>NC_080562.1:10090313-10396459 GCF_030253575.1 Rhododendron vialii | reverse complement strand
GTTAATGCACAAATTCATGACAGATGGCAACAAACCAAGATAATGAAGTATAACTTAACATAAGACTATATGCTTACAGCAACTATTTGCTGTTCTTCCTCATGACCAAGCTGGAAGGAAGCTCTTCTGCTATCATCAGAAGCAAGAATCGTGTTTAAGCTACTCTTTATCTCATCTTCAAAAGCATTCCTCTGGCTAGAATTGGTGGATGCATTTTCATCAATCCGAATACGGAGCTCATGCAACTGTCTGGAGCGATCAGTTTTTGAAGTCTTTATATACTTCACCTCATCAGCAACCTGCATACAAATTATTTTTGAAAACACAGTTAAAAGAACGGGGCTCATGCTAGTCAGCAGAAATGATACATAAAAATTAAATAGTCAATTCGTAAACGTCAATATCTACTACCAGATGCCTGGCTTCGCAAGTACAAATATAGATTCTTCAACTTTGTGCAAACAGCTGACCACATGGAAATCATGTAGTATTTTTCTTAAATTTTACCCAATTGGTGAATACAAGTAAGATTAAAAGATGAAAGAAAACGGTCATCTCTGAGAGAACGAGATAGATTATGGGTGAGAGTTGGATAGATAGCTCTCGGGTAGTCAGGTGATAGTTTGCAAAGAATTCAAAAACTGTGCAAAAACAACACTCGTAGTCATCCTCACATACTACTTTTGACCAACGTTTGAAAGTAGCTGATACGCAACATAATGAATAGTACTTCAACATTTTTCATACTCCAATTTTTATGTATGTCACTGAATAGCATAACCCCCGCAAGACAGCAGGTCTTCTGGAGCCAATTTTGAAGAAACACGTAACTAACTGGTGTAATGGTGTTATTGTTAAGGAGGATCTGGAAGATATATGACGACGTGCACCAGTAGCAGTACAAGGTGAATTGTATTAACAATAACGGAAAGGCAGAAAAATAAAACTTGGTGCCCACCGCAGCACACACTCGGTCTTTCTGAATCAGATTGTGGAGGGTGCCTGTTTCTTTGGCATTGCTGCCTGAATCTGCAGACTCGTCTCTGCCAATTATACTAGTCACAAGAATTGATTTACCACAATTAACAGTTTCTCGAATCATATGTGAAATAACATGAAATCGAGCGCCATCATCCTGCATTCCATATTGTGATCTAACAGCAAGCAAGCCCCTGTACACAAAGAAAATGGTGTCACATATATTGAGAATGATGGAGGAATTACATACTCTGTACTAATTTTAACGCCCAAGTGACAAATAAAAGCAATTGCTAGTGAAGATAATATGCAATATTACAGTACCAAATGAAAAGCTGCAATCTGCTCTTGCTTTGCTCATCGTCAACAGCCAGAAGATAAGGCAGAAGTGGAATGATCTGTTGGACACAACGAGATGCTCTTTCTAGAGAAGATCTACAAAGATACAGGATGACAAGGCGGAAGACAATTCTAGGGCACTTCTCTGCTCTCAACAACATAGCCTTGTCAACATTTTTGTTCGGTTTTCCACCCAATGCACTGCTAAGACCCCCTGATACAACAACTGCAGCCATTTCCGCAGCAGGAATATTTAGCGATTCTACTAACCCACGTGCTCTTTGGCCAAAAGATGGGCCCACTGCGGATGAAGATTTTGGTAACATCTTGCTTGGTGCCTTTCCATTCATCTGACAGATAATGATCCACAGATTATCATATAAATTCCACCAATCATCATCAATCATCTCATCCTTATACATGGCACGCTCTTCGGATACCCTGGGATTCGCACAGATAGAGTTCCAAAACCATTAGTGATAACAATATAACTCACAGCATATAGACAAAAAAAAAAAGTTGTTAGAATTTTCAACTAGCAGAAGTATTTCTTGTACTTGTGAGCACCAAACAGCCCTAGCAATTAGGGATGGCAACGGGTCGGATCAGAGTCGGATTTTGCTTCCCCCAAACCCGAATGGGTGATACACCTCCGAACCCGCCCCGATCCCCGTCGAAGGATTTTTCAGGCTCCCCTAACCCGCTCCTAACGGGTATCGGGTTCCCCGAATAGCCCCGAAAATATTTTAGAACATTATACTTGCAGGAAAATACCCAAAGAAGAGCAGTAGAAAAAAATTATGCCACCAAGCCCACCATAAACAAATAAACAAGAAAAAATCTGTCATATGTAAACACAAGCAGCAAACCGTAGTGGGAGAACACTGAGAAGAAGTAGATCTGGCTTTGAATGAATTTAAAACCCTTATTCTTATTTTTTGATTTCGATTTAGAGAGAGAGAGAGAGAGAGAACTGCTGGTGGTTGGTGGTCTGCTATGTAGTAGGCGGTGCTTACCCTAGCATCTCACATATATATGATGGGGTTAGATTGTAATATAGCATATCTCCTGTGTAAAAAAAAAAACTATATGTAAATGTTTCGGGTCGGGGTCGGGTCGGATGCTTGCATAATCGAACCCGAAACCGAAAAAAAAACACAAAATTTTCATCCAAACCCGATCTGAAATCCGAAAAGTAGAACGGCGATCCACCTCGATCGAATCGGGTACAGAGCGGAGGCAGATCGGGCCGGTTCCAAATGCCATCCCTACTAGCACTTTTCTCAAGTAAGGTTTACAGACTCCATACCCTGGCACCTTTTCTCCTAGATAAGGAGATGATTGTGAAGCAAAGTCCCACATCAGCGTGAGGACACCCTCACTAGTCACTTCCATAGCTAGCTTTGGGGGTTGAGTTCTACCCAAGACTGTCTAACATGATATGGAGCTAGGTACCAGAGATGGGTAGGGTGCGTGTCTCCTACATTGTGAGAAACCAAATTTGTCCCACATTAGGGAAACTTGGGAAATAAAGGTATTATATAATGGTTTGCATCAAACTACTGTATAACCTGAGGTTAACCTTTTGAGCCACATGGTTAGGCTAATGATTAATAGGTCAGTTGGTGCGGGTCGTTACATGCATGCAGCAGGTGCTACCGAGTGAGCACCCCGTGCATGAGGGAGGGTGTGAAGCAAAGTCCCACATCGCTTGGGTACCAAAGTAATATGAAGTATATAAGCGTGAGGCCACTCTCACTTCAATAGTTAGTTTTTGGGGTTGAGTTCTACCCAAGACCGTATAACAATGACCTATGTATACTTCAATGAGAATAACACCTCCAAAAATTGACTATTTAGCTGATTCCAAGTAATCTGGAGAAAGGCTAGTTGAGATGAGTTGATTTGATAAGTTGCACCAAATAGCCGAAGCCCTAGCCTTAAATGCAAACTCCAAGCTCTAAAATTCAACTGTTCATATTAGCCTTAACCACCCAAAAGAAATCTGGTTATAAAGAAATTCGGTTATTAACTTTCACAGTAAACTGAAAAAAAGAAATGATATAAACCCTAAGAACAAACTTCAACAACTTATTTATGCAAATCAGGTAAGCCATTAGACAGTGACACTTCTTGACTGCTCTATATTTTGCAAACTAGAAGCGAAGTATACCAGGCAGGATCATAACAACTTATAGCTCATTTCACTATATCAGGCCGAAGCAAAGTATATCAGACAGTGACACATCTGCTTCATCAAGGATTACGATATATGTTTGCATCTTACCCACTTTCCTAGAGTGAACAACCATACTCCAGTCGACACCAATTGAAGTGTCAGTTAAAAGTGCTAAAGTTACAATTGCTCCTTTCACTAGGAAGAGATATGAACTAGGTGGAATTTTAAAACCAGCTAGGGAGCTGCTCCCTCCAGGATTTAAATCAAGGAGAAGAATGGGAAGTCCATGAAAGCAAGTGGATTTAGAGATAGAATGGACCACAACTGATATAATATATTGATTGTAAATTTTGCATGTTATACTGCTTAACACAAAAAACAGTGAGCATAATTGGTTGGACCCAAAAGCTACATGATCCTTAGTGATGCAGTAGGTTTAAGGGTATGTATGTCATTTTGAGTTCTTTGTAGTAGAGGGTCTATAAATAGGAGTCTAGAGTGCTCATTAGGTAGCTTTTGATTATGGTAACTGATAACGCCACGACATTTTGTTCTAAATTTCTAATGCCACAACACTTTCACTCAACTGACTGTTACAGTCTCTCTCTACACCCATGCATCACCCCGTCTTGTAACTCCCTCTTCTCCTCCACAGCCAACACAAGACCTAATTTTCTCCTTCTCCTATGTCCCATTTCTCACTTGAAACCAACCACCACTGCTCAGTGCCCACACTGAACTTCCCTTCAATTAAATCTCACCGTCATGCATATCGTGTAATTATAATCTGTTCCCCTACTTTGTTTCTCCCAACCCTCAATCTCCTCGTATATTAGGCTGTAAAATATCTGGTTGTGTGAGGGTGAGGGGATAAATGTTTGAGTTCAATTTGGGAAATGTCACGAAACAGATTCGCACCAGTGAGTCGGTGACGTCGATCACTCTCCCTTCTCCATTGGTGTCATCCCTAGCTAACTTTCCGGTCAAATTATTTTTCGTAGAAGTGAGAAAGCTGAAAAATGAGATTGCAAAGAGTGGAAACGAGAGAGAGAGAGAGAGGGGGGCAAGTGAAAAGAGAGCAGAGAAGAATAGGGAAAGTAGACCATGACAGTAATTTTGTAGTGAGAGAGAGAAACGGAATAAGGGAAGCAGAAATAAATAGAGTGGAAGAAAGGTGGAGGGCAAACTTTTCGAAATACATAAAACAATCATGGCTCCAGCAATTATTGTTGTGGCATTATAGCCATCCTTGATTATTAAGAATATTGAATATATTGATTGAAACATAGTTTCTCTCTCTACCCTCTAGGGTTTATTCCCTTGAATGGGATTTTGCTCCTTTCTTTGAATCTTTGGTTCCCTTCGGTATTTTGATTGCATCATTTGGTATCAGAGCTTCTAGGCTCGATCCCCACCGTTCATCTCGTCGGAAACCTAAACCTCGCTGGAAAAACTCGCCGGAAACCTAAAACAGTGCTGGAAAACCTAGCCGGAGCCCCTATTCCACTCAAAATCCCCTTGTACAGCTCTGAAATGGGTTCTGGGTGTTCAAAAATTACTGTACAGTGCTCAAATCTGTGTTTACAGTTTCGATTCTATTTGGGCTTGTCTCGTTTGTTGCTATTTGCTTCAATTTCTTGCGGTTTGTTGTTGGGTTGTCACTATTTGGAATCATTTGTGTCGATTGATTGTGATTTGAGGTTGTTCGTGTACTGAGTTGGCTGGTTTTCATTATTTGGGGTTGATTTGCTTGTTTGGAGTTGATTGTGGTATTGTAATGGCTCAAAGAGATAGAGGAAGAAGAGGTACAAGTAGAGATGATATGGGAGATTTTGGTGATGAAATTGATACTTATGGCAATTCAAATTGCAAGAGGAATGAGATTAAAGAGTTGAGTGAACAAGTTGCTACCTTGTATGACAAGGTGCGGTGTTTGCAACGTCCAACCAAAAGGCACTAGAAATTCATTATGGTGCTCCGCATTGGCATAGAGCAAATTTGGTTGGATTTGAATACACATCGGTGAACGATGTTGATAATGAACTTCCCAAATTTTGTGGAAGCCCACTAGAGTTGGTTGATTGGTTGGTGTGTTCAAATATTATTTTGTTACCAAAGAAAAGAAGGTGAAGTTGGCATCTACTTGCCTTAAGGGGAGAGTTTTGGATAGGTGGACACAACTCAAAGTTAGTCGACAAATGAGAGGCAAAGAAAAGATTAGGTAATGGGATAAGATAAAGAAGATGCTCAAGGAAGAATTCTTACATTTCAATCAACATCCCAATGCTGATTCCTTGACTAGTTTTGGTAAGAGCAAGTCCTTAGGGGCTGTCCCAACTGAAAATCAATTTTTAATCGGCACGTAGGAGGCTAGAAGTCTGTCACCTAACGGAGTATTCAAATGCTTCAAGCTTGGAGAACCATTTCTTGAGTTGAAAGTTGGTGAAAAGGCTTGTGAGCCCGTTCTTGATGCTCTCTGTCGATGAGGTGAAAGAACCAAGTTGTAATGATGATTATGAGTACACTAATGTTCCAATCTATGATGAGTATCCAAGTGACGATATTCATGTTTCTATCTTTGATGAACCCTCACATGAAGATGTTGAGGATGATCCCGTCTATGGGGCTAGAGGTGATTTAGATGGCGTTCCCATATATGACAAGTTTGAAGAAGAGTTTGGTGAAGATGAATAGAAAGGAGGACTTATCCTACCGATCAATGAGCCTTTCTTGACACCTTTGGAAGATAGTGGGCAAGTTTTGGAGGCAAGCCATGATGTAGAGGAAAGTTATGACTTTGAGATTGATGATTACTTTCAACACCTATCTTCCAAGTTATCGGTAGAGCAAGAGATGCAAGATGCACAAGTTTGTGTTGTGGTGGTGCCCGAACAAGTTCCAAAGTTGCCGAAAGAGGGAGTAGACTACTTGGTGCTTGAAGATCCTTTGGGTATGGTTTTAACTCGAGCAAGCCTTGGGTATGAAGTGAAGTTGGACCTTCAGCACTTCGTGTTAGATGATTCTAATTCTTGGTGTGCATTGGGAACAAGAGTCATGACCTATTACTTTGATATGTTTCTACACAAGAGGCATGCCAAGTGGGTGATCTATTTGCACACAAGGATGGACGTTGTGGATGTACACAAACGAAAGCTCGTATTGAATATGGTTTATTGCATAAGGGGTGATGATGGTCAATAAAATGTGGCTACATGCCTAACCCGAAGCTTGCATGCTTTATGTTTTTTTATTATTATTTGTGTCTTGTGTCTTGTTGTCCAACTTGAGGACAAGTTGTTGTTTTGTAAGAGGGTGTACGGCTCCGTTCCAGAAACCTTCTTAAAAAATAAGTAGCTTATTTCACATTTTCAAATTCAAAAATAATTTAAATGAAAAATAATTTTTCAATTTTTTTTGCATCGTATAAAAGATCTCAATGAGATGTTTCAAACAAGATCCATATTGAATATTTTTAGATTTCAACAAGCCCATAATTTTTGAGCTTGAAATTGCCTTCTAAAAAAATAAGGGTTTTTTTCCCGTTCTAGAACGGGGCCTAAGAGGGCAAATCTGATACAGTAGATTTAAGGGTATGTATGTCATTTTGAGTCCTTTGTAGTAGAGGGTCTATAAATAGGAGTCTAGAGTGCTCATAAGATAGCTTTTGATTATTAAGAATATTGAATATATTGATTGAGACATAGTTTCTCTCTCAACCCTTTGGGGTTTATCCCCTTGAATGGGATTTTGCTCTTTTCTTTGAATCTTTGATTACCTTTGGTATTTTGATTGCATCACTTAGGCAACCAGCTTCACTTTTGGCACCCAAAGTTCATGAATGCATCTAGTTCCATCTTTCTTTCATTAGTTAACCCATCATTTTCTTGAAAAGAGATTATATCACCGTGGCAGACTTTAAGCCGATCTTTCAACAGCTGATTTGATAAGAGACAAGGCAGGCTGGCTAGGAGACATCTGACTTGCTTACCGGAACTCCTTCTTTCAAAGAGACGATTTGTGAACAGACAGGAGAGAGGCTTACCTACTTTCTAAGATTCATGGGTCGAAGCGAAAGGAGCAAAGGAATGAAAGGGTCCTAGCATGGTCCCTACCCCAAGAGGGGGGATTGCTTTCACCACTTTCTATCTCAGTCAATGGGTGTCACAGCAAAAGACAAAACCTATGGATTGGCTTTCTTTCCTCTGACCGCTGAGCTTGACTTTGAAACCAAAGCATGCTTCAACGCCGGACCTCCCTCGACAACCAGGATGAACTCTTGCCTTTACAGATCGATTTTAAAAATCTCCTTTATCTATGCTGAGAGATGAACCCTTAAATCTACATTTTCACAGTTTAGGTGATTAAAGCATTTTCGTCCAATAACAAAGTAACTGGTGTGAAAAATTAGCACCAACTAAAATAAATAGGAAATAACTCCTTAACAAGAGTTCTACCGCGCCTCCTCCCCCCAACCGCTCGCTGGCTTCTTCTCCTGGGTGTCGCCAGGTGGCCTAACGGCGTGGTGCGGGTTGGCGGTGGTGGAGGCATGTATCGTGATGCTACCCACCACCCCTGGGTGTGTTTTGGTTGTGCTTAACGGCAGTGGTGGCATTTCGACAGCATTTCAGGACAGTCATGGATATGGGCAGTGGATCTGCTCGAGCTTATGAGGGAGATGATGAACTGACATTGTTGTGAGGTTGTCGGTTGCTCTGATCGTTTATGAGGACTGAACTGGTGGTCTCTCGGCGGTCACAGCGGAACTGCGGGAACGGGTGAGGATTGCAATGGTGTAGCTCTCGGCATCTGGTCAATCTGGGTTTGGCCAAGGGGTTCTCTGGTGGTGGTTGGGTTGCTGGGAGAGGGTCTTCAGCATGGGTGGTTGGCGGCGAATTTCTGCTTTGGGTTAGGGGTTTGGGTGTTAGGCTGGGCTTGGCCGGGCTCGGCTTGTTTTCAGGCTGGGCTTGGCCCGTCTTTGAGCTAATTGTTGTCGATCTAGGTTGGAGACCCATTGGTTTTTGGGCTTGGCCCAATGGGTGTTCCTGGGTTGGTTTCTTGCTAACCTTGGTTTTGGGTCTCAGGTGAGCAGAGGATAGTTCTTAGCTTAGCTTAGGATTTGATGCCATCATTCCTTGTCCCTTTAATCATTGTAACAATTTCAATGATTAATTAATTAATTTTTTTCTGTTCAAAAAAAAAAAAAAAACAACTGTTCTACCAGTGAGAAATGAGGAAGAACTACAAAATGGGGAAGCACAGCTTTCTAGTTCTTATCTTTGCAGAAAACAAACCTCTTCACACAGGTATAGCAGGGACATATAGCAGTAGAATACAAAATTCAAACATGTAACCGCGCTTCAGATGCCTCAGTACAGTTCAACTAAGAAGCCTTAATCCTAAATGACCCACAATTCAACTTTAATTTTTTTAGTTTCCAATTACTCCCATATAACCAAAGCCAAAAGTAGAATAGAGTATTCAAATTGTCACAATAAACAGGAATGTGAAGGAGAAACTAATTCAAAATAAAATGACCAGTCTTCAGAGCTGATACCTGGATATGTGGTCATCATTTTCTCCTTGTAAAGCCTCGTATAAGGCAGAGCTGAGATCCTTGTGACTATCTAACTCTAGGAAATCCGGAAAAAGTTCTGAGCTACTTGTAGGAAACTGTACAGGCCACACAAAAAAAGTTACTTTTCTTCCTTGGCTACTCAAAGAGCACATAGAAGGAGAAACGAAAACTATTTCATGGTAGCAGAAGCTGATAATCACATAATGATGCATCACTGATGCTAGAAGCACCAAACCCACCTATTTTTATCAAAGCAATGGGAAGTCTGAATCATGTTCATACCAAAAGTTGAAGATAAGAACGTAGCTGACGAAAACGTGAGCATATGAAAGACAAAGATCTAGTTATTTTGTTGTCCAAACCACACATCGAACTGGATTACCGGAATGTTAGGATAAATATCAGACAAAAAGTTCGAATCAAGTACTCAACTATGTTGATTACCGGAATGTTATGATAAATTTCAGACAAAAGCATCTCATCAATTAGCCTGAGAAGATATAGTGTGTTGTCTCGACATGGCTGCGAGATAAAAATGTTGTCTCCAGAAGATAAATCTATAAGCCTCCTCATTAAATCACCATATACATCACGAAGCAGGCATTGATATGAAATTCCACCCTGCAAAAACAAAAAACTTGCTGAAGCAGATTCATTCTCACTTCTAAGCCGGAACTATCACACCTATTTACATTGCAAGAGAGACAATAACAACAGACCTTGTCACCAAGCAAAAGAAGAAAATTCACTGTTTCCTCTAGGTGTTGCCAACCACCTTTCACAGACTGCATATAGTAGCAAAGAACTACACAGAATAAATTCCTCACATAACTCAGCTCATTTATCTCGGTGTCACTGTGCACTCGTGACTCCATTTGGTAGTTTTTCAATGTATGAAGCCGTATACAAGCCATCAACCACGAATTCCATCCATTTTCCTGCAAAAAGGTAACTTTTTATCAATTTATGTGAGATAACACTCCTTTGTTAGGGTATACTTTGAAAGAGAAATCTAATCAGTTTTTACCATTAGGGCTTCAATGTTTGAAGAATTTGAATCGAGAAGTTCCAGTAAATCTCCTATTACTTTTATTCTTGCAGCTACATCCTCGCACCCAGACAAGAATCTGAAAATAAGGACCAAGATCTGAGGAAGGAAAAACTGAGAGTTGTTTCCCCGGCTTCTCTGCCTGTCAAGCTGGATATGTTTCTGTAAAACCTGTAGAGCACAATTTAAAGACAGCCACTCAAATAGGTAAATAAAAAATTAACCACCACGGTCAACAGACAAGTAACAATACTAAAACTAATACTAAACTACCATGTGAACATAGTAGGCAAGACTCAAACATATATTATATTACCTGCTTTGGGCTAGCACCACCAAGGAGAACATCAAACAAACTAGCACACAGGAGATCAGTCTGAGGAAATCTGAACAGCCTATCAGACATGGCAGAGAAAATTGGTTGCATCCTCAAGCTGATTTTTCTATGGCCCTCAGAGAGGAATTTGGATCTGCCAACTGAAATGCTGAAAAATTTTGATCCCTTTTTCTCAGATGGAAGACCGACCAAAAGTCTTCCCAGGAACTGCAAGCTGAGCAATCTGATGGGCTCAGAGTCCCTAGCATAAACAAAGTTCCAAGAGACAACATTCGAATCATTGCATAGCAAAGCTCAACAACAGAACTCGCATAGAAAATATAAAGAAAAGAAACATTAAACAAGAAACATGCAAAAAAGCACTTCTAAGT
Source organism: Rhododendron vialii (assembly GCF_030253575.1). Lineage (NCBI taxonomy): Eukaryota > Viridiplantae > Streptophyta > Magnoliopsida > Ericales > Ericaceae > Rhododendron > Rhododendron vialii. Next base: position 10,385,632 of record NC_080562.1, on the reverse strand, counting down.
AATAAAGTGTAGGGCGAGATGTAAGGAAAGCTTCTCTCAATAATGCAACAAAACAGTTAACTCATCTGCAGCACAATCACTTGAAAAAGAGTGGCACCCAAAACATCTTCGAGATCAGAACCACATGCCATACTGTGCCTAATATATTCCAACTTTACGTACACAAAAGAACGGTTGAATCTAATTAACACCAAGTATGATTAAAAACAATAGTAAGCCTTGGTGGTAAACCTTGTTTGGCTTGACAGAAAACAAGGGACAAAGATAGAGAAAAGAAAGAACAAAAGGAAATCAAAGGGAAATTGCTAGATTTCAAAACAAAGGAAGTTTTATTAATTCCATCCTATTAGCTTCACTTTAGGCTAAGTTTTGTTTGATTTGGTAAGCTTCACTTTAATCGGAAGGAAAACCTTCTAAACAAAAATTTGGAGCAAAAGTCATGAAAAGAAATGAAAGAACAATGCAGAGACTATAGAACCGTAACTTGAAGAAATATATTATTTGCTTTGGCCTTTGAGAACCTAGAACATTCTATGACCAAACCACATCAAGTTGAAATCAGCTAGTCCTATGTTTAACCTCATGAAATCTAAATTTAACAAATTATCTTGCAGAGAGTCATTAGTCGAAGTTATATTGCACAGCAAGTTGATGATACAAAGAGTGGTAAGCAAAATATGGTATATGTTGGATAACTAGTAGTCAAATCAATATAGAAACAGAAATAGTTCTGTGCACATAGATCAAAATTCATCATTTTTCAACTTAGTATAAAGGACATACCTCTGAAGAAGATTTACAAATATTTGGCAGCCACCAAGTGAATCGACTTGTTCCAGGAATGAAGCAAGCAGTGGTTTCTGTGAAACAGCACGAATAACCATATGCAAAACATCTTCAATGCATGCCATATCCTGACTTGTCTCAAAAAACGCAATAAGAGCCTTTATATCTGACGCCTCAATGTTCTGCCTGGATTTCCCCATGTTTGAATAAAGATTTGTGAGAAGGAATGCATGAGTAAGGTCTACTTTATCAGCATAGACATCATTGACGAAGTAAGCAGGAAAGACAGAGTACATACTGGAGGCAAAAATACAAGGCATTCCAGTAAAGAAACTGTACCTAAGACTCATCTCCCCAAGACTCAATAGAAGAAGGCGAATTTTATGTATTTCTTCCTGACTTGGTCTCTCTCCAAGAACTTCTTTCGTTATGGGATGCAAAAGAGGCTTGCCCCCCATAGCATATTGGCATTTTGCACTGCCCCAATAAAATTGGCTTATTATATCAAGAACTCGAGGGAGTCGACACAGACTCTTAAGAAGCCTGGGATCATTATCAAATTGTTGAATGAGAAACATGTACAATTCACGTTGCACCTTGTAAACGGTGTAGACCCAGACAAGAGGATTAAGAAATATATTAGATATAGCATCTCTCACAAGCAGCTCAGACAAACCTGGATGGCATCAATAGAATATGTGAGTACTCATGTTTAGGAAAATTGCTACTGAGTATATGAATTCAGCAAACTTATAAGCACATGCATCCAAACAAGAAATTGCTTGTGTTTGAAAAAAGAAGAGAGAACTCAGAGTATGTGATTAGTACCACAATTTGCAACAACGCTGAACATATGCTTAAAAGCTGAAAGTGTTTCCATATTCAGTTGCTGTGGTGGAACTGACTGTAATAAAAACCCAAGTATTGAAAATCCAGAAAGAAGAAGCATCTGCTGTTGATTGGCTAAATTCTCATCTAGGACAGAAGCTATTATCTCAATGACTTCTGCAGTTAATCGCTCTTTCATGATAGGTGCAAGGAAACCTTGTCCAGATTGGCTAATTTCTTCATTTTCATACAACTCTGTCTGAGTGAAAAGAGGAAAAAACACAGAAACACCTCCAACGCAATAAATAATTTGTTGTAGCAAGCGTCGTGAACATAACTGCGTCCCAACCATCACAGTTGCTTCAAATGGATTCTTATCCAACGCATAGTCAGCCAGTGGGGAGACATTGTACAAAGTCCTGCCACTGCTTGCCTGAGAAAAGGAAACCAAGATTGCTGAGTTTCTTGATGGCCAAAGAACTAAGCAAAAGCTTAAGCACAACGATCACTTCTATAATAAGAAAAAGAACCTGTGCATTAAGTCCAAATATTATTTTGGACGCAAGACCATCTTTGGCATCAAAAATTCCACCAGGCATTGGGCTATCTGAAGATATAGCAATTTCATTGTCAAGGAATGCATACATATAGCTTGGTCCCAAGGAATAGATGCCCTGCACTTGTTCAGAAGTAATGGCATCGCTAAACATATAAACTGGGCCAATCTGACCGAGAAAAGGAGATGAATCTTTGATGCTACACATGGCATTCTCGTCTTCGTATGGAGGCAAATTTATTTTTGAGCCAATCGTGCAACTAGTCATTGACTCGTTAACTTTTGCATACCTGAGCCATGGGATAAAGTAAGTTGGGGAAAAAAGGTCAATTTCAAGGAAAGAACAAAAGAGTTAGACACTGTTTACAAGATGGAAATACCTGCATTTCTCGGATGATACAAGAACTCCATCAACATAACACTTCAGTAGGCTACCCCCAGAAAATGCTCTACCAATGCTATGAGCTATACAAAGGAAATGCCATTTCTTTCTAACTAAGTTAACTTGCATAGAAACGCACTGACGTTTCTGGTTAATCGACTGCAAAAAAAAATAATAATAATAATAAGGGTAGTTGGGAGGAGAGAGAGGAGGGGGAATCATTTGTGGACAGTACTATCCAGCCAATAAAATAAAGACACAGTGTTTCATAATGCACTGAAAGTTCCTCATTCACTTACGAATCGCGAAACAGACAACCAGAAATCCCTCCAGGCAAAAAGATCTTTACCTCATAAATCAGCTTGTCTTTTGCAAGCACTGCCAAGCACCCTCTTCCGTTTTCTGTGAGAAAACTGAAAAGCCCCATTGTCCCACTTCTGGGAAAATTTTCTATTCTGAGCCAACAAGAAAAAGAAAATCCCTTATTCAGAGGCCACTGTACAGGCGTCTTAATAACAATTCCCTGCATGGATGAAAAAGGAAAAAGAAAACCCAAAGAGGTGTAAGACACAGTGGCAAGTTGGATACTTGGATCTGGTAGATGCATTTGTGCACAAGCGTTCAACTAAAGCAGGATAACATAGTAGTTTTCAGAAACAGAAGTTCAGTGGTGCCAATATTGGCAATCTACAGTTGACGACTTTAAATCCACAGCTTCTGAATGTGTCAAAAACATAAAGGCACAGCCTACATCATACATGGGAACAACTCAGCACAATGGTGGCAGTGACTCTAGTAAGATAAAGGAAAAAAGGAATCCAGCGATTCAACTACATAGCAGAATAACAGTTACTGTTCAATCCCCAAGCCCTCTTTTCAGTAGGCTTGGTGAGAGACATCATCCAAAAAGCCCACCACTTCTCTCGCTCTATACCTACCAGACACTTGATATTTCAACAATTTTCCCTCGTTAAAACTCCAAAGAGTAGATAATGATCCATCTCACAGAATATCTACTGCCTGTGTCAAAATACCGCTTAATCTCCAACCAAAATGTCCTGCTGGCTAATATGATGCAACAATACATTTGGATAATATTTGTAATATTAGTATGGACAGTTGTCTGATGGGACAGCACATCTCATTTCGGCCTTTACTCCCATACCATTGTTACTCCCTAAAAATCCGTAAGCTGCTTTCCCTTTTTCACCTTGCACCAGTTAATCAGCATCATAGTAGACCCTAAAAATATGTACCTAAAAAAAATCTGAATACGGAATAATTCTTTTTTTTTTTTTTTTTGATCCGCTATGGAATAATTCTTTGATCCTAACATAACTTGCTTATTTATGGAGCCTATGTTAATAATGCTCGTAATTCAAGGGAAAATGAAAAAGGAAAATGAACAGAATAAAGAACACAACAAAAAGTGGAAGGGAAATAGAAAGTTAATGCAATCATTCAGATGTAAATAGCTCTTTATGTGGCTGTGAAGATGCAACGAACTTACAGAATCATTCCCATTGAGATCGAAAAAGGCCGTTGGTCCTTTCACATTTAGCATTGATGAGATGCTCGTAAGCAATAATGAGCAGTACTGTTGACGAGTACCAACTTTCTCACTTCGCAGTAGAGCAAATATTTTACGAATATCCTTACCAGAGATGCTATGCCCACCAGTGACCTGAATCAACTGGGCAATTTTCAAGATTACACTATCATTTTCTTCTTGAGAAAACCAATCAAGAAGAAAATTCAGCATTCCAGCTCTGACACAAGAAGCTCGATTGGATATTGAATCTTTGAGTAGCTGAAGAAACACGTTGAGCCCATTATGCCGCAACAAATCACTGCTCTGCCCAGTTAGTAAATTGCAAAGTAATTATTCAAGTGAAATCACACCACATTGTGTTTGTCATATAAAACTGACATGAATGATGCAACTATCAATGTTACCATAGATGGAAGAAAATAGGAAACAAACATAAGACAGAGACACAAAAAGGCAAAGAAATCACCAACCTTCTGGAGGACAGTCAGATAAAGTAAGATCACATCTTCATTCTGAGTCAAATCAGACAAAACAAAAATAGTCATATGAGATGCAATATCACAGGCATGCAATGCAATTCTAGAATTCATAGACTGCCCCAAATTTAACAGCAATAGTGGTAATCATCAAAGTGCATAGAAAACCAAGAAGTGTTCGGACCACCTTTCTTCAAGAAGGGATTCATAATAAAGTCACCTTTATAATGGGGCCCGCTTTGATATCAAAGTTTCCATCAACAAGCATATCAAGCAGAGCATTCAGAAGTCCTTCACTTGGCTGCCATTGACAAAAGTCCAACAACAAACTTTGCAATGTCTGATAACCCTTGCCAACAAGAGATCTAAATGCAGCCTGCAAATAAACTAACCAATTTGTAGCAGATCCAGAAACAAAAAGCACTAAAGCATACTTAAGAAACTCTAGCGTGGTCAGCAAAATTCATTACAATATGCAGTGAATGCAAAAAAGGAGCTCATCTAGACAGCTACTATGAAAAGGAGAAAATGCATGTGGCTCATCTAGAAAGCTATGCATAAGCAATCACACACAAGTGTGGGCATCCACACACGCACACGGTGACACAAGGCTTATTGAAAATCACAATGAAATAACAAAACCAAGAAAGGCCAATCCATTTGTCCGATAAGCCAAGATAACAGATATTAATCAATGGATGTCTACATAACACAATAACAATCAACTACAATCTCAGATTGTTTAATGTACAAGACACCACCTCTGCAAATTGATTGCAGCACCCGCCTCAGGTGAAAAATGGTCCATGTTCTAACTTAGAGAACCTGAAAAATTACATCCTATCCCAGAGCATATATATGTATGCATACCCCTGCATATCTACGGAAAAGAAGAGAAGAAAAGGAAAGAGAAAATTTCACTTGTACGTTGTGCTAAAATCCGTTGAAATCTGAGCTGAAGCCAAGCACTTGCATTAAATAAAGCTAAAGTATGCTTCTGGGAAAAAAAGTTATGAAAAGAGGGATTATACCAAAAAAAAAGGCACCGAAAAGGGTGCCACCAGTGTAATCAAGCTATGCTCAAACTTGACATAAACTATTTAGGCTATTCAAAGAAGTAAAAGAAATTGCAGCTCAACAACTCAGAATAATAGTTCCCCAGCCCAGTAAAGCAGGCAATTTAAACCAAATAATTACTTACTTCCCTAATCATCATTCGTTGTCCTCAATAACAAAAACACTATACCTCTTATTTTTCCCCATTAATCCTATCATTGACTTCTCAAAAAATGCTTTAAAGCAAAGTGCTTTGAGACCTATGACCTGTCCATGTTAATCATGCAACTTTTAACATTATCAATTCCCTCTTCTCTAATGGACAAGTTGTGAACATATCAATTAGTGCGCTTGTAATTTTATCTTGTTTACAAGGGTTGTTTAATAATATAGTTAATTAGGGCTTTTCTATTTAACCTAGTTAGTTTTGTAGCCAGTGTAACTCTTTTAATTATGCAATAGAATTTTACATGTGGTTCTCTTTTCGCAACCTATCATGCTAACAGAGCTCAGGTTGCAAGAGGTCTTGGGTTCAAGTCTCTTTGTTCAAATTTGTTCCCGTTTGCATTATACTTCTCCCCTTCGTATTATGTTTCGCTCTATCTATGAAAATTTGCATCTCCATGTGCAAGACAGGGTTGTGCGTGAGGGAGGGTGTTAGATAACTTGATATACATTGTTAGGCCCATTTCCTAACAGCTTAACACAAGTTATCTACCAAAATTAACAAAGACTCCTCCTAATAGTAATGACCAGATAAAATTCAAGAAGAGGGGTCATTGCACACAATTTTTTTTTTTTTTTTGTTGCAGAATGATCGGATGACCAAATAATTCAAGCTATATCTGTTGTGCAATCAGTCCATTTTACAAAGCGAAAATAATTCAGTGATTAATGTATCAAATAAGGTCCATTAGTTATCCCAACACTTGGTAGGAATAATCATTGTTGCAATCATAGTCTACTACGTGCTTATAAGTCTACAAAGGGGAACGCTTCTAGATACAAATATATTCACGAAAATGGCTGGAAGTGACCTAAATAAATTATATTAGAAGACAAAATTGGAGGAACTTGAGTATTTAATTAATGCTATTAGATTGCCTGAAGGAAGACAAGCAAGGAAAACTAAGAGCATCCACAATGTAATAATCAAAAGTGAATAATCAAAATTTGCCACATCAAATTTTGATTATCCATTTAGAGATTGTTAAAGTTAGCAATGTCAAGTCCCACATTGTATATTTTTTGCCCATAATCAAAATGTGTTGGCAAAATTCAAATCTAACGGTCAGTTTTTTTCTTCTCAAACTAATGGTCTACATTGAATGGCATTCTAGTAAAAAAAGTGAAAGTAGAGAGCATTTGTTAAAATCCATAAAGTGATTAATATGGTTAAATGCACAACCACTTGCCAAAATGGAGAGTGAGTTTCACCTAACAATAAAGCATTTGCTTTATGGAGAGTGAGTTTCACTTTCCCATGATGGTTGTACTTGATTGAGAAGATGTGGGGTCCAATAATTTGGTTATTGGCAAAAGGTTGCTAGTTTTGATTATCCAAATGCCCAAATTAGATGAGTTGCTTAAGAGATTGCTAAGTTTGATTATTACAATGTGAGTACTTTTTTGAGCACACATTGTTAACTTTAGCAACCTTTTGATTTTGATTATTACATTGTGGATGCTCCAATTAACCAGAAACTACAGAGAGAGGGAAAAAAAACCAAAAGAATGCGATAGCGCTCAAAAAGTTGGAAGACGGTGGAACATTTGAGCAGCACCTGAAGACAATAAGAGTACAGGCAAAAAGTGGAGAGTACCTTTGAGACATCGTTGCTTGTAAGAAGGCAAGTAAGAGTTTTAAGAACATGTAGAACCAATTTCTCTCCATTCTCCTCATCAAGGGTTCCATTCAACAATGATACAACATGCAAAAAGCATTCACCACCACGAAACAAATCCTGGTAGTACTGAGAAGAAAAAAGAAATAAATGAGCCAACTTTTAGAGACAAAATTTTAAGAGCGTGCAAAAAACAGAATATTTGCTGTTAGTAGTTCACTCAAAGAAGTATACCACTTGATCAGTGAGAAGCATATCTCTCATCCCAACCAGTAGTTCGATTGACAGTTCTGCAAAGTTTGTCTCTCGTTCCTTTACATGAGTAAATGTCTCTAAATACTTGGAGCATAAGTACAACTTTGCCTTTTGGTCTTCCTCGGAAACTGGAGCGATCTACAAGCACAATGAACCCAACCCCCCAAAGAAAAATCAAACTTAACTAAATAACCATGATAATATACAATGCATCTGCATAATAACGAAGGATATAACCAAATACCTTCATTAGGTCTAGAATATGAATAAGCATTTGATTTCTCAGTCCATTATCCCAGAACAACTGGAATAAGCAATCAACACAAGTGTAACTATGCAAAACTGAACTTTTTGCATCATCTGTGACTGAAAGATATTCCACAAAGAGTTCCACTAATGTATCAATGCTTTTGCACCAATTTTGGGCTGTCTCAGGTGACTGAGGCTCATCAAAACCTTCTGGAACCACATCAATGTTACTCTCAGCAGAAGGAATTGAATTTCCAGGCCTTTTAGCTTCTTGGGCCAAAACACAAGCAACTTTGAGCACCCGAGGAATCGCATCAAGCGTCTTCAGAGAAGAAAAAGTCTTCTCAGATGAAAGCTGTAGTATTCGAAGCAAGCTCTTTGCCAGAACACCAGCAATCTCAGGATGACATGCAGACTGTTCAAGGGCGTCTAACAAAACAGAACATTCAGGCTGCAAGAACATAAAATCATAAAAATGAACACAAGTTTTCTGTCATATGACACGGTAAACTTATAAACAGGAATGGAGCAGCTTTAAGCAATCAAATTCGACAGTGAATCCAAAATAAGGATAGAAACAGAGAACAGGCAGTGATGAACTACCTGGTGCTACCCATGTATAAACCATATACAGATATATAGCCACATATAAACACTGTCAAATGCATGAGAGTATATGGTGCCCACCATTGGGCTACCACTCCACTTGCACCACATACAGACACTAACACAACAAAGAAGTCAGATCACCAAAAAAAAAAAAGAATAATCAATTAACAGAAAAAACTGTCTTAATGGCGTCCATATGGTGGATTATGTGTTCATAAAACAGAATTATTAAACACTTGGGCATGATTTTGAAGGCCTAGGATAATCTTATTAAGATAGGATTCTAATTAACAGGAAAAATAACACCTATTTTAGATGATGAATGTCGAATTCGGGTAAAGTGCCAATTTTCCTCCCCTCACCTCTGCGCGAATTGGCCAACTTGCATTCTCATGTTACTGTTAACGACTATGGAGCAACATTGATCTCAACCGGACTCACATTCAAGTCCTAACCAAGCTGCAACCCTTAGCCCATTGGCCTTCAGTTCAAGAATTAGAGCCTTAGAGGACCCGCAACCTGCAAGCCTTTCATATTCAAGCCAAGGCACACCCTTTCCACCCGGAAACCTGTGGTGGGCCAAACCCGACAACGATCATCGGGCAACCCAAAGCCTGACAAGGCCGAGCGAGGTGGGCCGAGCCCACTCACTCCATGTAGGCCAGAAGAGGCAAGCTAGCAGGCGGAAATGGTAACGACCGAGCATGATGGGCCGAGCCCAGTAGCTCCGAATAGCCCATGCATCGCTCCACCAAGGGTCGGTCGATGGGGTCCGCTCAGTATCTTGATCCGACCCGACCCAGACTGAGAGCCCGGGTTGGTGCACGTCCAGACAGCTCTAGACAGTTCTAGAAGCTTCTAGAACCTCCTAGCAATAGGGCTGGCGTAAGTCAGGTGTCACCGTGACGTCACCGAGCTAAGGCGGTTACTAGTGACGTCACGGGCATGTGCTGGGCACACCTGACTTGGAGGGCAAGTATGTTTGCCTATAAATAGGAGAGGAGAGTCACGAAGGAAGGTACATTCTCACACCCTACTACAGTACACTCTCCTCCTGTGTACTTGCTCATCAGAGGGGCGCAAGGCGGCCACCCGCCTCACGCTTTGGTGCAGGTGCATCGCGGAGTGAAGGAAGGAGGATCCAAAGGAGTCCGGCGAAAACCACCACACCACAAAACCCAACAGACTTTCTACACATTTTACAACCTAAACCTTGTAAGTTTCCATAGCTAACACCAGCCAGACTCTGTCAAAGCTATACATAGGCTGCATTAGTCTATTTCACCTAAAGGTGTCCCACAACAAAACAAAACCACAAATCAAAATATCTTGTAAAATGCTGGACAAGGGTATTCCAATCCAACACAATTATGCATTGAAGAAAAAATCTACCGCTCCCAAATTAGTACAAGATGTCTTCTTCTTTTTCTCCTTTTGTGTAATCAACTACAAAATGCCTCATGTCGCTTCATAATTTACTGATTCTACTAGCGAAGTGTAAAGCTACCAGAATAGAAAGAAGAAAAACTGAAGAAAGAAATAATAGATTTAGTAAAAAGATGAACAAAGAACAGAAGCAAACTATCAAATCAACTAACAAAAATACTGGAGATTCGTCAAAACATAAAATCTCCGAAGTTAACGTAGGTATCAAGGCATGCTTTCGACAAAACTTTATAAAACACTCCAGACTTATCCTTTTTGTTTGCTTAACACCACGCAATCGAAGTAGAACGTGACACCGCTTATGGTCACTGATACTTGGACTAAATCTTTAGTGCTACATAGACGATACATATATCCATGGCTGAAGCAAAAAGAGTGGTCTGTCCAAGAACATTAGGACACACATACAGATCAATGAACAGAAAAAAAAATGTCAAATATAGATTACTGAGTTCTTTTATTCTCTTTTTAGGGAGTGATACTTAGTTTCCTTGGAAGCAAGTTTAGAAGACTTGGAGTACCAACAAAAGGAGCCTTTTCTGTATGGACAGCAGCCATTCTAAGTTTCTCAACAATAAATAATTAGAGGAGGGGTTTCCTGCTGCTCAAATGGTGCTCATGTGCAAGAAAGTGGAGGAATCGCTGGATTGCTCTTTGATTATGGAGAGGCGGGTTATGCACTATCCACTTCTTTGATTGCTGGTCCTCACAGAGTCTTCGGAGGGGTTAAGAAAGTGTGGAGAACACAACCCTATGCTTAATGGGGTTTCTTTGGCGGGAAAGATATCATTGTGATCTGAGGCTCTACAGATCACCAAACACAGACTTAAGTTGGGTTTCCTTGTATCCTTAGATGTTGACCTAAAGAGGACTTTGTCCATCCTCCTTTTTGTTGGTTGATTGTATAGGAGAGTTACACGATAGGGAGGGTCGATAAACAGTAATTTTTGTAAACTCCATCCTTTTGCTGTGTTTGGCTGACATCCTTTGTAATACACAATTACACATATACTAGAAAATTCTACTACAGATAGAAGACCCACCAAGTTATGTGAACTATCATTTAAAGTTAAACAAATTCACCAAATAGAATACTTCAATCGGAAATATCAACTTAACTCCACTGTGACTGCTACTGCTGTTGGAACGTGATCCTTATGGTATACACATTTACTTACTAAATAAATTTCAAAAAAGATTATACCCCAAAGCAAAAGAAAGAATACCTACCAAGTTATGTGAACTATCGCTCAAAGTTGCTGCAAATTCAACAAAAGATATCACATCAATTTGAAGAATATCAACTTCACTGCGATGCAAATGAGTGGTAATGCTGTTTGAACTGGAAGATACTTCTAAGTTCCACGGGGAAACTTCATCATATTTGCAATACTTCCCCAAACATTCGGTTGGAACAGGCCGAAAATAGAAAAAGTTCTCAGAGAAGATGAGGTCCCATACACCCTCCCCACGGAATGTATCTAGGAATGTGGGAGACGAAACAAGAACCTTCCTGAATGCAAAGAGAACATAATGCTGTAGTGTATATACAAAGATCCTGCAGGAACAGGAAAAACAACGGGGGAAATTTGTCAAAAACAACCACGTAGAAAGTGGAAGTGCAATGAGAATTGGCTACTCACTATATCATAGCATTATTATCTACTTTCATAACCAAAAGATGAACAAAACCGCATGGAAGTATCACCAACCTTAAGTGACTTGGCAGTTCATTTTGATTAGAACAAGCCCTAATGCATGGAAACACTGTAAGAAGAGCCCTCATAAACCACTTTATTGAAAGTTCCCCATACAGTGAAGAAACTGGAATGACGCTTCTACCAGCTGATACTTGAGATTTAATATCTTCTGGTGCAAGAAGGAAAGAAGCAAGGACTCTGCTTAACTTGACAGCATAATCATTCCAATGCTGTATGTAAAAACTTGCTGAAAGTTGAGCAGAAGGCTCTGCTTCATGATATTCTAAATTATTCTGGCTTCTAGAGTTAGATACTAGCATTTGAAAACCATCCTTCCCACACAAACTGTACTCTTGAAGCATAAATGCAAGTGAACAAACGCTATTGGCAAACTTATGTACCCTTCCATTCTCACACAGAAACTGCAAGTTGTTCAAATTGCCAAAGCTGCAATCGGTCAAGGGCATAAACAAAAATGTGTACATAAACAACCAAAATAAAAAGAACCCAGCTGCCATAAACCGGAGAGTGAAGCAGAAGTCGGCATTTCAAGTTCATAATATAGCAACATAATACAAGGACTGCCATCATTGTAGCAAAACAAATTCTCATACTAAAACAATCAGGGAACCTTATTTGTCTACCCATCTTCATACTTCCATCAGTAAAGGATGCATGCTCACTTGTAGCGAATGAACAACAGTGGCATTTAGGCAGCTATATTGACAAAAAAGCAATAGTGGTGAAAAGGATACACAGCCTCCCTGAGAACCTCCAAGGAAAGAACATGGAGCTCGAAAATACCCGGTAAAGAATTTTCATCTCTGCAACATAAAATCAGACAAAAGCATCTTAAAGGCAATATGCACAGTGCAACATTGACAAGAGCAAAATCTCAAGATAACTAGAACATAAAAGCATAACTTAAAGACTTTTCTAAAAGACACATAACGTGTACAACATGAACACAAACCTATTAGAAGCAATAAAGATGAACAGCGAAGAGTTTAAAGAGTTAAAATTTGAACTTAAGTACAGTAATGAAATTTCAAATATTAAAGGTGAGAACATGGTAACGTGCAGAAAAATTGATTTGGGGCTCCAGGCCTCTCCTCTCTGATCCCTTTCGGCTTTGATTTGGGGGCATGGTTCTGCAGCAAAACGTTCCTTTAGCTCCTCAGTTCTTGGATGTCTAGGGGGACCACTGTTTCAGTGGTATTCTGCGAGCAACCATTATCTGCATATATTACCCCTAATGGTTGGGAACTAGATGGATTCTGTTATTGTTGTTGTAAAGGTGAGAACATGGCCAAAAATCATACTGACACTTGCCATATTTTAAGGATATGGGCAAGTACAACCACAGCTAGTAAACAATTTCAAATTTAACAATCAGGGATTCAGGATACGTAAACGTGCACGCCTAAACGTACATATAGTCAGAAACTTGTCACACAAGGGTTTTTTTCAAGATACACTATCACATTGTTTTTTAGCATTTTACATTTCCTACCCCTAGTTCTTTACTGACCCAAAAGTCGCCTCACATACAGTGTGAACTACAATAACAATACATTAGAGGGAACAATATGGTACACTATTAATGAGATTAACTACCGAAGACACCAAAGTTAAAGAACAATATGAAAGGAAAAACCAGAGAACCAGAAACAATAAGCAAAGGCGGACAAGCACCTCAACTAATTACCTTTCTTTTTCCGAGAAATAGGCATTCCTTGATCGCAACACACTGTTTGAATGAAGTCCCAGTCCATCCAACAGAACTTCAAGTCCTCCGATGCTTCTAAAATGGTTTTGACCACGAGGATTATCAGATAACGCTGATCGAAGAGCTCTCAAAGTCAAATACTGAAGAGATGCATCCATCCATTGTTCCTTCATGCTCAACCGTCTCATAACTCGCAGTAGCTCTGAAACACAATCGGCTACTGTGAATAAGTGAATGCAAAGGATGCAAGGTATACGGAAGTATAATGTAGCCAGATGCAAGAACCGTCTTTTGCAATAAAGATCAAACCAATATTTCGCAACTGTTCACCATTGTACTTTAAAATTAGATGAACTTCCAAACAGCTTCTTGAACATCATCTTCTGTGCTAAGTTTTTAGTTAGCCAACATTTGGGTTCCGAACCCTTTATGAATGAGGCCACACAGAAACATTGCAAAGCGCTAAGATGGCGCCATCATTACTTTATTTTGTTAGCCAAATACATGCAAAGTCATACCATATCTCAGCATGATTTTTGACCAGATTAAAGCATTTTTTTCAGCAGTGGAGAGAGTTTTTATCAAACTTCACAAACATTAAACTTGAAAATCTAGAAGGAAAACGCCATATAATTAAGAACTTATCATGTTCTTGGCATAATCAAGAACTTGTCCTCAATGGAAACATGATTGCCGCATGGGGTGGGTCTTTGGAAGGGAATTAGGAGAGGGCAAGTGAGTTTTCTAGACACTCCAGTATGAAGGAGGGGGTGGGGAGGGGACCATGTTTGGTGTAGAGATGTTAGGTTGAGAGATGCTTACCCTTCTATATTTCAGTTGGCAGTGGGTAAAGGTGCGGTGGTGGCGAACTATCTCAGGATGGACAAGGAAATGGTGCTGTGGGACATTACGCTTCGCTTGGACGTACAAGATTGGGAGTTCGAGGAGTTGCTGGAATTCTTGAGAAAACTAGGCAATGAAGGACGTGGGGAGAGGGGAGGATTATTTGAGGCAGATCCTGGCAACAAATGAGTCTTTTCAGGTGAAAGATTAATACCAAATTTTGTATCGAGAAGCAAATTCAACCTTTCCCTAGAGAGCCATTTGGGGCACTCATGGGTGGTGTGCGGCTAAGGAAAAGATTCTCAATATACATAATCTTATACGACGTAGGATGGTTATTGTGAGTCGTTGCTGCATGTGCTTCAGAGAAAGAGAGTCAGCGGCACATTTGTTTATTTATGTCCGGTCGCCAAGGATGTTAGGAATGCAGTTCTTGTTTCATGGGGTGTGTCGTAGATTTTCCTTGAGACGGTAGTAGAGCTTATTCAAGAATGGTATGGAGCTAGAGTGGGTAGAAGAATACAAAAGGTATGGATTTTGATCCCATTATGTTTGATTTGGTTCATCTGGAAAGACAGGTGCAGCGGCCTGAATATCCGCCTTGGGTTCGCCCAAGCCACATGAGAAGGGAGGGTGTGTTCGGTGCGATCAAGGTTACTAACCGGGTGAACTTACTGAGTGAGTTATGGTTTCGCTCGGTTCAAACCTAGCTCAGACATCTATGCAAGTCACTTTCCTGTGCAGATAGGACACTAGATCAGCTTAGCTCGACCGAGCAACGATTGGGGGTTCAGTCCAACGATAGCTCGGACACCACGCCTTAGTCATTCTCCGGTGCAACCAGGTCACCCTACCTAGACTGTTGGAGTCCAGTATACCCGACCCAGATCCAACTGGTACAACCCGTGTAATATACAGAAAGCACTCTCCTCATGTATGTTCGACCTACTGATCACATACATCCGAAGCGGTTACAATGCATGCATAGGAGCCAGCTCACCCATGTGCATCTAACCGCCTGGTTCTATTCTATACGTCATTTGTGACGATGGTCGAGACAGTTGTGGCACGTGCCGAGCTCATGCAAGCTTGGTGAGCAAGTCTGGAGGTTCTATATAAAGGAAGAGCTAAAATCCTAAAGAGGAATGCTGTGACTCCTTCCCTAAGCTCTGTCCATACATTTTCTCCTACAGAGACTTAACCAACAGAGTGTCTTCATGGTCGACTCTGGCCGGTAGGGCACTAACGGTGTGTGTGTTACCTGTGCAGAGTACTTGAGAGCGGAGGACTGTCCTTGAGCACGAACCGGACCATCAACTAAGCCTACATCAGTTAACCAGAACCCCACAACAGGAATCAAAGTTATTTTGACAGGAAGTATAGGCCATTGTTCAAAATTTAGAATCTTTTCCTTTCTATTTTGTTTACTTGGGAGCCGCGGAGTGCAACTGAACACTGATCAATTCTTTGCCATGTTAGAAATTCAGAGCATTTAGAGTGGTGCACAGGCGGTTTTTTTTTTTATTTGGCCTTTTCTTTATTTCCTCGCTTTCTTTTGTACATGGGTGGTGTCCCTCTTATGCCTTTTCAATATAGTTTACTACTCATAACAGAAAAACCACCTTAATCTGGCGAACCAAGCAATAATTCTGCATGAGTCCAATACATTAAATAGATGAAGAATTTACTGAAGAATCCTAGCTGCTTTAAGAATCAAATTCACCAACTTGAGCCGTTTAATTCTTATGGAATTAAAATTTTCATCACCTAAACAACATGAAATTCTTTCACTATAACTTTAGTTAAGCAACATATAATTTGAAGAAGCAGCAGCATAACTCCCAAATGGCAAGGGAGGCCCCATTTACTGAAGACAAAGAGGACTCTCTTGAAATGGCAAGGCCCTAATAACTACAAAATAAAGGCAAGCATAGAGGATGATGGACCTACAGCCAAAACTAAGTGACAAGGATAACAAAAAAAATACACAGCATTACAACAAATGCAGCAACAGTGAAAAGGAAATCATGTAAAAGAAAGCTATTCTAACAACTGAAAAAAATAAACATGTTCCATCAGTTTGAAAAGGCTAATGACTTCAGGATGCTAAAAAAACAGATCAACCAAGAGTGTGGTGAATGTGAGGAAGAAAAAAAAAAAAAAAAACAAACAAACGAAGAGTGCGGTGAACTGTACATACTAGGTGTCCATAATATCAAGTCTCCACCAAATATTTACATGGTAGAATTAAGATGAGAAAGCCTAAAGTTTCTGCAGTAGTGGAAAGGTGCAGTACTTTATTCAGGATACGACACAAGTACCAGAATCGAACAAGAACCAGAAGGGATATATAAAATCCATATCACCATTTAATAATGCCACATCCTGCCCCATTATGGAGTATCTCATCCAACATGCACCTAATACATAACAAAACCTTAACTTGCCTACCTTACCTACTAACCAATTAAGACCACCAGCTTCCATCACCAACACAACCGCCTTTTGATGCCAATGGAGCTTTGTTTCCGACGGGGGAGTCATCAAACAAGCAGAAGAATCAAATGAAGTTCCGCCACCCCTTGAAACAGAAAACTCCAAGCTACTGCTGTGCAACTGAGCCTTTTGATATACATCTGAATGTAGGACAATGAAGTGGCAAATAATTGATACCACATTTACAAGTAATTCTTGTAAAATTCTGGTCTTCTCTAATATAAGACTTGACAAGTTTTCATCAGCAGAAAGCGCGCCAGTAATTGTTTTGAGCTGGATGACAGAACCTGAAAAAAAGTTTGCGAGATTAATATGCTACGCACCAATATCCTTAAAAATTATTTTGCTCACTGCTAAAATAAGGATAACAAACGAAGAAAAAAGACAATGATAACAAGACAATTATATATTGAGGAAATTATGCTCCATACCAAAAGGAAAAAGAAAAGGAAGACGATTTCCATTTATTTCAGCATTCATGAAGTACAATATAACCCCTACAAGAACCACTAAATTTGAGTTATGTCGTCTTCAGGACATTTTACAACCAAATATTTAGAAGTCACCTGCACTGCTTTTGTTTTCTACTAACAAGGAGCCCAGGCCTATAGAGCACCCCCAATGACCTTAAGGAATTTGTAGTCCCCCAATCAAAAAAACACTACAAACCTCAAAGGCAAATCCTATTAAGCCATGAGTCTGATTATAGCTAATTGACTTAACTGTAAGTTGTATTGTTGTGGCTAGCTGTAAGTCCATACAGTTACTTTGTTATCCAATACAGTACTCAGTCTATATAACAACTGGATGGCGTCTAAGAGGAGTTGATGGAATGAGTTGATTATCCTTTCTCTCCCCCTAGGAAGATGACGCAACTGTAGACTGTTAGATGACCACTAGTCCCAAAATCTAAGTTGCTAGAAAAGGGCAACAAAGTAGACATCAAGCTATCAAAGAACACAGGCATCTCATTGTTAGATTTTTTGGAGGGTTCCAACCTAAAACCAATTGGCTATAGGTGGAGTAGCCTTTAGAATTTATTAACCAAGCTTGGGTGGCTTAGATGAGTGATGTGGGACAAGTCTAACACTCCCCCTCACGTGCAGCCCGGATGCACGTGGAGGTGACAGATCAGGAGCTGACTGACTGACTCGGGCGACAGAGATGACAGAGACTTCCCACGAGAGGTGAGACCACCCAAGACTTGGCTCTGATACCATGTTAGATTTTTTGGAGGGTTCCAACCTAAAACCAATTGGCTATAGGTGGAGTAGCCTTTAGAATTTATTAACCAAGCTTGGGTGGCTTAGATGAGTGATGTGGGACAAGTCTAACACTCATATCCCCCTTGGGGTTTTGTAGCACTTCTCTTAAAGTACAACACCTACTTATTTATACATCAAAGCAAATACAAAAAGCATTGGTTCCCCGCTATTTCCAACCACATAAACGAGGTGCTCCTTTGTGTCTAGTGATGCAAACCAAATATTCCATCAAATACTCCATCAATAATCTAGGGAGAGAAACTACCAAAAGGGGTACAAAAGAGTCTAAACTCTTGATTTGCTCAAAATGATTAAAAAACTCCTAAATGAAAGACTCCCACACCTATTTATAGACTCAAAGACCTACTCATATTAGAGGACACTAAAACTACACTATTACCCTTAAATCTACTGCATAATCTAATTCCAAATAGTATTCACTAACAAACATGATAGTAGTAAGACAGAAACATTAACAGTACAAATGTGATAAGGAAGGGGGGGAAAACCCCTATAAATGATGATAGAATCAGATTTAAAGAACAGTAAAAAAGAAGAAGAATGAAAATACAGAAGACTGGATTAACTCCCTTAACACAAGCAACAGACCACCAACCCAACTAAAGCAATGCTTCAATAAAGTGCCAAATTAGTAAAAGGTTTTTTCGTTCTTCCAACAGAGACTTCCGGCTCGACTTATATCCACCAACCTAACACAATATACTGAAAGCTTAGAATACATAGATGCAGTGACTAAACCACCTCGTTGCCTCATCCTTTTCTGCCACCTCGTTGCCTCATCCTTTTCTGCTCTGCTTCAGTAGAAAAACATATCGTAGAAATGCACATAACTCAACCTAACAAAGATACTGACTATGGAGCACGGGTACCGGTACGCAGTACGGGTACGGTAAGAGTACGGGTACGGGAAACGGCAAAACCCCAAAAAAGTAGGGTACGGGTACGGCGGGGGTACGGCATATATATATATATAAAATGTTTTTCTATTTTTTATTGCATAAAATGAAATATAAATCCATTTTACCAACAAAAAGCAAAATCAGTACAAATAAGCATATCTACTGCATATCTATTAGTATTCAGAATTTCAGATACATATATACATATACATTACACATGCATACATTTGTACATATATACAAAGAGAGAGATTATTCCGATCGATAAAAAAAATATACAGAGAGAGACGAAGAGAAGAGAGACGAAGAGAGAGATGAACAAAGAGAGAGAGGGGTGTTTATAAATGACAAATAAATTACACAATAAGCCCACATTTTATAATTATTTACAAAAAAAATCCCAGAAATTTTGAAAAAATTTCATTTTGGGCTAAAACGTACCCTTGCCGTACCCAAAATTACCAAAAGTTCCCGACACAATTTTGCCGTACCCGGTACGTTTTTGCCGTACCCGTACCCGGTACGCGTACGGCGACATTTTCGAAGTACCCGTGCTTCATAGGATACTAAACTACATTGCATATACGAATCTAAGACAAAATGAAACACCCATAAGACGAGAAATATGACATCACATGTCAACTACAAAAAAACTCCATCACTGCTTCCAAGTAAATCAATATTGGAAACAAGAAGAAGATACCAATGCTGATAAATGATACAAACCGAGATTTAAGTAAATGAAGAAAGAGAATTATCAGCACCAAGCTGATTGTTTTACCTTTCATCAGTGCTGCAAGTTTTTGAATTCCACCATAGTAGCCAAATACTCTGCAATTATGGATTGACCGAGTTACAATTGTCAATGCATCCAACACTGGCAACCCCTCAGAAGTTACAGTCAAGCTCGTTGACGTCCCTATTTGCTCGGTTGTTGATTGTGCTGTGGTGTTCACTGATTAACAATATTTGACCACCTCTTAGAATATATGCATTTGCACAAGTTTACACCATGAAAAAGTGAAGTAGCATAGACACAAGGAGGCTAAGAAACACGGATACCAACACAGGACATGGACATGCCATTTTTTCTAAAAATTAGAGAACTTGCAGGTTGGGGATAGGTCGTATAAAAACTGATCCTTCGTACTATTTTTATTTCAAAAAATATATATCCTATATCATTTTTCTTAATAACAGTACTTTTTCAGTTCTGCTAAAGAAAGCCTTCAAAGGAGCTCTGATCCAAGCATAAACAAGTAAGACGCAATAGAGATGGCCAAAGCTCAAGCCCACTTAAATGGCCCAAACCATAAAAAATAAAGAATAAAACCCAAAAGAATTGGAGGAGCATTTATCAATGGCCCAAACATAACATATATAAGTAAAAAGTAATAGCAGCACTTCTTAACCCTCAAACAAACCGCAGCAGCGTCGGCAACAGCTAGCAGCAGGTCTCAAAGGGACACACCAGGGTGTCCCTTGTTTGTCCCAGAAAAGAATAACGATGTAATAATGGGACACAGTCAACTGCGTGTCCGATACGGGCAAAGGTGTGTCGGACACGTGCGGACGCATCTGGACATGTCCGGGCCCCAAAGGTCTTGGACACCGGTGCGTGAGGTACAGCACCGCGTCGGTGATTCTTAGCCGGGAGGGGAGGGGAGGAAATTTTCCTCACAGAAATTGGTAAGAGAACCAAAAGAACAAAGCTTGTTTGACAACAGATACCAAATGCTTCCAGCATTTCTCAAGCGTCTACGTCCTACCAAACTAAAATTCAGAAGAAGAGAGGAGAAAAAAATGTTCCATAAAAATTTCCCTAACACGTTTGCCTTTTCTTTGTTTCGACAAGTGCCTCATTCCTAACACTTTCAATGAAGGAAGTCTGACAGAAATAGATACAACTTGTCAAAAACATCATGGAACTAGTTACAAGTAACCCCATAAGCTTTCTACTGTCAATGCCGTAGATAATTTTGGTCCCTTCAGGCTATTTCTATCTAGATGTTGAGTAACTGTTCGCAGCAAAGATGAATTGAGGTTGACATGATAATTGTAAAGAGATATCAGAAATTTTTAAAAGTACTTTGTTGCTTAACATTTTCAGGGGTTTTCGGACCAATCCTGTGAGTGGAATTCATAGCATAGTGGATGTTATTACCACAAACTCGTAGAGAACACTTCCTGTTCACCAACTACAATTTTATTTGTTTTGGGTAGTTTTCACCCACAACAGTTGAGCCTCCCCCACCAGGCTGTCAGCCACGGGAAATAATACACTCTTCGCAACAAATCCCTATCATAGAATTCATAATTTCAGGATTTGTAAGGCCTAGAAATAGTCTTTTAGGTGGGAAGAAAGTTATTCTGAAATGCAGGTAGATTGAAAATAAATCTCTCATGTATATCTTTATTTCCTGGATTCTCTTTTCATCTTCTTTACATCTCTCCACGTTCTATCCATATCTCATGAAACATCTCAACATAAAACTTATGAAATATAATTATATATTCCTACCCTGGTTTGCCTCTCTCCTTGTATAGTGATTCTATGATCTCTAGCTTCTACTACATTCCTTATATCTCCCCATAAAATAAAATAAAAAGCAACACAATACTTCGCCCAACAGAGTTTGAAGAAATTCTCATAAACTCAAGGCCACATCAGAATACATAACGAGGAGCCAGGATTAGCTGCAGGAATCGCACCCCCATCCATCACAAAAAGGAAACAAAAGAATGTATGTAACAACCATTGCAATGGCATCTTTGAGAGATGACTAATGTAATGTAATATTGACAAATACATCTGGCCATTCAAGGAGAATTCTCCACCAATGGAACTAATTTGTCAATGTAAACAGACAACAAAAGATCAGTTTATCAGGAGAATAAATATGAATATGACAGTTAATAAGAATTTCTGCACTGCATGTCAGGTATAAAAGCCAACTTACATTCAGTTATCAAAGCAGTTACATGTACGACTTCTTCAATCAAGGTCAGAATAATTTCAGTTGGATGTCCAGTAGAGCAGCCGATGACTACATCATTAGAATGAGTGTACTCTGCAGCTGAGGCAGCAGACAAAGCTACCTCTGCCAACTGCCCAGGATATACAGGCTCCCAATTCTTGTATATAACCAAAAATTGCTTGAGGAAAATATAAAATAACTTTCTCTTTTCAGCCTGCAATAAAAAAGTATGAACTGTTACGGAGACAGATGATTATGCACAACAAGGCATAAGTCCAAAAAGGTAATCTGACTAAATTAAACAGCATCTCAAGCATTATTGACAAGCACTAATGGGTGACAGACTGGCAGATTATGTCTCTTCAGGTTTATATAAGATAAACGAAACCATGTCAAATTAAACAAAATTTCTTTACCAGAAACCAGTATATCAAGGTCAGACCAACTTATCAGCAAGGGCGCCAAGACAGATACTGTTTAAACTGGCATCACATCTTTGCGGGCTAATACATAGGATAACATCCTCGGCCATTTCAAAACAAAACAGAAGGAGAAGTACTAAGCAAAAAGCCTGCTACAGAATTCGAGAGAAATATTTGCGCCCAAACTAAAAATCAGCAGAACCTATACATAGAAAAATCAAAATCCTCAACAATGGATGAAGAAGATGATGGCTCAACATAGATCCATGAGCCAAGAAAACCACATATGATAGCTTGCAATGGCATATTAAACAGGCCTTGCAAGTGAACACTTGAAAACATTGCATCTGCCAAAATGAAATGCAATCTGCCTTCACATAGGTGAAACAAGTATTTTTCAAATCTTAATCATGAATACCAGAAGTTAGACCATTAATCGATCAAGAATCGAAATGATCCTTCAATGAATAAATAATCAAACCGAATAGTGAATCACTAAGATTCGGACATGATCTCCAGCTTGATCTCTCTGGTTTAGATAGAGTGTATACATCGTTATTTTAGGCTTTTAGGCCTAAATCAATGAGAGGCTTGCCACATTTGATGAATTGGGTAATGAGGATCACCTGGTATAATAGGGAAGACCTTGCTTATATTATTATTTATTAGAGATGCGAATTTGTATTCAGTTTTCCAGTTCATGAAATCCTGATACTCACCTGAAAAGGCTTTCAATACCCCAAAATGCCACATTTTTTCAAACATCCCACCTGATGAATTCAAAATATTGCTTTTGCAAGTGAAACATGTTGAGAAGTGAATCAATTTTTGGGTGCACCAAACCAATACCATACGTATCGTATCGTGAATTGCATGGTTTTTGTGTTCTAAAGATTCACTCCAAGGATACGAATTGAAAGCTTGGTATTTAGAACAGAATCATACGCTACGTATCATGAATTGTACGATTCCGACACCTAAGATGCCAAATAATACCTAGGGCTGGGTGGGGCCATGTAATAAAAAGTTCCTATAGCTAATCTCTTGGGTCATTGTTGGGAGAGATGAAGCAAAACAAATCAGCAAAAATCTATCTTTTCTGTTTGGATTTATAGTGAAGCTCTTTATATTTTCAATTGCGGGGTTGGGGTGCCAAAGTCACTCAGATAGAGACCCTTACATTGATCTGTTTTCGGTTCTTAAGAAACCCAGGGAGCTAACCTCGTTGTATTTATCACAACAACACAATCTCTCAGAAGAGAATAGAGGCAGAGATGTTGTCAATTCCATAGTTGTGAGATGAAAATTTTTGAACTGATAAAAGGAACAATATAATGAGAAAATCAATTAGAAAGAGGTGTATGAAGAACAAACATCATTGGAAAATGCAGCAATCTATCAGAATTTTGGTGTCAAAACATCTACCAAACCGAGATAAACCAACATGCAACAAACCAAACCCACAAAGAAAATGCTAAACATACCTTATCAAAGGCACTCTCATATCTAACCCATAGGGTGCTTAGAATGGCCTCATCGCCTACATCACTGAAAAGGAAGGATTGAAGCAAAAAAAAAGAGGTTAAGCAAGAATAAATACAAGATAAGGTGCTCAAAAAATTTACTTCTGACCAGATGGTAAATCAACATCTTTACATGGATATACAGATGGATAAAAGGAAATGAAAAAAAAAAACAAAAAAACAAAAACAAAAACAAGGACTAACAACTCCCTTGCACAAGCCGTTCAAGGCATCTAGCAGAGTTATATTGATTATTAACAACCAAAAGCACTGTAAAGGACTTGGAAAGAGGAACTTCATAAAAACAAAGCTTGAAAAAGTAGACTATCACAAATAACAAAAGATAAATGCCAATTTGAAGAGGGAATAAAGCTTCAATTAAGTTGCAAACCTAGTCAAAGTCAACCACTACGGGTTCAACAAACCTAACATTAGGTCACTAATATAGACGAGAAAATTCCCAATGAATTAATGACAAAGTTGTATCAAGAAGATTGGAAACAAAAACAGAAACATTCATAGAACATCTTTTAAATACTGAACAAATGCAGCCCAGTACATGAGGATCCTACCGCTGCACGAGTTGGGAAGGGTCGGATAAAGAAAACGCCACACCCACTTGTGGGGAGGCTGCGTCTGTGCTCTGAACTTGTGACACCCGCCTCACAATGGTTTTGAATATTTTGCTATCACCGTTGGGCTAAATTTTCACTCTTTTTGTATGTGTTGTCTTCTTGGTTGTTTTCTCTTAATCTTTATCAAATTTGGGTCAAATTTTATGAATAATCGTTTGTCTTCACAAACAGGATCTGAAAGTATAAAATTATGATCCAAACCCCTCAAAATTTCACTAAAGATGAAAAAACTTGAAAAAGACAGTTTTTAACTGTCTTTAGCATTGTCTTATACTCACTCCGTTCCATATTGAGAGTTTCATACTCTCTCTCATTCCATTTTTCAAATCAAAAAATCAACTACTTCCGTGTATAATTTTTCAAATTTTTTTGCACCGTATTAAAGATCTCAATTAGTACTTTAATTTGGTGCGAAAAAATTCAAAAAATTATACACTGAAGTAGTTGGCCTTGTTCGTTTGGTAACATTGGGTATTTTAGTTTTGGTAGTGGGTGGAGAGAGACATAAGGTAATGATTGGAGAGAGGGGTAGTAAGTGGAGAGAGATAGAGAGAGAAATGAAATTAATAATTGGAGAAATAGGGTAAAGATTAGAGAAAGATATAGGGTAATGATTGGAAAACAAACTTAAAACAAAGTAAATTTGGAAACAAACAAGGCCGTTGATTTTTTATTTGAAAAATGGCACGACTTTACGTAGTGGACTCTCAATATGGAACGGAGGAAGTACATACTTTTTTTACTTTGCTCCATATTTTGACACTTTTTTAAACTTCTCGTCGAGACAAATGATTATTCATAAAAATTTTGACAAAACGCTAAATGAGAAATTGCTAAACATCACAAGTACCCACTGTATTTGAACAAAAAATTATTTCAGCCCAAAGGGAAACTAAAAAAACGTAAGTTAGAATGTAAGACTGAATAAAGCTTACATGACAAGCCACACCAAATGACTGCTCCAATGGTTGCTCGCTGCATCCCAAGTAGTTTGTGCAATGTAGCAACCAGACAATTTCCCAAAGGCCCCCTAGACTCTCAAAGTTGTCTAATAAAGAGATTTCTCATATCCAAGGATCTTGACTCCTTTGATTTATCAAACCTGCCCTAAAATTACTCCCTCACGTCTGCCATATCCCTTTTTATCCCAACGAAAGCTGTCTTACGATGTGTGCCGCCAAGTTAGATGCATATGAAGCTATTGAATAGCCTGATGTACATTGTTGGGCTTATTTCCAAACAACTTAAATACTTGAGCGTTTTGAGCAGTTGGTAACTTAACATGGCATCAGGTTGGGAGAGGCATTGAGTTCAAGGCTCTTCATTTGCTTTTTTTCCATTCTGCTTCTCTATCTACAGATATTTGCATATCTACATGCAAGACGGGGTTGCACACGAGCACGGAGGTAGAATTTTTATATACATTGTTGGTCTTATTTCTAACAACTTAACATTTTGCAACAATTGGTAACTTAAGAGAGACGTCCCTGCAATTCAGTAGGTATATTTATGTTGGGGAGCCGCATCATTGAGGAGGGTCTTTAGGGCTGATTTCCAAGTTTATTCATCCTGGGCACATGTCGCAGCTACTGGGTATCCTATATATACAAAGAGTGAGAGGGAACCAACTGAGAGTGAAGGTTTACTTATACGGCTAATGTTGGGAATGCGCCCCGAACTGAGCAGCACACATATAAAAAAGCATCTTCAATGATTTTTTTTTCTTCCAGGCAATGAATGCATGGTAAAAGGACAGATGAGTTAGGCATGTTCATTAAAATAAAGGTCCGTGTTGGGAAATGTTTCTGTCAAACAGAAAAGAAGGATGGGAAGCAGAAGAAACAAACTCTAAACATCACCACTGTAAATGCTTAGGCATCACACCTGGTAACGTAAGACAGCTTGAACAATTGACTCTTCTATTCAAATAACCAAATGTTGTCGCATTTCTTTTAAAAGGTGTAAGTTGATTTCAAGGAATACCATGAAAAGTTCTGTTTCTTGTTACACTTTGCTAATGATATTCGGGGTGCATCATTTTGATTTTTTTTATCGGTGTGTGCATCACTTTAATTAAAAACCACAGTCCACTGTCACCAGTTTTCATTATGAAACTGCGCGTCAAATGGTTGCCAAGTTGATAGAAAGGCATGCCTGCGAAGTTTACAGCTGGAGCAGTAAGAGAGAAGCCTATGTCTATTTTCCTAGTTGCTATTTGACTATTCTACAACAATTTTCTCCTAGCGAATGAGGAGCCACCAAAAAACTTCCAATGCATCTTTTCATGTTATTTTATGTTTGAGAATTGAGGGTTCAAATGGCCAAAGCGAAGGTATACAATGGTTCCTACTTCCTATAGCTAAATATTCTTATAATACAACTTTCATACCAAGTATTTTACATTTTTTCACCATCAAGTTGTGTACAACACTCGTTTCTTTAAAAGCTCATGTAACACCAAATAGAGTGCATAATGGTTTTTTCTTAGCTAGATTACAAAAATGGCCTTGGCACTATCAAATGATCTTCCACATCAGATTTTGTATCAGATTAACATGCAGGGGCACGCCTATTGAACACGGGTTCAAGTGCACTTGACTACATACAATCAATTATTATCCAGATCTTAGTTCAGGACCCACGAATATGCTGATTCGTCCAACTAAATACGCAAATTCCACAAAACCATAATACTCTAAAAAAACGTATCCGGAGCGTATCCGTATCCGATACGCATATGGTACGTGATATGGAGGCAAAATTTGAGTATCCGTGCTTCATAGGTCATTAGGAGCACCATGGAGTAGTGCAGGACTCAACATCAAAAGGTAGATTGTGACACTATGTGTTTGCATTTCAAAAAGGAAGGCTTGGGTTTCGACTAGTTGTAACAGTTGTGGAGAAGTAAGATTGTATGTGGAAGAGAAGGATGA
Organism: Rhododendron vialii; assembly: GCF_030253575.1. Classification (NCBI taxonomy): domain Eukaryota; kingdom Viridiplantae; phylum Streptophyta; class Magnoliopsida; order Ericales; family Ericaceae; genus Rhododendron; species Rhododendron vialii. The sequence goes on along the minus strand of NC_080562.1, from coordinate 10,358,149 downwards.
GGAGGTTTGCATATGAAATAACATATTAAGCAGGATAACTTGTAAAAACCTTATACGAGGTGAGAGGATATGTCATGGACCATAACCAGGGTCCAAAAGAATAGGTGGATGATACGAGTTTATATTCCAAGTCAAAGCAGGGTGGGTCTTTCGTCCATTATCGATGAATTCCAGTCATCATCTTTTGCCTTGCAAAGGTTAATATAGAGGCCCATGCAGTATGCACTCGCGTGTGGTCGCTCCTTAACTCAGCTCAATTCACAATATAACCAAACGGCTAGAGCACACTACTTTAGATTTCATGCGAATCAAGTAAGAAAGTGCTGCGACAAACCCGAAAGCATAAATTAAGTACCTGAAACGGATTGTAGGAGTTGGAGGAGAGAACCTCTCTAGTGGGGAACCCGAACCAGACTCCGAACCATAGCCACCGCCAGATGTCCTCCGAATGAGGTCAGCAACACCCTTCACGATGTTCATGCTTCCCCACTAGGACTTACTAAAATCAAGACTTCATAAGCCAGCAATAATCAATATAAGAACCCATCACTTCAGCTAATCTCAATTTCTGCATTTCCATTAAATGGAAAACCACCGTTAGGTCAGTTCAATTAGCAGGCACCAGGAAGAATTATCTACTTTACTTGCAAAGTTGATGAAAGTAAAGAAAACTAAACCCCAAGGGGTTGGCCTAGCAGTCAAGGCATGCCACTTAAGAGTTTGCTCCCTCCTAAAGTCTCAGGTTCAAAACCTCTTAGGTGCAAACAACTCCATTGGGGCCAGTCCATATGGCTTCAATTGGGATCCCGCAAGTAGGCGGTGGGATTTTTGTCCCCAATATTAGACGAGGTGCGCGAAAGTCAGCCCATACAGCTTGGTTATCCAAAAAAAAAAAGAAAAAAGACAACTAACTGAACAAGTAAAAAACATCACGGGCATAAGAGAGATCGACAGAATTCTTATAAATCCAACACTTTTGCATCAAAATTTATCACAAAGATATACTTATGCTTGGCATTTCAGTATCAACAAGTCTGATTTATAATCACACATACACAGCAATACGTACAATATGACAGCACTATAAGTACTGAATATACACAATAAATCCCACAATAGCTTGAGAATTTCCGGTGAACTCACGAATGAAAAGGAATGTAATTGAAAAAATCGAATGATCGAAATTTGTTACGAATGATAGTCAAGCGTACCTTATCAAATCGAAGGATAGATCACTCCAATAAATGTCTTAGGGTTTTACGGTGCAAGATCTGAAGCGCTGGATATTCTTTGAACTTCTAGCTCTCCAATCCAATGGCGTAAGGGGCAAATCGGAGATGTACAGAGAGAGAGAGAGAGAGAGAGAGAGAGAGAGAGAGAGAGAGATTAAATATTAATAGACCCTGAACTTCGTAACTTCATTGTATCAAAAACCTACTCTAATATTGGGCGTTTACAGGTGATTAATTTATTCAATCATAATTTTTGAGAAATGATATTGGCACTTCAAAAATTGATGCAGATACTTCAAAATTAATGTAATTTCAAAGCCATTTTGTTTTGTTTTTGGAGTGTTTGCATCAATTTTTGGAGTGCCAATATCATTTTCCTAATTTTTTGGGTGCAGTTTGTTTGTTCTACGCCATACTTGTATTGGATATGGGTTCGTCTCGAGGAGAGAGAGCATTTTGAGAAATACCCAAGAAAAAGTACAAAAATTAAAGTCGAGACGAACATATATCACATACAACAAGAAAAAAATTAAATAAGGAGAAAATTAAAAAAATTGGGGTGCATAAGCGTGAACAGGTTAGTTTGTTTTATTCATAATTTCTCATTTTTATAAGATTTTGTGTTATATTTTTAGATTAATTATTCATCTGAGAAGTTTAAAAAATTAAAAAAAAATTAATCAAAAGAACAAAAAAAACACAACAAAAAATTGTTAAAAATAAAAAATACAGGAAAAAAGTTGCGGACAAAAAAATTTACAAGAACGGAAGGCTGACAAACGAGGTACCGAAGGGTTGGATTGCAAAGCACGTCGTCTGCTAGATGACGCGGTTGATCCAAAACGACACCGCCAGATCCCAACGTAGCAACACAACCTCTGTATCTTTTCCGCCAACTCCTTCAGGCTCAAATTGCTAGGCTCCATTATTGGCCCACAACAGTGATCCGAACCATTTATTCTGTAGTTTTTGTTGAGAACTACTGAATTTGTAAAAATCTACTTCATCAATGTTGAACAATTTGTATGAAATGAACAGCTCATGTAATTTTAAACTTGAATTGTGCATTGTATAGAGTAAATTTTTTTAAAAATCTATTTAGCTATAATTAATCGAGTTGAAGTTTTTTTCACAGATGTGATATAAGCTAGAACGGGATGAACGGTTCAGATCACTGTTGTTGGCTCATGATGGAGCCCAAGGTATTGAAGTTTGCTGGGGTTTGGCTAAATAAGTGTATGGTGAACTGATCCCTAGAACGTTTATGGCCAAATCATTTTAGTTACTATCATCCTTTTGCAAAGTGCACGTGCACTCTACGATTTAAACCCAAACTACGAAGAAACCAAATCCATTGCAATAATTCCATGACCCAAACACAAGCCTAATCAAAGGTTGTCTTCACGTTTATTACAACTGCACATAAGATAGAAGCTAGTAATATTTTTAATTTGAATACAGTAGAATAGACCATTTTAAAATTCAGCTTCTAAATGTTTTCAAGAAATAATTTTAGAAGCAATGTGAAAACAAATTGGTATAGCTTTGAAATTGGGATGTTTTGAAGGGAGAAACCTTTGGTTATGTTTGATTCGGTGTCTTAAGAAATCGGAAGAAAGCATGGTGAATACCAGTTTGAGGATGAATTTGGATATATGGATGTAATCTACAAAACATGGTGAATACTTTTTTGACAAATTCCCTACAATACGTATTACATGCGGTAGGAGAAAACAAGTATGAAAATTACATCAAACTGGAAATAAACCGACAATTACTAGTATAAGCCAACCAACTAATAGCTCCATTAAGGGAAAAAAATAATCCCACTAATTACAAGAGAAATAACGCCCACACAAGTGCAAGAAATAACTCCTGACCTCCTAACTAAGATGTAAGAATTCTGGCCAATTGAGTTACCCCCGCTTATGCCTAGTTTAATTTCTACAATACTAAACTGATTTAAATTATAAGTCCTCGTTCAAGTTGAATTCCAAATGTGCAGGTCAATTACCCAGCATAGTGGCGAGGAGTATTTTCAAATACATCATCATTTAAAGGATCAAAATTTCCCCATTTCATCATTGCCAATCGCTTACAGTTCAGATATTTGCCACCGCGCCTTCAACAACATCCTTGCATTTTGCGTTTCATCCATTGATCGGTCTCTTCACCGTATTTAGGAAAGGCAATCCAAACCAAACCAAAGTGTTGATCATTCTGTTCTCACACGTCGCAACGAAACCAGAGTCTTGTATAGTAGGTAAATATTTAGGAGAATGAAACCTAGAAATTTGCGATTTCTGGTAAGTGGGGGAAAGAAAGGGTTGCATCGAAAAACTATTCGACAAACGGACCTAGATGATGCCAATATAAAGTGCTAGCTAGAGAAGAACATATCCAAGCCAAAAGTTATATACTTATATATGTCTTTCTGGCTTCCTTAAAGTTATCATGTGCCCCTATTCCTCTCATGCATGACTCCCCAATTGTTAGTAATATGGAGTAAGAGAGAAACAAAACCAAAAAGAAAAAAGAAAGAACAATTCTATTTTAGTTAACTGCCATCTAGACAGCCACGGCCCAACTCGGGCTTTCACTCCGCACCGCCTCCACAAGCCGTCTGGTTCAAGCCATCCACAACCCTAGGTTCCTCTCCCTGACACATAACATATGGAAGAAAAGTTGTTACCGTCGAAGCCCCCTACTCCAGGAATTCTGTTCACATCACTTACTTCAGAAGTCAAATCACCTCCATTAGGATTTTCCAAGTCACTTTGACAAAAACCCAGACTCTGTGATATCCCATCCTTAGAATCAACATAAATACATGGAACCGCATCACTTTCTTGGGTAGCAGATTTTTCTCCATTATTTCCATTGAAAATTGGTCCACCTCCTGGGTTCATTGTTGCTTCCATACCTGGAAGTCCAGAGTTCACTGTTTGATCTGACTGCTGCCCTTCATACCCACCAATATCAACCCCCGAACCCGAACGACCCATAGACTCCAATTGGACCTTGTTGCCCTTTTCTCCATTGCGTCTCTTCCTTTGTGGTTTCTTTTTGAACAGACCTTTTTTCTTGGGTTTGAGACTTTCCTGGGTGCTAATTCCAGGATCTGTCCCATTCTTTTTGCTTGGAATAACTGTGTAAACAGAATTTCCCAAGGGTGTCTCATTAGAACAAGAAGGGCTTGATTGGATGGCTAATAGAGCAGTTCTAGCAGCTTTGATTTCTGCTTCTTTTTTCGTTTTTGCTGCAGCTCCAATGTACTTCATCCCTCCTATGTCAACTGTGCAAGAAAAGAGGGTGTCTCTACCTTGTGATTCATCTTTCAGACACACGTATAATGGAATTGCGTAATTCATCTTCTGTGCATATTCCTGAAGTAAATTCTTGCACAAACCCGTTTCTTGCTGAAAGCTCACACAAGCAAATGAGGTCAGAATCCATCACATCAAAAAGGCCAGAATGCCACAAATAAGAAATGCCAACAACAAACGCAATGCTAATGGCCAATATAAAAAGAAGTTAAACAATCAACTTCTTCCTCGTTAGTTCAGACAATTATTATGGCAGAACCAAATTCAGAAGGGGGGGAAAGAGAGCGCGAATACTAGGCGGACAGCAAGGCAAAGGAATGACAGTAAAAACCGTGGTGTAAACTGTCATGATAATTATTAGGCATGCTCACTTACGAAACAGTGAAGTGACGTTCTTTTCCTTCACTGTAGCAATACAAGTTTGCTTTCTGTTTTTCCTTTTCAAAAAACAAAAACTGGTTTCCCGGGACTATGTTTTTGTAGAAAGAGAAGAACACCCATCCAGGATGCTGACGTTGGATATCATGACAGACATCCAAAAATTTTAAGTGATTCCATGAACTGCTCTGTAAATTTCATGCATGCTATGTATATCCACATATGAATCCCATGAACAATGCGACTAGCACAACCAATCAAAAATGAAAACGAGGAATAATAATGGTATAATTTTGTTCATACTCCTGCTGTAACCAGCACAAGGATATAAGAGTTTGCATGCATAAGGCTCAGAGAATATGATACCTCGAATACATTCAAAATCTTAACAAGTGCAAGCAAATCTACACGTGTAAGTGATGTTAGGAGAGAAAAAAAGGGTTCGTCCTGAAACACAAGTCTGAAGGGTTTTTTTGAAGGACTGAAACTTAATAATGGAGAAATCATAGACTACGTTTTATGAATATACCACACCAAGTTTTGCATGAAACAAAACAAAGTGATATGACAGAAGTTTTGCAGGCAGGAGAACATTTAACACTTAGCCCAGTTAGATGACAGATTTACCACTGGCTGAGAAACACTTTCTGTCAACTTCCCGGTGTTGGCTAGTTCCATGAGAGCAACCTCAGCAGCTGACTGTTCTGCAGCCTTACGGTTGAAAAATCCAAGCAAAGAGTCATATCTAACGTCGTCCACAATTACCGTTGACCTAAAGCATGGCTGATGGGAAGGTCCTTCCTTCACGGTCTCATAAACAGGTGTAGGAAGCCCAACTTTTTGGGCATATTCTTGCAACCGACTCTTGAAAACATAACAATTGGAAACACCTGAAAATTTTCAAATGAATATCAAAAGAACTTTCAACCTGAAAGAAAGATAGGAAGCATATGGAAGACAAACTATACTGATAAATGCCTCCCTTAACCAGTCGCTATACAACATTTTCCCATGAAAAGATGCAAATGGCTGCAGTCAATATGACTACACTTTTAACCTCTTTTTACTTTACTTTGTGTATCCTAATGATTATTTGCCATGTTTTAAGACTGTCCATTGATCCATATTTACCCCCCTGTTTCATGCTTTGATGAGCGTAAAAAAATTGTCCATAGCTGAGTCCTATGTAGCACCAACATGGACAAGTGACACGACATTGACATTCCACGCTTGAAATTCAGAAAATTAGAAGACATGACTAGTTGGGGGACATGTTTTAAAAATAAAAAAAACAATATCAAGCTCTAATTGTGAATATGTAACACCATGTATACGTTTTTTTTTTTTGCGCAGCAAAAGAAATTTTATTAATCTCTGAAAGGATACAAAGATTATTAACACCATGTATACATTAGCGAAGCATCGGACAAAAGATGTAGGCGATCGTCTTTTTCTGCGATCTTCAGCTCCTGTTCCGCCATTTTAAACAAAATTTATCATTCACAAAAGTGTTTCGCACCTGAGGTGTCTTTGTCCATATATATATGGCGCGGAGGGTATTACATTGTTCCAAAGTTTTTGCCTCTTTTTTTCATCCCCCAAAGTTACAATTTCGTTCCTGGCTAGATTATCTCGATGTGCAGAAACGGCACCGCTTAAAGGGGCACACATGTAAATTCGGCTTTAATCCCTTTTTTGTTCCATCGAAAGAGAAAAAAACGACGCCCAAGTTTTCTTCTGATAAGGAAGGAGACCACGATTGGAAATCAACATCACCAAAGCCCTAATCAGTGGGCACAATTTCAATGTCACAGCATCTCTCCTTACCGCCTTCGGTTAAGCATTGGTGTTTGGGCACTAAACGAATGAAACAAACGTGAAACCATACGTGGCCAATCCTGTAATGTTGATTAGGCCAAACAGATCAAATCTTGAAGTCGCCTTCTTTTTTGAGGTGTATTGTCATTCCCCAGACGAAGGAACCCAGGATCCCTACCTTTGTGAGTATCATTTTCCACTCTTCCTCTGTACGTCCATGTTAATTTTGTATAGTTAGGACCTTTATTTCTGTATATAGGCTATAGCTGTGATTTGAAGCATTTCTAATATAGACTTCAAAAAATTTTGGTTTAATTTGAATCCTTTGATTAGAGTTTCTTGTTGTTTCATCGTGTCATTGCCAATTGGGCTCTTTAAGTTTGACATTTGATTTATATTTTTTCCCCCTCCATTAGTAGTGTATAAGTTGGTTTCTCTTTCTTCTCAGCCATAAACTATCGTGTTGCATTGAGATTTGAGAGATTGCAGAAAAGTCGTGGCGTCAAGCACCAGTTTGTGAAGGTGAGCCGCGATGTGTGATCGAGCCTAGGTACTAGAGCTACACCTCTTGTACGTCACATTGTCGATGTGTAGGATTCTAGCTTTCTTCATCGCAATACAATGAACCCTAGCCCCTCATCTTACCCAAAGTAATGAGGGTATGGGCCCCTATTTTTGCTTATTGATGGTTGGAAGAGATATAAGATGGCTACAATGACTAGATTCCTGAAATCGTGAAGACTATCTTCACCAATTCGAGCATTAGACAACCAAACTTATATTCAAGTTTCTTTATTTGTTCAAAATGCTGGAACGGTTAAGTATTTCATAATTATAACATGCTTTGTGTGTAGCCAACTTGGCTATGGAAAAATGGTCCTCTTCTATATAGAGCTTGGAGAAAAGGATCGTGCCACTATAGTTGATAGGATAAATGAAGCCATCTTTAACTGACAGGGCCCAGTTTCTCAAGACCATAAAAGGCCAGGACTTTTTGGAATTGACAGATGTGGTTTCCGAAGAACACAAAGAAATTGCAGGCGTGGCTCGGCTGCCACTTGTTTGCGAATCGGTTAAACTTCAGACTAAAGGCCGTAATGCATGAAGTTGCCGAATTCGAGTATCGAAAACTGAGAGCGATATGATATCTAGACTCAGGGTGTCTCATGGCTTACTTCCATTAGGGCTAAAATAAAAAACAAACATAGGATTAGAGTTTTAGCTACAAACAATAACAAAATTAGGAAGAATGGAAACTTGGTACAGATTCATAGTTATTGCAAGGCACTGGGTTTCGTAATTTGTGGAGTTGCTTTGTTGGAGCGTGCTTGTTACTGAAATCATTGTTAACCACACTTATTTGTAATCTTGTGGGGGTTTTCTTTTTTGTGTCCCTGTTATAGAGAAAACGATATAAAGTTCAAGATATCCATAAAGGTCACTTTACATAAGCGGTCGGCATATGTTTTTCAACTCTTGTTTTTGTTATTCAACTGTTAAGTAGAGTTATATGAATGATAGCAAGAAAATCATGCGACCCCCAAGACTTTGATCAATTTTTTTGAGGAGAGAAAAGGCTTATGGTGGACTGGACCAACCAAAAAGAGGGAAAAGGAAAGAATTGCACCTAGAGTAAAGAATAATAGCTTAAGACGAAGCATGCCCTGATTCTCAATGCTGTGTTGACACAAATTCTTTCATGTTGAACGATTTTGTCTTAGTTCTTTGATGCCATGGACCATCGATTATTATATGGTAATCTGTACTATGGGTCCGGGATTTCTTTTTCTCACTTCTCATATCCAAGGAATCAGGATTATGTATGGAAGTTCAATCTTTTGATTCCTGAAATTTAGAATGATGATTTGCCTACATGGTGTTAATCATTTTATGCAAAACTGCCTTTGTTATACAAAGCTGTATAGTTCTAAGTGAAATAAGGGCACATGACCTCTTTTTTTAATTAACAAAAAATTCTGTTGTTTTCTTCCTCTGAATGTTTTCCCAGTAACACGTGCTCATAGAGTTAGGGCGTGGGAAAAATAATACGGTGTAAACCTAAGTCGCACGAATACGGTTGCCGGTTGGACAGCAACAATGAGCTGTGACATTAGCAATCTATACAGTCTTTCGGAGTGCTTTTTCTCGTCATTTGGTTCTCTCTGTTATTTCCTGCTAACAAGGGTCGAAGTCTTCATCGGAAGCTTGCCAAGGGTAAAATGGATTCTTAAAAGAGAATTTCTAGGAAGAACCAAATACAGTTGCCAATGGACTATAAACAAAGCATAACAATAGATACAACATGTATTAACTTCAATCAAACCTAAGCAAGAATGAAAAGAACAAACCTATTAAAGACAAGATCAATGACAACAAGAGAAAAGCATCACAAAGATCAACATATTACCTGACATTGCTGGAGCAGGGGTTAAGTTCGGCGGTTGGTTCAGATCTAGTAGCGATAAGAGAGCTCGATTGTCCACGACAGGTGTCAGTAAAGAGAGGAGAGACGCAAGGCCGGAGGGAAGAGAAAGGGGAGTAGGAGGGAGAGTGGAAGAGAGGAGAGAGAGAGAGAGCGACCAAGAGGACAGCGTGACTGACAAAGAGAAAGGGAGTTTATAAATGCAACTGCGAATTTACTGCATACGACCCGTTTTTAAGTAAAAAATATTTGAACAAAAATGCCCTCAATGGAATTGACAAAAATGCCCTTAAATCTACTACATATAATCACATCCATACAACCATACCATTACAACACAACCCTCCAATTCCATCTGATCTTCTTCCCTTCCTCCCTCCCACCATAGCTAAAACTTTGAAAAACCAGGAACTCCCACCTTGACCTCCCACCATTGACCCAGTCCACCTTTCACCTACTAAATCTCACCTCTCAACTCTCCATGAAAATCTCAATTTCTTCCTCTCCCTCCATTGCTAGAGAAGAAGTATTTTGACCCAACAAATGAAAGCAATATGCATTTCGAACTTGGTCTTTGGGGATTAGATTCATTTGCAACCAACATGATGGTTGACAAGGAAAAGGTAGCCATGAATGTTGTAGCTTTGGAACCAAAACCGCAGCAAGAGAAAAACTCTTCCAATTTCTGTTTCTCTGTCTCGACATTATCAGATTCTAGAGCTTGATTATATTCAAAAATTTCAAACTCTAGAATCCAAATTTTTTAGAATATATCATATTCTAGAATCCGAAATTTATAGTGAATATCAAATTGTAGAATCCGAAAAATATATCATATATCGTACATAAAAATCCGAACTAATATACGTCCTAGAGGTTTTAAATGGTTCAGATATATAAGTACGAAACTAGTAAACAGTTTCAGATTCTAGCAATCGAATGTTGGTCAATGTAGTGTTTGATTTTTTGTGGATGTAATACATAGAGAAAATTCATATTGTAATACCTGAAATTTATGTAATGTTTCGACTTCTATAATCCGAAATTTTTGTAACATTTTGAGTTTTGGAATCCGAAAATTTTGTATCATTTTGAGTTCTTGTGTTCGAAATATTTATGAAATTTCAGATTCTAGTAATTAATGGTGGATCTACCGTGGTGCTGTTATTCCCGATTCCTTCCATCTGGTGTTGTTCGGATTATAGAAGTAGAAACATTACATAAATTTCAGGTATTACAATATGAATTTTCTCCATGTATTATATCCACAAAAAATCAAACACTACATTGACCAACATTCGATTACAAGAATCTGAAACTATTTACTAATTTCGTACTTATATATCTGAATCATTTAAAACCTCTGGGATGTATATTAGTTCGTATTTTTATTTACGACATATGATATATTTTTCAGATTCTACAATTTGATATTCACTATACATTTCGAACTCTAGAACATGACATTTTCTAAAAATTTTGGATTCTAGAGTTTGAAATTTTTGAATATAATCAAGCTCTAGAATATGATAATGTCGGGACAGAGAAACAGAAAATTGGAAGAGTTTTTCTCTTGCTGTGGTTTTGGCTCCAAAGCTACAAAATCCATGGCTACCTTTCCTTGTCAACCACCATGTTGGTTGCAAATGAATCTAATCCCAAAGACCAAGTTCGAAATGCATATTGCTTTCATTTGTTGGGTCAAAATACTTCTTCTCTAGCAATGGAGGTGGTGGCACTTGGGTTGGGGAGGGGGTGTTCAAACAACGGGTAGGGAGGGAGGATAACGGGGAGAAGGGAAATGGTGGTGGGGTTTTGAGTTTCAAAACTGGAGAGGTCTAAGTAAAGAACGGGGAAAGAGAGAAGGGGAATGGAGGGAGGGTGGGTTATGGTACAAGTAGGGAAGGGTAATTTTGGAAGATCATGGGTATTTTGCGGTTGCATGTAACAAATTCTAATAAAATTTGTGGTTTTGGTTAGTAAAAAGCTACGTGCAGTAAATTTGCAGTTGCATTTATAAACTCCCAAGAGAAATCGGGCCAGGGCTTTGTTTTCCAAAACCTAAACGACGTAGTTCTGGTGTGAGCATCAACTGGACAGCTATCCTCCGTCCCACAAATTCCAAACTCCGTGCAATTTTTGAGTTTAAAAATAATGCATTTATTGAAATAGTTTTTTTTTTTTGCAATGCAAATCTTTTTTAACGGATTTCGATGAGATCTTCTTAGAATCTTAATGATGCAAAAAAAATCAAAAAATATTTTAGTAAACGCATTATTTAGAAGTTTGAAAATGCATGTAATTTTGTAAGGAAGTGCTTTTATAGGAAATTCTCTTAATACTCCCCTCTTATTCGCTGACACTCTATTTTTTTCTTTTATTCATGTGCAAAAAAAATAATTGATCAGCTTTATTCATGTAAAATTATAGTGTTGATTTTGTCACTCTCTTTTTTGTTAACGTCACTCCTCTAAAATTGTGTTTTTAGTGCAAAAATACACTTGTAGGGGAGTGGCGTTAACAAAAAAAGAGTAACAAAATCATTTCCCAAAATTAATTACTACTTACTTTTTGAGTTACTTTTTTCATAGCATATGAAAGATAATGTGATACTTTCACGTGAATAAAATTCAAAAAGAGATGCCAATGGATGAAAACGAGTGTTAAAATCATTTCCAATTCCATTCCTCACTTAAAATATTTTTTTGGCGTCTGTTTTCTTAATTTTGATGAGGAAAACATAAGTAATTGGGTAATTTTCAAAAAAACCCCTCCATCTACCACCAAACACCAAAAATCAAGGATTCCCCACCATCTACCAATTGAAACAAGGACCCTCCTCTATCTTTTTTCAATTTGCAATGTCCCACATTTTAACAATTCTGTTAACAAAATTAACGGGAAAAAAATATTTCACGTTTTAACTCCTTTAAATGCCCCTCTCCCCCATTATTCTTTTTGGATAAAAAGAAATATATCTACTCTCATCTATCTACATATTACAGTCTTCTTCCTCCATATCTCTTCCTCTCCCCCGCGTCTTCTTCCTCCTCCCCGACGTCTCTGTTCGTTCTCCACCATCTCTCCATTGTTGGATCATGTTTTCTTCAATGACATAAGGACTAAATTGTATTAAAAACACTTCTAATGCAATCTGTTTCATTTCCAAACATGCTCGTCCGGGCCACGCCAACTCCAGTCCAAACCAGGTAAACTGAAAACAGAGTATGGGTTCGGTTGGATGGATTTTGATGCCCAAGTCCAAAATCAAAAAAACACTCTACATGCAACTAAACTATAATAAAACACTCTACATGCAACTGTTTTCATGTCCAGTCACGACCAAACTCGAAAAAACAAGGGATAGCTACGGTATTTTGGTTCTTGATGCATGGAGTTTGATTGTTTACTACTTCTAAACATTAAACAACATACTAGGGACTAAAAATATTCTTAGGGGATGGTAGAATAGGGATTATTCTACCTTGAATTCGATCAAAAATTACGGTGAACGGTTTCGGTAAATTTTTAGCAATCGAAGAAGACGACCGGAACGGGAGACTTCGGGGATGATTCGGGGTGAGTGGGGAACGGTTCCGAGATGCTCAAGGTTGTGCTAGAAGGTTGGAAGCTTCATTTCGGATGGTGAGGTGGTGTAGGTGAGAAACCCATTTTTCACTCTCACTCTCTCTCTAAAACTCCATTGGAGGACCTTGGAGCTTCTCTCCGTTTTCTTTCGAGTAAATTTCAGAGACACCTCTTGTACTTTGCTCATTTTTCAACTACACCCCATCACTTCATTTTTAAACACTCACACCCCTTGTACTTCAGACTAGTTTGGAACGGTTAGTAATTCCGTCAAATGCAACGAAAAGACTGAAATACCCAATCTCCCCTTCTCTCTCTCTCTCTCTCTCTCTCTCTCTCTGTCGGTGACCCACAACCCCGTTTTCTCTAACCCAATTCTAAATCTTTTCCCATTACTCTGTTACGACGACAACGATAACAGATTCTTTCCACTCACAACAGAATCAACTGAGTCATTAACTTCCGGTAAAAGTTCACACCATTGTTACCTCCGTCGGCTTCACATTCTTAGCCTGCTTTTGTTGGAAAGCACGCATTGCTCTGCCAAATTCTCTTGATGGAATATACTCAGCAATAAAGATATTCCATGTAACAGAATTTTTGACCCAACCCCTCCAAACAAACAATTCCTTAGCATTTATTAGCTTCCCCAACTTACAGTATCCATCAATTATGGCCTTCCATGAGACCACATCTTTTGACAAGACTGCAGTCGAATATCAAAGGGGCAAAATCGAGTCGACCCAACTTACAATAGCAAGTGATCATTGAATTCCAAGAACAAGAATCTCGCTCCTGTATTGCATACTATCAAACAACCTCAGCGCCTCCTCAACAAACCCATGCTTACTAAATCCCGATCGCATCACATTGTTTGCCATAACATCTCTTTCAGTCATTTTAGCAAACACCTTTTCTGCTGACCTCAAATCCCCCACCTTTGCATAGAAATCAACCAACCCAGTTTGCAAAACCATGTTAAAACAAATACCCATTTTTAGTAACTAACAACGGAACGATTCCCCTAAATGAGTTGCACATAGATCAACAAACGCCCGAAATATCAAAGAGACTGTACTTTTACTAGGAAACAAATAATTCTCTCTCAGCCATTATAGAAACCCAGAAAATCCAGCCAATTTTCAGATTATAAACGAGAGTTGAACCATGGATTTCCATAAGAAAGGGTTGTAGGGTTTTGGTAGATTTTGCAAGAAAAGCAATGGGTAATTAGTTTTGTGGGTACGGTAATAGGATGTGAAGAACGTGGTGAGGAGGGGAGTGGAACTGAGACATCCATTGGTGAGCAATTGAGCGTGGATTCGTTCTAATTGGCAGAGATTTAAGAGATTGGTGGTCGATAGGACGAATGTAAGGTAATCAGAAGCAAGTGATGGTAGAGGTCTAGGAATTGAATTGATAGGAGGTAAATGGTTTTAAGGGCAAACTGGTCATATAAAATATGTTTTAGGGGGAAAAGTTCCCACCAACACACCTTTAGCTGCTTTTCCGTTACATTTGACAGAATTGCTAACAGTTCCAAACTAGTTTGAAGTACAATGGGTGTGAGTGTTTAAAAATAAAGTAGAGAGGGTGTAGTTGAAAAATGGGCAAAGTACAAGGGGTGTCTCTGAAATTTACCCTTTTCTTTCTTTCCCATTGATTTTCTATTGCGGGTGGGGGTGTGTAGAAATTTTCAGATTGAAGAGGGGGGTGTATTAGAAGAGTGGAGAGAGAGGGGTGTGGGAGCTACAAAAAATGGCAAAGGCTAGAGGGAGGAGTTTTCCCGCCTAAGATTTTTAGGACCTTTTATGACCTTTTAGGGTTAATGAGGGTAATATTGTCCTTTTACATTTTTCGTTAACCAAATCTGTTAAAATGTGGGACATTACAAATTGAAAAAAGATGAAGGAGGATCCTTGTTTCAATTGGTAGATGGAGGGGGTGATTTTTGGTGGTAGATGGAGGGGGTTTTCTGAAAATTACCTTAATTAATTTCATCACCAATTATTTAGTTATTATTATTTCTTTATCAACGGTAATAATTTTCACTCAAATAAACCAGCGACACTCGCAAGAATTCCATCTGAAATACAATTATAAGAACTCAAAACACACCCAGTACATAAAAAAGATGGATAATTAGACAAATTATCTCAAAATAGAAAACTTAATGCCTTTCAAGTTTCATGCTGACACGAGCCTAAGCTCTGTAGCACATATCGCAATAGCGGACCGAAAACTACGTAATTCGGTGCTTGGTAGACTCACATAGAGCCGGCCCTGGGCATAGGCCCACCAAGCGACCACCTAAGGTCTTCCGTTTTGAGCTAAATAATTGAGCCCCAAAAAACAGGAATATATTAAATATTATGTATGTGAATTATTTTACAAGTAGGTTTATGTAGCATAGTACTAGTGAGGCATGCGTGTATTAAGTGTAGCAGCGCGAGGTCAAATCCTAGTGAGGCATGCATGTATTAAGTGTAGCAGAACAAGGTCAAATCCTAGCACATTTGGTTATGGTGACGCATTCGTGTATTAAGTGTAGCAGCGCGAGGTCAAATCCTGGTGAGACATGCGTGCGTGTATTAAGTGTAGCAGCGCAAGGTCAAATCCTGGTGCATTCGGTTTTTATCACAGTTTTCAAACTTTTGTACAAAAAAAAAAAATGGTTTTGAAACGGTTCTTTGGAGTCTTGAACTCCTGGCATGAAAATCTATTTTGCAGAATGAACACTTTGCCACAAAGCTACATGTGCACCCTTGTTTGTTGTGTCAAATAACATATAGATATACTAAAAAATGAGATGCCCCATTTTCAAATCCTGTCTGGAGCCTCGAAAATCCCAGGACCGGCCTGGACTCACTCACACGCTGGAACTATTTAATCCATGCAGCAGGATTTTCATTAAGAATATCTCTTCCATGATCTTTTTTTGAACATCTAGAAATTCATTCCATTCCAAATATTCAAAAGACACTTAATAGGATTTCAAGTTAGTGTCATTAATCCCTCCAAAATCAACGTCAAGAAGATAGAAATTATGAAAACACAGCAAAAATATCAACCCGAGGGATTGGCCTAGTGATCTAGACTTGAGACTTAGGGGTTTGCTTCCTCCTAAGCTTTTAGGTTCAAATCCTCTCAAGTGCTATCAAACTCCTTTAGGGCCAGCTCATATAGAGCTTCGATTTTAATTGGACTTCCTGCAAGTGGGTGGTAGCCAGGATTAGGCTCCCAAGACTAGTTGAGGTTCCCGTAAGCTAATTTAGACATCTGAGTTATCACACACACACATATATATATGTGTGTGTGTGTTTTCCAACCTAGATTGAACGACAAGCCAACTGCGAAGTATGAGTTTCTCTCTTTAAACCAGAGCTAATCTCTCTTAAAAAATACAACCTATCCGCCTTCGCTCTTGATGGATGTTTTCTTTCATCCCAAGCCTATTTTTCTCGCCTTCAATAACTTCTTTTCAGTGAAGGTTTTATCTCTCGATCTCTGATCTGAAAATTTCTTTGTGTTTTTCCCTCCTTTTTCTTTCTTTTGATTTCTCCTTATCATTGAGGTGTCGTTTCAGGTTTTGACAATGGTGGTGGTGATGGTCCTTTAACAAAACAAGGGGGGATGATAGTGCTCCAATGATGAATTAGATTGGTGGACTGGCTTGCATCAGTGCGAGGATGTGATTGTTGAGGATACCCAATGTCTCAAGTGTGTTTGATGATCAGTGTGGATTTTTATTTTGTGCATATGAGTGTCAATGAGGTGACCTATTCCATGTTTTAAGAGGTGGTAGTGGTGGTCTAGGTGTTTGTACCTTAGAAGACTACCCTCCATTATGGCTTTCTAATCCTTTGATTAATAAAGAGTAAGAATGCATATTACTTCTAGATGATTATCTTAGGTACCTTTATGACGCATCGGACTTAATAAAGAGATTAGTTGCGTACTAATCGAACGAATGATAAACTCGAGTCCACGAGAGAAAAAGACAAAGTCTAAATACTATTGATAAAAAGATGCTTAAACAATAGGTTACAATCTCTTTTATAGGAAAAAGGTGTAACCCTTGCAAAACCCTAACTCAAAAACAAAAAATTTCAAAATTTGGGGAAAATAATAAAATTGGAAAAAGACAAAGTCTAAATACTATTGATAAAAAGATGCTTAAACAATAGGTTACAATCTCTTTTATAGGAAAAAGGTGTAACCCTGGCAAAACCCTAACTCAAAAACAAAAAATTTCAAAATTTGGGGAAAATAATAAAATTGGAAAAAGAAAAAAAAAATAAGACTTTCCCAAAAAGAATCAACTTCTACGGAATTATATGCTAAAAGTTATTAACGAAACAAATATTTCCTAAAACGACAAAAACGTCCAATTGGAGGCCTAAATGAAGAAATTAGGCCGAAAAACACCATCAGTCACGACTCAGGGTGGTGAGTATTGATCTTAGCGCGAAATAAGTCAGCCCACCAAGTTTGAGCCCGATTCATGCTTGTCCGAAAGTTGTCAAATCGAGTAAGTTGCAATTAAACAACGTTTGAGTTTCCGAGTCTTCGACCGGTCCAATTGTAATACCCCTAGTCTTTAATTATGTTTTAACTTAATTATGTGATGTGTTTTAGGCTTAATATGTGAGTTATTGGACTTAATTTGCTAGCTAAATGAAATTGGAACATAAGTTGGTAAATAGCACACACACACTCAATAATTTTTCCTAAGCCTAGCAAAACAAAAACAAGGCCTCTACATTTTTTTCTTTGTTCTTATCAAAATATAGAGAGAGAGTGAGAGAGAGAAAGAATCGGTGGAAAAGAGGAAGAAGAAGAGAGAGAGAAAAATTGGGGGAAAAATCTTGCTTGGCTTGAAATTGAAGATTTAACTTGGTAATACATGTTTCTTTTACTTGATTCCATGATTTGTATGTTAAATTTCATATCTTAGGGTTTGAATTCATGCTTTAAATGTTTGATTTAAGTAGAATTTGAGTTTTAGGGTTGAATTCTTAAGGAACTCAAGAGCCTAACTTGAAATCCCTTGGATTGAGTGTTTCAAACTTGTTTTGATGCATGAAATTGATGTTCTTGGAGTAGCTCTTCTATATCTATGAGGTTGAGCATGATTAGTGAGGTTTTGATGTAAGTTAGAAGTAGTTTGGATGGGTTTAAGAGTTGAAAATTGCAGGAAGAACAAGAGGTAATTTTCTGAAAATCTGCAGAGTAGAAATTTCATATCTGCCCTGATTTTGTGGATTTTTTTTGAAGCAGTTCCTAAGCTCGAAAAATTATGAGATTTTTACTGAGAGTTCCTCTATGAGTCTTTTATCTATGGTAAAATTTTTGGGATCAGAATCAAAGTATTGAATTCTGTAAAAATTCGTGACCTTGCCGCACGAAGTTTCGGACTGTGCTGACTGCACAAACACATGTTAGGAAAATGGTCATATTTTTTAGCTCGAGCGATGAAATAGCGATCCGATTTCTGATTTTGAAACTAGATTCATAAACCTTAAAAAGTATGTGGAGTTTGTACCTTAGTTATTTCTGTGCAAAGTCAGATTTTAAGTTGAAGTTGATGAAATTGCAGATTCTGAAATTATTTCTTGAGATTGGTTGTTTAACTTCATATGTCTACCTTAAGATCTTATGTTCATAAAAATAGGTATTTTTAGCATCTTCTAATCATATTTTTATTGCCTAATTGTTTTAGGAAGCTCGGGTGGTTCATAGAGCCGAGGTGAGTGATTTAATACCTAAACACATGGTTTTGAACTTGTTTTCCCTATCGAGCTTTATTGAACATCTTTTATAAATTATGTACTCCATGGATAACAATGAAAGGTGGACCTATTTGTGAAATATTTGCGAATCTATTTAATGGCATTCCCAACGTCCGTTCTTGCAAGGGGACGGCTTAATGGCTAACAAGGGTGTTTGAAGTTGGTGTGTGTTTTGGGATAATGCATAGACGTCTGGCTTATCCACTACTAGGGACGCCCGGTAGCTTTTGAATTTTGAATAGCGGAATGTGCATTATATTTGGCTTATGGTTTTGAGTTCTTTGTTTTGAAATATTATCAAATTATTTTGCATTATCCATGGAAGGCATGTGAGTTAAATATTAATCATTCACACAAGCTTTGGCTTATGGATTTTCTTTTCCACCTTTCAGGAAGCGACGTGTAGTGTGGTGGCGTGTTTACTTTTGGGACGTGTTGTATTTTTTGTTGGAAACTTGTAGAACAGAAGTTTTGCTTGTAGACACTTAGTTTTGTGTATGGTTTGCTAGCTTTTGGGTTTGTAAGTAAGCACAACTCTGAGAGGTTTACCTTTTGATTTGTAAAACCTAAGTAAGACTTCGGTTCGTTATCAATAAAAGTTGTCTTTTGCTTCCGCTGTTATGTTTAATCCCTTTTGATTATCGCTTGCTTAGATGATATTTGATTTGTGATTTGGCCTTAGTGAGAAATCATTGGCATTTGTCATGATTAAGACCTCAAGGGGCGGGTCAGGGTCGTGACACCAATTGATCATGAAATTGAGTCTTCATGTGTTCTACATCACTTTATTTTCTCTCAATGAAGATATTCACTGTGTTCGGTTCCCCATTTTGAGTTTTTATTTCATAAAGTTGCTTTTGAATGCCAAATAGATGTGGGGCCAAAAAGAGTTTTCCAAGACCGGCAAAGACTACCTCTTTGACTTTAAAATCTGACTATTGAACCAGGTGGTGTACAGTAAAATTGGCCCCCACCACTCCCACCCTCCTCTGTCCTTTCCCCAGCTTTTCACCTGTTAATCAAAAACTTTGAAAAAAATCTTATTCTAATAAAAGTTGCCATTTGAAAATTCAATTTCAGAAAATGGATTCTATTGAAAAAAATGCAATTTTCAATTTCAAGCTTGCCTTTCCACCCTCCTACTCTGGTAGAACAGACATCTGTGAAAAGGAAAAAATAAGTTTGTTCAGAACAGTCATATCTGAATCCTGCAGTTCGATTCTCAAGAGAAGGAGAGAAGTCACACTATTGGTACCGACGAGTGTAAGGTGCTCGATTAAAACACCCATTTTCGTAGGCCCGACGAGGCCCCAATACAATTAAAAATTGAAATTGATACTTTATAAAAATAATTCTGATCCCAATAGTAGAACCTGTCTCAAATTCCATAAGCATACATCTCAATACATCAACCATTAATAATTAAAGTTCCAAAAGACAACTAACGAGGAATAAGATAACAGTAGCAACAACCACAATAAAACAGAACGTCATAGCAAGAATAAGCCACAGCGGAAAGGAAACTTTGCCTGGAGGAGTGTATTCCGATGACGACCCAGCCGCATCATCTAAGGACGGGAGAACAGGAGGTGGGACAATCTGCTCTACTTGGCCGGTGTAAGCCAACCAAGCATTGTATGCCTCATCCCATGAGGCAAATTTGTTATGCACAGCACTTGGGAACCGAATAACCTGATCACTACAAGCTGCCCAAGAATCGTAGATGCCTGGATTCCTCCCCACGAGCACAATATAGAAATTTTTCCCTCTCATTCCTATATCATTACGACGATAAATATGAACATGAGTAAAGTGTGTCAACTGAAGTGCACTAAAAACTGCAGATTTGAAGCAACTGAAGTGCACTAAAAACTGCAGATTTGAAGCCCAAATTAGAACAAAAAATAAATGTTTATGTTGAACCAAAGTGTTGATTTTTGTGTGTCATAACATGGACTCGGTATGCAACAAGTGTGTCAAGCAAAATGCAGCAACAGGGTACATTATTCAAGTGTCCAAAACCACCAAAGCAGAACTGGGTATATTACAGAAGCAGAGTTGGCCATAACTTGCACTAGATTTGCATACAACTTTGGAAAACAAACCTGCACCAGTGTAGCTTAATAGGTTTCATTGTTCAAGTTCCACAACGGCAATAGCTTAATAGATTTCCCAAATACACAATAAAACAAACCAACATAGCTTAATTTTTGGTGACACTTTCCAACATAAACATAAATATAACACCATTTTTCAACCATAGTGCACTAAAAAAGCAGCAGATTCACCATGAATCTATTCACCTCACGTAAATCAGAAATAAAATAGTCTCATAGTACAACTAGTTTAATTAAGATCAATCATCATAAGACTCCCACATCCAGTCAGCCAATTCAGTCCACCTTTGAGCCATCAATTGTGTGTTATGTGGCGACATGTTAAAGGGCTCTACCGAACCCACATTTGCCTCATTTCCTTCCTCGTTCTCTCCACCCTCCCATTGTCTATCGTCCTCAAACTCATCAAAAAATTCATCCCTTCTCATGTTCATTATTATCCAATTGTGAATAACACAATATGCTATTACAATTCCAGGTTGACAGGCTTCATTATAACTCGGCATGTGCTTAAGGATGGGGAACCTTGCTTTTAAGACTCCAAAGCATTGCTCTATCACATTCCTCAATAATGAATGCTTGTAATTGAACAACTCCATAGGCGTGTGAAACTCCGTATTATGCCCATTAAATTCCTCACTGTGATAACGTCTTCCTCGATAAGGAGCTAAATACCCCAGCATGTTTATATATCAAGCATCCACCAAATAGTACTTATCTAAAATGGTACAAGTTAGATTTTATTGGGTGCAATATTGATTGATTACAATCGAAAAGCTAATTACTATTACATACTGAGTGGGGGGTGCGGAAAGTTATAGCCTGGGGTCGTTACTGCTGATTGGAATACACGTCCATCATGGGCGCTTCCTTCCCAACCGGGCATCACAAAAGTGAACTTCATGTCGAAAGAACAAGCAGCCATAACATTCTATGTTATTATGGACTTCCTCCCGCGATACGCAACTTGTCTATGACGGAGTACCTAAGCTTCTATGTGGGTTCCATCTATAGCTCCAACACAATCCTTAACAAAATATAATTACAAAATAAGGCATAATTTGGCTACGGGAATTATTGGCAAAGGAACTAATTGAAGTATATTTATTTAATTAACCTGGAACCACGGTTAATATCTACCGTCATTTAATATTTCTGGCGGCGTTACATGAAGGTTAGGTGGTTGAATGATATGTGGTGCCAAGTTGCAAAGAGCACGACACATCCACTTGAAGTGGTCGCTTATGGTCAACGTGGATCGTTGGAACCGATCAACAGCCACTCGATAGCGTTGGGAATGGCCACATATGTATAAGAAAATAGCCAACGACTCCTCTAGGCAAATACATTTATGATCCCATTGTAGTTGGCCTCTAGCAACAAGTTCAGCCACCAATCCTCTAAACGTATATACATCGACACAAAGAACGTCTTTTATGGTTTGAGGGTGTCTTTCTAACAAAAATTTTGTGTACGCTTGACCAGTTAATTCACTGGTCCGTTGAGGCATTTTTTTTTTCATCTTCCATTAAGTCCAAAAATTCAAGATCAAGTATGTCGTCGTCATCGCTAGTAACAGCTTCATCCTCATTATGCCATGGATGAGTGCTGGATGACATGGGTGTAGGCTGGATGTGTACAATGGTTAGATAAATGCAATTCTAAAGCTTAGGGCATGGAGTAAGAATTCAACAAACTAAAGTGTTCCATAACACGAAAATTAGAAGTTACAAAAACAAACAATGGCTATCATATATCAAGTTAGATTCACTTCAACTTGTGCACGAGGAAAAGGAAACAACTGGTGAATGTTCAGAAAATGTCAAAGCCAACAAGGTTGTCATGCTATTGAGAGACCTAAAATGGTTCATATTTCTGGACTAACATGTGTTTCACGAACTCTGAAGTTTTTTCCTTCTGTTGTTTATATATGATTAATTTCTATGGCTCTCTGTCGCAGCTAAACTTCCCACAGTTTACCCCAGACCCTCCCCTCCCAAAGCACCTATAATAAGCAGACAAAAATAAAACAAAATCCTAACATCTCACCCAGAAGGACACGTTTGTTCTGTTTTCTACTGCCTATCCAAGAGATGATCATTTAGGATAGATATACTCCACATCATACATTTCATCCAATACCAATCCCTAGTTCTTACTGGAGATAAAGTGAAGACCAACCAGTCGTTATTGACTACCAAAATAGAACAGTCTACTTGTTTTCTTAGGAAAAGAAGCTTGTATACAGCAGAAGCATCCAAGTATTTGAACATGCTCGTATGAAAACTTTTTTGTCATTACCATTAACTCTAGCATCTTATCATGAAAACATTTGACATTACCTTGAGGCAAATGAAATGAACATTGCTTCATTATATAACAGAAACATGTCCAACACCTACAAAAGGTGCCTTTACCAACACATTTCATGGGACAACTCAGAGCTAGAGTTCATTCTAGATGCAGATGCACAGACACGTGTTTGATCCACTTCTCAAGCATCATCACCTCAAAAAAAGGAACGTATAGTAAAGCAGGTGCTAGCAGCGCAGCGGTATTAAGTTGGATCAAATACATATAGCAACAGTCCAATAATATTCACCATGTGATATCAGGCTATATCAAAATCAACACACGTTTTTCATCTCAACAAAATTCCAAGTATTGCAAGAGATATTACTAGAAAGGTGTGGAATGCAAGCTGCCACGTGCATTAGAAATGTCTCAACTACTTATCAATGAACTTTAAGCTACTACACAGCCAAATGGAGTTTGAAGTAACAGGAAACACAAAGCATATTAGAAGCGCAAAGCATATGATCATGACTCAACATTCCCAACAATCAACAAACTAGAGTGTCGCATAACATGAAAATTAGAAGTTCAAAAAAAAAAAAAAACAATGGTCACTAATGGCCTTCTTACACAACCACCTAATTGTCTATTCTTTCTAATTGGTCAATCCAGCTATAAGACCCAACCAATCATGTTATGCGACTTGTGATTCATGAACCCTTCCCTCCAAGAATGTCCTTATGCGACTTGTGATTCATGAACCCTTCCCTCCAAGAATGTCCTTCAGGACCCATCATAAGGCCATATGCCTTCCAATATTGTATATCCCCAACAATCCCTTGAATGTCATAAGGGCAACAATGGTTTCTTTTATGGTGAATTGTGGGGTTGCGGATTGTTGACGGTTGATAGTTAAAGCCTCATAGTGCCCTGCCTTTCTTTCATTAACAAGTGTCACACTCTCATAAGCATGAATTTGCTCACCCCTAACTTGTTTTGAAATGCTCCCACCACTCCCATTAGATTTTCGCTTTCGTGAGTCAGTATACATGCTATTGCCCCCCACCCCCCGAATGGACTTTGGCAGGCCAAACATGGCTCACTCTTCATCGGAAGTGGCTGCACCAAGGGTACCAGGTTGTGCGAAGGCACCGGTCGCCATAGAGTTGTGGAGAAGTTCATCCAACAACTCAAAATAGTCAATACCTTTATTGCGAAGTTTCTCATTCTTACTATTGGCTACATGGAATATAGGTAATGGGAAATGTTTGTTCGTATATCGGGGCAAAAGGGAAGCTACTAATATTACTAACCATGAAATAAAACACTTAGGATTAAATACCTTAATTATTTCATCCCAAACACCAGCAGGAGCTGTGACAGTTTTAAGCTCTGCATCCCAACCCAATCCTGTATGAACTTTTACTAACTGCTTGAATAACCTGTAAGGTGCTTTGAGGCATTCTAACTTTTGTTGCATTTTAGTGATGCTATACTCGGTTCTAAGAACATGGCGTGTGAATTCTTTGTGGATAGAAGTCCATTGGTGTTGATTAAATGTTCTTGTCTTACGTGTGTTCACACTTTGTTCTTTGTTTGCTTCTTCAAGGAGTATTTTGAGAAATATCTCCTCATTGGCATAACTCCACATGTCTACATCAATTTTTTGCGGTCCATGGTGGCCTAACAGTTGGGACAAATGATTTGCAACATAAACAATTAGAAAATGTATATTACGGAAATAAAATATGCTACCTAGGGCCATACACAAAGGGGAGAGAGATTTGTAAATCCTTTATCAATTGAACGTTGTTTTTGCTTGTATAAGAATTGGCTAAAGAAGTAGGAGAGGGGGAACTTCGCTTCCTCTTCAATGGCTGGCTCCCAGGTGGTTTACATTCAAAGGGTTTGTCCCCTAAAATGAACAAATGAAACAACACTAACATTCAATCAATCAAAATTGGATACCTCATCCAACCAATTTACAACAAAGTTAATAAGAAAAATAAGAACTGGAAAAAAAAAAAAACCATACTGGAAAACCATTACATCAACTTACAGTGACAGACGAAAATGGGAGCTCAACCTCCGTATCACCAAATAAAAAAAGTTTTACACCTACGTAAAAAAATCTAGATGGTTTTTTTGCTGTTGAAGTAAATATCAAGAGTATATATAACAGTTAAGTAAAAACGAGTATCCAAAAGCATCAGAATCTGATGGTGGAGGCCGGGACATAAAGTAGAATAATAAGAATTATTTCAGCAGCAAATCTACACTATATGTGTGTGTCCTAATTTATCTGCTATTCAACAAGCCATGAAAAATTAACGTCTACGAATTCAATTGCACACACACAGAGTACACCGAAAAATCACAGAAAATCCACAAGTACATCAAAAAATCAGCCTACTACTTAAGTACATCAAAAAATCCAGCCTACGGTGACCTGAATCTTTTCTTTTCTAATTTCAAAATTTTTGTACTTGTGAAAAATCACAAAAAATCCGTTATTTTCTACCCCAATTTTTTCGAACCCCATGACTTGGCCGAAGTGGATTTTTCGAACCCCAAACTTCTGCATTTGGGCGAAGGCCGTAGGAGATCTTTCACATGATTTTGGGACTTTAAAAAAAAATCTGGTGTAAACCGATTGGAAAACAGCCTATTGAAAAATTTCTACTGTAAACCGATTGAAAATTTTCTACCACATGATTTTGGGACTTTAAAAAAAAATCTGGTGTAAACCGATTGAAAAACAGCTGATTGAAGAATTTCTAGTGTAAACTGATTCAAAAATTTCTGCTGTAAACCGATTGAAAATTTTCTGCTGTAAACCGATTGAAAATTTTCTGATTTTGGGACGAAACAGCTGATTGGAAACATAAAAAATTTGGGACGAAAACCCTAATTGTGGGGTTTTTGACCCAATTGAAACAATAAAAATTCAAGAAACCATTCAATTTCAGGTGTATTTACCTCTACATCTTCGAATCTTTGTTGACCGGAGAAGCCATTTGCTACATCTCAAGGAGGAATTCGTTGGGTCTTCCGTGGTGGCTGGATTTGGTGTTGGTCTGGGCTCCCCCCTGGGATGCAGTCCACCTCCTCATTTATGCAACCAAACCCTTCAAATTAGGTCTTCCAGCTGGTTTGAGAAGATGTTTGAGAAGATGGGTCTTTAAGTTTATAGCTACAGATTCACAAAGCAACTTCGAGACCTGGGGAAGAGGCGAAGGCGTGAGATTCATTCTCTGCGCGAGATTCGTTCTCTGTAGACTTTAGAAAATAGAGGCTTGTGGAGGTTGGGATGAAAAACTTTGGTGACAGAGATGGGTTGGGAAGATGTAATTGAAGAGAGAGATGGTTGGGACAGAGGAAGCAGAGATTCGTTCTCTGCATCCCCAGCCATAAAAGAGTTTAGCTGTACATGGAGGGATGAATTTTCAAGAGAGAGATGAGTGGTTGGGATGAATTTCAAAAGAGAGATGAGTGGTTGGGATGAATTGCCGAGAGAGAGAGATGAGTTGGGAGTAATTGAAGAGAGAGAGGGTTCCGGGACAGACTTTTCTCCAACTTGCCAACTAGGTCTTTAACCGTCCCTTTTTCTTTTTTTCTTTTCTGGTAAGTCTTAGTCAGGGGTCCTACTTATTTTTGAAAGAACTCATCCAATCACATATTTTTACATTTTAACTCAAAATTTTCAATCCAAAATTGTAAACCAAACAGAACGACTCGTTCCACCTCCTCATTTATATAACCAAACCCTTCAAATTAGGTCTTCTAGTTGGTTTGAGAAGATGGGTCTTTAATTTTACAGCTACAGATTCGCGAAGCAGCTTCGAGACCTGGGGAATAGGCGTAGGCGTGAGATTAGTTCTCTGTAGACTTTAGAAAATAGAGGCTTGTGGAGGTTGGGGTGAAAAACTTTGGAGATAGAGATGGGTTGGGAAGACGTAATTGAAGAGAGAGAGAGAGATGGTTGGGACAGAGGAAGCAAAGATTCGTTCTCTGTATCCCAAGCCATAAAAGAGTTTAGCTGTACATGGAGGGGATGAATTTTCAAGAGAGAGATGAGTGGTTGGGTTGAATTTCAAGAGAGAGATGAGTGGTTGGGATAAATTTTCGAGAGAGAGATATGAGTTGGGAGTAATTGACGAGAGAGAGAGAGGGTTACGGGACAGACTTTTCTCCAACTTGCCAACTGGGTCTTTAACCGTCCCTTTTTCTTTTTTTCTTTTCTGGTAAGTCTTAGTCAGGGGTCCCGCTTATTTTTGAAATAACTCATCGAATCACATATTTTTACATTTTAACTCAAAATTTTCAATCCAAAATTGTGAACTAAACAGAACGATTGCCATTTTGAAAAAAAAAAAAAAACCCTAGACTCAAAGTCCATACTCTATAACACAATTTTTTTTAATGGCGAAAAAGAAATTTTATTAACCCTTAAAGATGTTACAAAGATTAACAAGAACAGAGAGAGAACATAGTGTCCAATCCGAAACCCAATCCCTAGGTTGGCAAGATGCCAACCAAGGAAATACCAATATGGAACAAGCCCAAACACTTGAAAAGCCTAAAGTCCGAATACATGGGACAAGCCCAACAATTAAAATAGGAAGGACACAGCCCAAACACCTAAATGGCCTAAAAACCCAGATTACAAAGGACAAGTCCAAACATTTAAGCTTGATCGCGTCAAAATCAAGATAAATTTAACCTGTAAAATATGCAAATGGATTTAGTAGTAAAGCAAGAGTACGGGTGTCGATCCACAAGGACTAGGAATTTCCTCAATTATAAGAACTGACTTTCAAAATAATTAAAAGGCAGAGATTTTGGTGATTTAAATTATGACCTAAATTTACTGAAAACAAGAGGTTTTAGATTTTTATCAAATGAAAGGAAGATTTAGGTTATCTGTCATAACCCGAAAAATTACACAAATTACATGTATGATTACCGCGAAGTTTATTCAAAAAATCGAGACCGGAGTTAGTCTCAGAATAATTTGTTTGGGCCACAATAATTTCTTTAGAATTTTCTGAAATGAAACCCGGATTGCGCGATTGAAACGAGACTCGTTTTTGTGTCCGCGTGGGAATTTTCCCAGCTGTCAGCCTAATTTGGAGAGTTTCTTGATATGGGGATGGGTGCCACCCCATTTATTTCACCTGTATCTTGTCTCTCACCCGCCACCGTACACCTCTCACTCACTCACACACACACACACACTCTCTCTCTCTCTCTCTCTCTCTCTCTCTCTCTCTCTCTCTCTCTCTCTCTCTCTCCTTCCTGCCGACATCTCACTCTTCCCTATATCTATCTCATTCTCATTCACTTTTTCTTTCATAAACCCACTCACCTGCACCACTTCCAGCTACCAACAACACCATCGCCACCTCCTTACGGCATCACCACGCCTCACCACCACCACCTCCGGCACCCAAAACCACCCCTTTTTCTCTCTTGATCCAGACGTTGATCAATAATTTTACTACGGTAAATATTTGCTGTTCACGCTTCAGATGTGAGTAATTACGAATACACTATGTTTACACAATTATGACTTAGAATGATGCATACATGATTATGTGTTTAAAAGCATCAAACCTCACATGGATTTATTAAAATTGGACGGCTTGCAAGGAAGCGTCACTTTTAATTGAAAAGGAATTCTGATTATTGATAATCGAGATATTGAATATGATGTTGTGATTGAATTGCTTAAAGAGAAGCAACTAAAGTTAAGGGATGAAATTCCTTTAAAGAGAAAGGAAACCAAGGTTATCGATCGGTATCGAAACATTTGAACGTTGAGTTTGGTCATTATGAGGATTATTGCCGAGTATTCTAGGGTCTTGATATCATTACCCAAAACTACCCAATCATTGCTGGTGTTCCGTTCATAAAATGACTTTGCATGCTAAATTGTGGAAACTTAGTATATCGTAATTCTCACTAAAATGTTTTGTGTTTATAAAACATTTCAGGACGTACGTGGTTAAATAATTGACTAGTCTCTCTAGTCTTTCCTGCTGATGACGTTGCTGTTTCAATTTCGGTATTGTAATATGTTGAAGAAGTTTGTGAAACCTAGTAAAATAGTTTGTATTTGGTGCGGCCTATAGTAGTGCCCACAAATTGTAAAATAAAGCCTATAGGCATGTTTGTTGTACTATCACTTATGACAGCTCTGAATGTATGTAATGAAGTTTTTAAATCTACCGCTTTCGCATTTTTAAGTTAATAAACTCATTATTTTTAGAAAGAAATTTACAGACGTAGTACAAGATGGCCATTGGTGATTCCTTTTCACTGGTCGATCATGTATTCCTACCCTATGGGTTTGGGTCGTGACAGTATCAGATCCACCACTAAATCTATAATCAATGGTTTGAGGTATTTTGTACTAATTTCATAATTAGGTCAATCAATGTGGTAATGATGTATTCTAGCTACAAGCCAAAATACTATCTTTCAAGAAGTTCTTCTACATGTAAATTAAGAACAAACCATCTTTGATTAGGCACGGACTGTCCACGCTAAACTAACACTAACTAGGGTCATGGGCACAACCCGTCTTCTCATGAGCATGGTTTGTCTTAACTTACAATATACTAGGTGGCGTGAAAACAATTGTATAACCTTTTCATTTATAATCACAGAAAATAAACACATGGTTGAGATTTGGCAATGAAAATTGATTATTGAGACAACCCTCTGGATTATACAATCACCACATTTAATTGATCTAATTACAAAATAAAAGAAACTATAGATACAAAGCCAGGGCTTACCTACACCCTAAGCTGATGGTTTAGTTGGCCATTTTTGGAGTGGAACAGTGGTTCTAGGCAAAATAGAAGGCTTTTTGGAATTTTTCCTCCTCCCCCCTCCCTTTGGACGGATACCCATATATAAACATAATAGGTGGTTCGCGTGTGCTAGCACGCGAAAATGTCGTGCCTGTGATGTTTCAAGGCAAAAATCTCGTGCCTGTGATGTTTCAAGAAGTAGTGAAGCACCAAAAAAATCATGCAAAATCCAAAAATTTAAGCAAGGACCATGCATGCCATAACTAAAACACATTTGCAAAATAGGATTCTATAAATCACATTAGAGAGCAAACTATACGCCAGAGCATGTTCTAGTACATATACACATTCAAAAGAAATGAGTTCACGGCTTCGAGCATAAAGCCAATCATAGACATAGTTTTGGTTCATTTCTACTACAGAAATCAAATACCATGATTCAGAGATTGTTAAGGAATTTCTTAGGCAAAAACACCAATGTTTTCCAATAAACAGAGTATATACATATTTACACAGTTTTTATACATCGTCTCAATACATTCATCTACATCAAGAACGAAAAATCTAACTTCATAGTTTGGCAACATCACAATGAAGATGTAATCAAAGAACTAAGACCTCGATGGCCTGGATCTTGATTTCCAATTCAACGAAACATATCTTGAACATCAGAAATGTTGAACACAGAATAGAAAAAATCAAGGACCAGAAGACAACAAAGATTATAAGAGGTACACAGGTAAGTTGAGTCCTTTCAGATTTCAAAGTTTAGCCCGAGGAGTCATGTTTTGATGTTGGAAAATTTGAGCAAAATATTGAGCGGTTCCACCATCTGCAGTCATGCTTCTTTCTCATAGCCCTGTCAGAAGATTGGTTCTTAAGACTACAGGCATAATGCGTTGATTAAGGGGAGTTGCTTTCTAGCCCTGGCCAATATCGTCACTTGGTTGGTAAATTAAACTATCTTACTATTACACGTCCAGATATCTCATTTGCAGTTAGTATTGTGAGTCAGTTTATGTCTGCTCCACGTCTTCCACATTGGGAGACTATTCTTAGAATTGTAAAGTATCTCAAGGCTCATCTAGGACCTGATTTGTTTTATTGAGCTAATAGTCACTTACGTATTGAGGTTTTTACTGACTCTGATTGGGCAAGAGGACCTTCTGACAGGAGATCCACTACAGGATATTGTGTTTTTCTCAATGAAAACTTTGTCAACTAGAAGAATAATAAACAAACAGTGGTTGCACGCTCTAGTGCAGAGGCAAAATATAAAGCCATGACCCACACGACATGTGAGATTATATGGGTGCGATCTTTTCTTGAGAAGATAGGATTTAGTGTGCAATTGCCAATGAATTTGTATTGTGATAATCAGGCAGCAATTCACATTGCATCCGATCCAGTATTTCATGAGAGGACTAACCATATTGAAATTGATTTTCATTTGGTGCGTGAGAAATTAGCTGGTGGTGTGATAGCGACTCCCTTTGAGTCTACAAGCGCTCAGTTAGTTGACATGTTTACTAAGTCATTGTTTAAGCCACGATTAGAGTTGTCATGTAACAAGCTGGGACTTTGTAATATCTATTCTCTAGCTTAAGGGGGAGTGTGGGAATATTTGAGTAGTTGTTATTTCTTATCTCACATTGGTTGAACAAGTCGTGTATCAAGTTATCTATTAATATAAATAATGAATCTTTGTGTTAGGGTTAATTAACACCCTATACACTTTTCCTTTTTTCTCTTACAATAACAAATCCCAACACTCCCCCACACGTACAACCCCCGACTCGCACATGGAGAAATAAACATAGGATCCATAACCACTTGGATCACAACACACAACGGTGCACTTATGGCACAAATAAGGAGGAACAAATTCTCCAAAACCCTAACTCTGATATCATGTTAATATATTAGAGAAGAAGAGATATTTTATTAATTTCGATATTAACATGTACTTAGGCTCTTGTATTTATACAAGAGTGGAATCCTAAAATATGGAAACAAAATCAAATCATATACTATGGAAAGATAATCAAATCCTCGATCCTAATCAATTACAATTGATTCTATCAACTATAATCAATCACAATATTTTCATTATTCTAACAATACTATGTTAGATTTCTTGAAGGATTCCAACCTAAAACCAATTGGCAATTGGTGGAGTAACCTTTAGAATATATTAACCAAGCCTGTGTGGCTTAAATGAGTAATGTGAGACAAGTCTAACACGCTCCCCCCCCCCCCCCCCCCCCCCCCCCCCCCCCCCAACTGCAACCCAGATGCACGTAGAGGTGACAGGCTAGGAGATCAGGAGCTGAGCGATTGACTCAAGCGATAGAGATGACAGAAATTTTCCAACGAGATGTGATGCCACCCAAGACCTAGCTCTGATACCTTGTTGTAAGAGAAAGAAGGAAAAATGTATAAGCACGTAGAGGTGACAGGCTAGGAGATCAGGAGCTGAGCGATTGACTCAAGCGATAGAGATGACAGAGATTTTCCAACGAGATGTGATGCCACCCAAGACCTAGCTCTGATACCTTGTTGTAAGAGAAAGAAAAAAAAAATGTATAAGGTGTTAATTAACCCTAACACAAAGATTCATTATTTATATTAAGAGATAACTTGATACAAGACTTATTTAAAGAATGTGACACAAGACATAACAACTACTCAAATATTTCCACAATCTCCGGCATGCTTCTTGTCTCTCAATTGACAAAATGTGCGAGAAAGCTCCGAAAACCTGCAATTATAGAACAACAATAGAGGAGAACTTTAGGAATTGGAAGATAAATTCCTTTACAAATAAATTGCTAGTTGGCAGGGGTAGACCAAAGTGTAGTTGATTTATTCTAAGTGTTTAAAACTTGATCCTTGTGTTTGTTTCTCATTTTTTAGGATGTGTTAAAAAACAAAGCAAATACAATGCTTAGTTTTCACCCAATCTACCCATCCCTCTTGAAGCCCATTTTGAAACACCAACGGCAAGGCATCAATTAGGAAGCCCTTTTTTTCCCCCCCATTTTTCTTTTCTTTTATTCTTTATGTCTTCGTGCTCCATCTGGTAGGAACCGGTCCAAAAGACGGGCTCGAGATATCAATGATAAAATATGAAATCTCAAGAATAAATTTAATGTGCCTTCACAGCAAAGAACAAAAAAATAAATCTAACTAAACGCGGGAAGAAAATAGAGAAGTCACCACAAACTTAGCAACTGAGAGGCAAGATTGACACCCCTTTGTAATTGTAGTGAGCTATAGCATAACAAGAGCTTAAAACTTGAGGGCAATGATGATTTTTTGCACTTACATGGCTTGCTAACATATATATAACATCAAGTTATAAGTAGAATTTTAACTATGGCAGAAGCACGATTATCCATGGCTCTGTGATGGTTGTCCTGTTGTGACCTTGTAGAAATCGCTTATACCCCTGTGGCAATACCTACGCAATAATCATGGCATCATTATTAAACCAAATGTTGACTCTATCAATGGCATCTTTCACTTTTTATATGGATGAAAAATGAATTTGCTAGTCCAGAAACACAATGATAGTTAAAGTTGAACAATTTCTAGACTATTTCATCATCGTTGTAGTTGTTTCTTCTAAATCCATGTTGAATGCATTTTATTTTTAGTCTTCAATATTAGCAAAGAGAAAAGCAACTATATTTTCCATTTATTAGTTCAAATCAATCTAAAGTAGTTAGAAACAAGTGTAGTAGTTTGCAGAATGGAAAGTGCTTTATCTATCCAAAGTGGTTTCTATCAAATTAAGTCGTCCTTATATGCAATGGTTATAAAATTAATTAATTTAATAACACGCTAAATAGTAGTGTGAAGCAGAAATTAGCCAAAACTTCAATTTCTATTTCCGGTAGCCATAGCTCAGGTTTGTCCCTAAGAAGATTTATTGAGGGTGCAAACCAATACATACCCAAAGAGAATCAAAGAAATTGTACAGTCCTAACTGAGTGGGGCAGGACTCTGTCTACCACACGAAAGGGTACAAACACTCAGGGAAGTACAATAACATGTCTAATCTATTTTTGTTAAGAGTTCAGATCACCCAAAAGCTCCAAAACATTCAAAACCCAAGAGAGAACTCGACAATAAGAGCAATAAATTTGGTAACCGTGACAAGAATTTCCATACCTTTGCCATTGCTCCAAAAACTAAACACGACCATTTCTACATGAATGAAATAAGCTGAAACCAGAAAATATTGAAGAATCACTACAACATTGACTCAAAGACTATTAAAAATTAAAAGCTAGGTAAAAAAAATAAAAAATACAACCCTTAAGATAATTCAAAAATTAAATACACAAAAAAAAGAGAAAGAAAGATAAATCACCGGTAAACTAAAATGCACAAAATCTCAAAAACTAGAAATCCTAACTGAAACAACTAATGATGATCAAAGAATAGCTCAAATAGATCAGCACCTAAATTAATCAACACGCATTATGAAATAAAACTTACATTAGTGTGATGATTTCGTAGTGACATTATAGACATTCCAAATAATTCATGGTCTTTCAGGAATAAGATTTCTCCATGAATGGGTATAAAATGTTGTGGTTTCAAAATGCTCATCACTCTCTCCTTCAAAAAATAAACTTGTTATTTAGAACAGTCCATTAAAACCAATTTAAGAGGTTTGACAACAATAAGGATAAGGAAAAAGGAACCAGGAACTGGACACATTTACTATAGTTCATCTCATTAGTACAAATAACAAACCCAAGAAAATCCAGATAAAGAGCCAATAGATTTCACTACCATTGATACATACAACCGCACAACCCCTATTGTAGCCAAGAAGGAGTCGATCGATAAACCACAAAGCCTCTTTGCCTCTCATCTCACTAGCAAATCGAAATAGAACAAATAGGCCTTTTTGAACCAATTCCCTACAGACGAAGACAATAACATGCATGAGAGGCCAAAATGTTAACGAAGCTGACAAAATTCATGCATAGAATCTAACATATTAGAAACCAAGGGCCTGGGGA
The DNA here is from genome assembly GCF_030253575.1 of Rhododendron vialii. Lineage (NCBI taxonomy): Eukaryota > Viridiplantae > Streptophyta > Magnoliopsida > Ericales > Ericaceae > Rhododendron > Rhododendron vialii. The sequence continues at coordinate 10,323,321 of NC_080562.1, read as the reverse complement.
ATTTTTACAGGAAAGATGAATACGAATTTGAACCCTTTCCTAATTGGTCTGACGTAACTCATTTTCATTTCTTTATATTTATCTTCTCATCAATACCAAAAGAAGTGAGATGTGGTGGTAGGAAAACCTTATCGGACCATATAATGTATAACATCACTGACCATATTAGGCAACCCATGCCTGAATATAGAGGAAAACAATATATAATCAATAATAAATTAAATTGGCTATGCAACTCTAACAATTTAAAGGAGTGAGAATTATAGGAATTTACAAATATTTAAAAGCTAATAAGGCTGAAAACCAATCTCTAGGATTCCTGTTGAAAACTTCATATACAATACTCATTTATTTTTTTAGAACAAAAAACTGTTAAGCTTAAGGTTGATCCACCAATTCTGGTCAAATCTAACCATTCATAAACCGGATCAGTCGGCAGGGACTCTTGAATACAAGCCAAGAAAATCAATATATAAAACCATCGGAACCCTAGATCAATAACGAAAAGACCTTAAACACGAAACTCTGCACACACATCAGTCATACGACTCATACCAAACATCATGCAAACCCCACCGACGAACACAAATCGTTTAAAACACCAAAAAGGGGGGCAAACCTTTTGAGGAAGAGCAATAGTCCAGAAAAGGCAAAGAACTTCTGGTTCGAAGAGAGAGAAAGAAAGACTCTCTACTGATACAACACCAAAGCACCTAAACCTGTAGCAAACGATGCAACAAAAAACCCCCAAAATCGTCAAGGCACTCGCAGGGGGAAAAAACCCCAAAATGATTGTTCTGAAAAGAAACCTTACCACTTCGGAGATCAGCAAAAATTTGGAAAAGACAACCAAAAACTAATCCAGAAAGGGAAAAATCAAAACCCATTATATATCATCAAACTATACCCAGATTAGAAGACCAAAAAACCTACACAAAATGCCTTGGAAAAAAATTTCTCTACTGATGCTCGATGCCCCTTTGGATCACCCTGTCAAATATGCCGCAGGTCCAACATCTCTTCCTCTTCCTCTCCCTCTCCCTCTTTCCCTGAGTTTCTCTTGCAACGTGGCCACAAGTGGTCCACAAGAAGGCTGGGATTTTTTGACAAGCAGAATGACACAATTACTCCAACAACAAAACAGATGGCTGCCCGGGCACAATTGAAAAAATCAGCAAAAATTGGCAACCCATCCAATTTGGCTTTAATTCTCATAGTTTTAAAGGTTTAGATGGAAATGAGTGTACGCATGAGTGAGGGTGTCGGCTGAGAGAGCTGAGAGCAAAATGATCCAGTATGGCGCGCACATGAGACTTTGAGAAATGAATAAATGGCCGAGATCCAAAGCAAAGCACAATCGGGCATACAGACCGTCACCACGTGGCCTATGGAAGCTCATTCATTACTGCTGAATTAAACCCATCCCAGCAATAAATATGTTGTCGTCCATTATGATAGGACCAAGAGCTGGAAAATTATCCAGTGCATTGCGCCTAGGTGAGCAAAGAGATCAATGGTCCAGATGAGAAGTCAAACTAACGATGGGATGATCCAGCGGATGAAAATCTGCCACGTGGGTGTATACTTCACTTCGGCAAGCATAATACGTAGAATTTTGCCACTGGCTTTTCAGGCGTATTTAAAGCTTGAAGCAATTGGATCTGACATTGGGTAGTTATAATTCAATGAGCACCACCAATTTCCCTTTTTTTTATAATTCTTTCCACTGTCAATTTCCCATTATTTATTCTTTTAACCTTTGCACTTCAAACATTTCCTGGCACTTGGAATCAGACCACGTGCATGGCTGAAACAAGAGCGGCTCATTTTGTGCGCGCGAGTGGTCAACTTAATTTTTGGTGCCAACAGATATACTTTATATTAAATTACTTGAAACCAATAAAAACATACCTCACGCGCGACGCGCAATATTATCTAAAACATTAATAATAACTATAATAACATGATTAACGTGATAGATTAAGCACAAGAATATATGATACAGAAAAGCTACGTGCACAGCAGTTTATATACAGCAGCTGTGCACAGATCCTATTTTCTCTCGGTTCGGATCGCACAAAGATGATCGGAGCCGCTCATTTTGTTCTAAATATGTCGTTTAAAGTCTCTGTAAAAAATGAGTTTTGTTCGATATCGTTAGAGGCGTTAACAAAACACCCAAAATCACTTCAGACAATGTGCACGTAGCACAGCTCTATATAATATCATGTGCTTATCAAAGCCCAATCAAGACTCACAGCACCCCCAGCCAGTACCGCCGACTTCACCGCCCACCATCACAGGGGCAGACCGCCACCCAAAAAGCAGACAGATCGCCATCGCTGCCCCACGAAGGATGCGCCCTCGGAATAACTAAGGATGCCTATTGTTTTCACAGGTTGTCATTCGTGTGCGTATTCTGCGAAATCATTCAGGGAGAGATTCCAATTCTTTCAATTTTCAATCTGCACAAATTAAGCATAAGGTTGAGCGTCATATTTCAATTTTCATGACATGGTGGCCAGTATGTTAGTTTTGCTTTCGTGATGAATTTGGTTGTAGCACTTGAGCAAATAATCGATTCGGTAAAATCTTGAAGAAAGTTGCTAAATTACAGAGTTTGAACACTTGTGATCGCAAGTGGAGTGGAGTGCAGTTGGTGTCTCCTTTATACTTCCATGTATATGTATATGGACAGGGTTTAATTCCCGTAAGCATCCATCCCCCTCCCCAAAATCCCTTAGGATAGAATAGATTAGAATTAACAAAATGAAAAAAAAAAAGAAAAATTTACTTGTGATCAGCCCAAGAAAAAATAGCTTCTTTTAACAATTATATATAACTTTCTGTGTGGGTTTGGACAATTATGATCTAGAAAAACAGAATCTAAAGTCACCACCACACGACTAGTGGGCTCACTTCGGATCCCACAAAAATACATAAAAATCTTCATAAATTTTAAAATAATTTTTTATGTGATCCTGTAAAAAATCAACTCAAACGGATAGCGGCAGGTGTGTTTTATGTATATTATTCTGTATTTTTTTCAGACCCTACTAACCGTGCAATGCCCGTAGCACGATGCAAAAAAATGCTCTAGAAAAAGTAAATTAACGTTGGTAGATTATTGGCTTTTTTTCTTGCTGATTAATCAGACATGCTAATCAAACAAAATTAAAAGCAAAAATGGGATTGACATGCTAGTCTCAATATATACTAATTTTGACTTGAATTGTATTAAATTCCTTATTAGTTGAGGGAAGAATCCGCAAGAATTGTTTTCGCTTGAAGTTTAAGGGTTTGGACAAAAATGAATCAAACTGATCACAAGATATTAGTTTGTAATATTTGGCTCGGAGAGAAACTTATTCATGGTGGCTCCGCACAATCTCAGTAGTCCAAAATAATATCTCCGCACAATTTTGGACTGCTGGGATTGAGCGCCTTAAACTTTATTTACTATTCCTCCGTAAATAAAATTTTCTCATTTAGGCCTTTGAGGGTATACTATTATTAAAACAAGAATTTCGTTGTGAACTAATCCCAACTACTGTCTAGGAGTGTTTTTTAACCGTGCACAAGAGACTGGCTAAAGTTGTAGGGCTTGGATCCCCAACCATTCGGGCTTCCAACCAGTTTGGTCTTATGGACCGTTTGTGAACCGTTCACTTTTTAGAGCTCGTTGAAAATATTGACCACGCCAAAAATCACGTTTATCAAATATCTTTTGATAAGATGTTGAAATGCATTAAGTGTGTAAGAAAAAAAGTGTGCAACACTGGATTGCAACCTATTTAACATAATTATATGAAGATCAATGCTTTTCGATATCATATCAAACGAAATCCGATCCAATTGATTTTTGACGCGGTCAATGTTCTCGACAAGTTCTAAAAAGTGAACGATTCCAATTATTATTGTGGGTTCGAAAGGGGCCCACAAACGGTTCATAACTGAACCAAACTGGTTGGAAGCCCAACTGGTTGGATCCAAGCCCAAAGTGGTAAGCCCGTATACTCTGGTTCGTTCGTGAGGTTGGCCAACCTTAAGCCCTTAGGGCCTGTTTGGATGCGGGGAAAAAATTGGGGGTAAAAAATATGAAGGGGGATAAGATAATATGGGGTATTAATTTTGATGGGTTGGCCCACATTGATTTGATGTCTATGAAGGGGGGATAAAATAATACATGGTTTGGATGGGGTATTAAAAAGGGGGATAAAATTTAACTTCGTTTGGATGGTTTATAGAATGGGGGGATAAGAAGGGGTGGATGATGGGAAAAAATGTCAAATTACTATTTTGCCCATGTGCACAGTTATATTTGATTATGTATTAAAACCAGTATATAAATTTAAATATCAATATATTTAAGCAATTTTGCACAATTGGAAGTATTAGAAAATGAATTTATTAAAAAACGTATATTCTATAAAATTTATATTAAAAAACGTTTTTAATATAAATTGTTCGTATTTATGTATGATTTTTTTTTTTGGAAATTGTTTTTGTTTGTTTTAATGAAAAGACAAATTAGGATAGATTTGAATGGAATGTATGATTTTAGATTGAATGGAAAGTGAAAGTTGGTTGAATGGTGAATGGTGGATATATTTTTGAATGGTTGATATGTAGTTGAATAGTTGTTGAATTTTTGGTTATAAATAGCAAGCAAACTTGGTTCAAACTCATTCAATAATTTCAATTACAAAAACTTGTTTCATATTTCATTTTTGTTGTATGGCTGGTCGTCCGTCTCCTCGTCACAATTGGGTCCAGGATGAGGAGATGCTGTTGATTTCGGAACTGAAATCAATGGCGGTGTCCCGATTGTGGACCACCAGCAGTGGACACTTTCGTCCAAGTTACACGAGCTACTTGAAACGTTTCATGAACAATGATTTTCCCGATGCTAGCATTGAGGAATGGCATATTGAAGCGAAGATAAAGAAGTGGCGCCGTACTTGCTTCATCATTGTCAACCTACTTGATCGTCCCGGGTTTGAATGGGATGCAAGTCAAAACATGGTGGTGGCTGAAGACGATGTTTGGGATGCATTCATTCAAGTAAGACTTAATAAAGTGTTATAAATTTTTGTGAAATGTCAAGATATTTTTTGTTCTTAATTTTTTCATTTTGACTTAGGTTAACAAACAAGCTAGGGAGGCAAGAGATGTTCAATTTCCACTGTTTGAAGATTGGCGTGTTTGCTTCATTTCTCCTCCCGAAGAGCCCGAGGAGTAGGTCAAGATGGCGGAAAAATAAATAGCATTATTCATAGATGTTATGTCATTTGTTATCTCTGTTCATGATGTTCGAATATAATGTTAAAACGTCTTCATTTAAAATAAATTACAAATTGTCTCCGTTCATAACATGTGAATTTTACATAATATTGGAACGTCCAACTTCATTCGGAATGGAGAACAAGTGCCAACAAAATACAACCTACGAAACCTAAAAAAAAACATAGAACAAACGATCGGCATCCATTGATTTCATGTTGAAGTCCCACCGCACTTGCAGATGCAAAAGTTTTGGCTTCCAACTTTGTGAGCTCGTATCTCTTCTCGTGAAACTTGAGCAATGCTTCTTCGGCTCCATCGAATGTCTTGTATCTTTTCGCCATGCTTCCTGAGTATCCATTAACTTGGAGTTGAGCTTCTCCCCAAGTTGTATAGATGCCCGGCTTACGGCCAACGAAAACCACCCAATAATAGTCTTTTTCTTCACCTGTCATTGAATATTCTATTCGAAAATAACATTATAAGTCACCACAAACGCATGAACCAAAATGCCTCTTAATCATTAATAAATAGTTGGGAAAAAAAAAACCGCATTTGGCTTAAATTTCATAAGTACAAAACAGAGCTCAATACTTGCAGTTTTAAATCAAATGAAACAGAGGGCAATCTAACAAAACATAACCAAATTGCTGCATAAGTACATTACGTAAACATAGACCCAAAACTTGCAGTTTTATACCACAAACAAAGGGCATCCTACTGAACCAACCTCTGCATCTAAAAACAGAACCAAACACTTGCAAATTCATCCACAAACACAACCAAATGGTAGCCAAAATCTGTACCACCACACACACATACACTCACTCACAAAATTAGAACCAAAACCTTATGCTTATCCCACAAAATTGAACCACAATGTAGTCACAAAACTGAACCAAAATACTTTAGTTTTAACACATAAATATAGGCCAGAAACATTGATACAGTTTTATCTCATGTATCCATTTGGCTCAGAAATATTTCATCATAGCCACCAACATATGAGGGCTTATTTATAAAATATTCTAACTATCTGTTAGAAATCGAGACACATATGAGGGCTTATTCGTAAAAGATTGAGAGGATTACCTACCAATATCTCATGAATAAGCCATCACATGCCTCTCAATCGCTATTAAAGAGTTCAAAACCAAAATTAACGCATTTGGCTCAAATTTCATCATCGCCAATTGACACAGTTAGGACACACTAAACACAAGTAACAATGCAGCCATAAATAGGATCAGTTTTGTAGTCAACTAGCAATGCAACAAGTCGCAACACCTGGCTCAGATTTGTAGACAACTTTTGTAAGGCACTAGGCTGCAACATGAGTTGCTAAATAACCCTCTCATGTTGCCCCACCTAAGTCCCTAACGTGTCTTCTTAAATTTTCATCATAGCCACACATACGCATGTACACAAATAGTAGCACCAGCTATAGTTTGAACATGTTCAAACAGAGGCCAACATCTGTAGTTTCAACGTGCTAACAAAGGGCACAAGTTAATCCAGAAAACAAAACCACAACCTGCATGTACCAACATAACCAAAATGCTGCATAAGTCCATTACATAAACATAGGCCAAAAACCTGCAATTTTATACCACAAACAAATGCCATCCTACTGAACCAACCTCTGCATCTAAAAACAGAACCAAACACCTGTAAATTTATCCACAAAGGCAACCAAATGGTAGCCAAAACCTGTACCACCACACACACACACACACTCACTCAGAAAATCATAACCAAAATCTCAGGCTTATTCATAAAATATTCTAACTATCTGTTAGAAATCGAGAGACATATGAGGGTTTATTCGTAAAAGATCGGGAGGATTACCTACCAATATCACATGAATAAGCCATCACATGCCTCTCAATCGCTAATAAAGATTTGAAAACCATAATTAAGGCATTTGGCTCAGAGTAGTAGACAAATTTTTCAAGGTACTAGGCTGCAACATGAGTTGCCAAATGACCCTCTCATGTTGCCCCGCCTAAGTCCCGTACGTGTCTTGTTAAATTTTCATCACAGCCACACACACACACACACACATACAGGTTTTGGCCTCTGTTTGTGGGTTAAAACTGCAGGTTTTGGTTCAGATTGTGGCTCCATTTTGGTTCATTATATACATGCAGGTTTTGGTTCAGATGGTGGGTCAGAAAACTTTCATCATAGCCACCCAAAGATCTAAACAAAAAACCCCCAGTTATAACTCAGAAATGCAGGTAGCAAAAGATAAGCAAACCCCAACAGTTTTGACACATCCACAGAGCCCACAAACATGCAGGTTTTACCCATAAACAGAGCCAGAAAGTGTAAACCAAAACCTCTTGACCAAACCCAGAAATGCAGGCAGAAAACTGCAGGTTTTACTCAACCAAATGGCAGCCAAAAATTGCACTAGTGTTGACACACTTCCAAAAGCTGCACAGAAACTAAACCAAAAGCTGCACAGAAGTTTTTGAACCATAATCTGCACAGAAACTGAACCAAAATCTGCACACAAACTGAACCCAAACCAAAATCTGCACACAAACTAAATCAAAATCTGCACACAAACCAAATTGGTGCACTTTTTAACACATACACATAATTAAGGCATTGGGCTCAGAGTCGTACAGAACTTGTTGAGGGAACTAGGCTACAACATAAGTTGGCAAATGACCCTCTCATGTTGCCCCGCCTAAGTCCCCAATGTGTCTTCTTAACTTGTCATCACAGCCACACACACACACGTATACACATTTTGGCCTCTGTTTGGTCATTAAAACTGCAGGTTTTGGTTCAGTTCGTGGCTGCATTTTGGTTGAGTATTTGTATGCAGATTTTGGTTCAGTTTCTGGCTCAGAAATCTTTCATCATAGCCACCCAAATATTTGATCGAAAATGTCCAGTGTTAAGTCAGTAATGCAGCCATAAAACATGACCAAACCCCAACAGTTGTAAGACATAAACAAAAGCCATAAACCTGCAGTTTTGAACCACAAAATGAACCACAGAAACTGAACCAAAACCTTCTCAGAAACTGAACCAAAATCTGCAGAGAAACTGAATCAAAACCTGCACAGAAGTTTCTGAACCATAATCTGCACAGAAACTGAACCAAAATCTGCACACAAACTGAACCAAAACCTAAATCTGCACACATACTAAATCAAAATCTGCATAGAATGTGAACCAAAACCTGCATTACTAACTATAGCACCAACATATAATGTCGCACCAACACAGATTTAACCCACAAAAAGAGGCCAAAACCTTAAAGTTTCAACATTCAGCTTTTTACACGAACACAGATTATAGCACCAAAAACTGAACCAAATTGCTGCACTTTTTAATGCATACACATAATTAAGGCATTGGGCTCAGAGTTGTACAGAAGTTGTTGAGGGAACTAGGCTGCAACATGAGTTGCCAAATGACCCTCTCATGTTGCCCCGCCTAAGTCCTCATTGTGTGTTATGCAATTTTCATCATAGCCACTGAATTACACATACAGCTTTTGGCCTCTGATTTTAAACATGAACAGAGGCCACAAAAGCTGCAGTGTTAAACGTTTTTAATACAGGCACAAATTAGAAGCCCAGAAATGCAGCCACAAAACACAACCAGTCCAGGTTTTGGTTCAGTTTCTCTGCAGGGTTTTTTTAATCATGACCACACACACATAAACCACTGGCCAAAACCTGCAGCTTTAACCTACGTACAGTGGCCAAAACCTCCAGCTTTAACCCACATACAGTGTCCAAAACCTGCAGCTTTAAAACAGGACCAAATAGAGGCAACAAAAACCAGCCAACACGTGCATGCACAAAACTGAACCAATATGCAGGCAGAAAACTGAACCATTTGGCTCAGAAAAATTTCATCATAGCCACCAATAACCTGCAGCAGTGAAATAGAACAATCCAATGAGTTTATACCCACAACCATAAAGTACAATGCAACATCAATTACCCAAAACTACAATTATATAGCACCAACATGAAGATCATGACTGACATTGTTAACATTACAAAAGGCTATCTAACTTTGTTTGGAGCACTTACGTACATTACATTCCAAGAGCTATCTACCATTGTTTGTAGGACAAAAGGCTCTTAAATTTATAAGCAACCACATGTATAGGAGTTATAGATTGGCCACTTCAAAAACATGGGCCATAAACGTGTAATAAGAGTTAAAGATCAGGCCACTACAAAAATTAATGTTTACTACTTGTAATTCTTCCCCCTCACACCTACACAGGACCAAAGATGAGACCATCTAGGACGGCCTGAACCCACGCTTGTTTTTGATGATCTTTGATGCCATAGAATAGGTCCAACCGATCTTCAGCCACACATATGATTGCACCTAACCTAAATCGTTGGGTATCGGTAAGGTCAAGCTTTTCAAGCTCAAGAGGCACTTGCGTGCGGCGAGCGGATAATTTGTTAGAATACCCCATTGCATCCGTCATTTTCTCCATATGGCTATCACTTTTTTCCAGCCATACCTCCATGCTTGCAGCAAGGGATCCCATATCAGCCATTCTTGTCCTCTTCTTCCCCCTTTGCGTTCCGGAGTTGGCCGGAGGAGTGGAGGTGCGGGGAGTGGATGTCGGGAGTGACGTACGACGTGCCGAGTTTGAAGTCGTGGACACTGGAGTTGTGGAGGATGGAGGTGTGGACGCCGGAGGTGTGGAGAGTGGAGGTGTCGATCCGAAAGGAATTTCATTCGACATCCCCGTGACTCCACTTATGGGGTTGCGATGAAATTCTTCACCGAAGTAAGGATAGTAGCAATCCTCATTCTCCTCAATTTGTTCATTTGGGGAATCATTTTCATTTTGTGGCGGTCGAGCCATTTCCGAAGGAACCTCCGCTCCTTCCCCGTTGGCCCTATCCTTTCCGAAGAGGAATTCCCAATCTTCAAAGTAAGGAAAACGCTTTCCACCAACCTCTTTTGCTTTCTGAGGGTACGCCTACACGAACATTACAACTTTAGTACAAGATCCAATGCCATAACATATCACTTTAAAGCATTGGAAGTTACCTCTTCGTAGATTTTCCACACCTCATCATCCACTTCAATTCTTTTGTTGACATGGTCCCACCCGAAGCCACTAAGTTTTAGAATGTCGGTCAATTTGGCATATGTTTTTCTCCAATATTTGACTTTTGAGTCAATGTGAGGGGAGGCCTTAATTTTACTCTCCGGCATGACCTTATCCATCTCTTTCTCAACTAAGGTGAAGAACCCGGGTTTGAACCCATTCTCCGCCTTCCATTTGTCACACATTTCAGTTACCATGATTTTGATAAGGGCATCCTCTTCGGATTTCCTCCAAACCCTACGCGTCTTTGAAGACTTTGTTGTAGGCACATGAACTTGTTGGTTATCCATTGCTGAATATGGATTTTAAGATGGACAATACATGATTATTTAACAAGTCTATTATGAACTACAAACCGGAATTGAATTACGATAAAGTTAGTACAATGTTGTTCAAATAAAATGGTTACATCATCAAAGTTATTGAAGGACCAAATGGAATGTTTACAGCATAACAGTTGTTCAACTACTTATTACAAATACACTAAACAAACTCTCTCATGGTGGAAAAACCTCTTGTCCCCCCCCATTCCCGAGCCAATGGTTGTACATGGCTGTAGCCAACGCATCCCTCTCCCCGGTCCATTGATTTGAAGTCTCTAAGGTAGTGATGTGATCATCTGCCTCGATATCATGTATGTGATCACGTTCCCATGCCGTGTACTCGTTCTCAATGGGATCGTTGGGCATCTCTCTCTTGATGAGGTTATGGAGAAGGCAACATGCTGTGACGATACGTGTTTGAGTCCTAATAGGGTAATACGAGTGAGATCTCAATATTGCAAACCGCATCTTCAACACACCAAAGCTTCGCTCAATCACATTCCTAGCAGCGGAGTGCTTCATGTTGAAGTACTCCTCTTTCGTAGTTGGCATGTGACCTTGCCTCCAAATGTTAATGTGATATCGTTGCCCGCGGTAAGGAGCTAGAAAACCCTCGGAATTTTGGTAGCCGGCATCGACAAGATAGTAATGTCCTGTACGAATGAAAGTTACGGCATTAAAGGAATGGTTCATACTACAACTAGAGTGAAAGGAAGGTGAACTAAGGAATTGACACATACCACGGGGGACTCTCAAACCATCGGGTCTTGAAATGGCGTTGGCCAAGATCCTAGAGTCAGTGGCCGACCCCTCCCAACCAGACAAGACGAAGACAAAGTTTAGGTCTCGACTACATACACCTAAAACGTTTGTGGCAATCTCACCTTTCCTTGACCTATAGCGTGGCCTGTCAACTGCTGGGGGATTAACTGGCACGTACGTCCCGTCCAATGCCCCGAGACAATTCTATGACAACATCAATATCACAAAATTAATACTACGTTGACATGGTCAAGTAGAGAAAACCAAATGGAAGATTTACTTAGAATTTAATTAAAGTTTACCTGAAACCAACTCCATCTACTGTCGTGGTAGTTAGGAGGTACGGGCTCTGGCCTTACTAGGAGCATGTCAAAAAGGCGCAACACACCTTGGAGTACGACATTGAAATGTCTGCTCACAGTTTCAGTCGATCTCCAAAAGTGCAATTTCGTACGCCTCTGTTTTGTATGGTGACTGAGGATAAACAAAAAAATCGCTACCCTCTCCTCAAGACAAACATTGCGCGAGTCTCCTAACCCAACACCTCGAAGTAGACAGCACAACCTAAAAAATGTATGCCTATTTACCCTCAACTGCTCGTGGCAGTCTACTTCATTACCATGGACAAGCCTATTCACGGCATCTACTTGGGTCTGGTAGTAGTTTGGATTTGGAGACAACTCGGGACGGGGATACTGTGCCGTCGACAGAATGAAGCAATACAGCCGAAACACGCCCATTGCAGCACGAATGTACATGTTTAACGCAATAAATGCCTCTTCCTCTTCTCTTCTCCTAATTTCTGTTCTGCTTAATCTTGCCATTGTAAAAACCTAAAAAATGGCTTCATGCAATTTAGAACAAACACAGAGTATAGCCATATCATGAATCTCCTAATTGGTCGTTTATGGTAAATATGTAAGTACATAGTTTCACTCTAACTCGTAATGCTCACAAACGTTCTACGACGTGTAGCTTGTTCAGTGCAGTTGAATCTAAGCTCTAAAAGGAAGCATAGGACTATAGTTGTCGACATTGTTTTACTACTCATCCAAGCAGGCCCTTAACTCAACAATTAACAAATGACCTAACATTGGTTACCTATAGCACCACCAATAACTAAAACCCCTATGTTACCATTCTAATACTATACATTGTTGTTCATCCATACATGCAGGTTCTGGCCTATATTTGTGGATTAAAACTGCATGTGTTAGCCTCTTTTTGTGTGTAAACATCCTAATATATGGCATAAAACTGCATGTGTTAGCCACCATTTAACCTGAACCAAAACCTCCAATTGGAAACCAACTTTTGCTCCTGTAGCCAACTGGTTTAAACATGCAGGTTCTGCTTCAGTTTATGAAGCAGTTTTCACACCTACTTCTGGTTAAAAACTTGGGGTTTTGGCCTCTGTTTCTGAGTTGAAAATGTTTTCATTTTCCTTATGTTTATACCTCCAGTTTTAACCCACAAATGCAGCCACAAACACAACGAAATCTTATAGTTTCTTCAAACAAACAGACCACAAAACGCAGTTCTAATAAACCCAACCAACAGGGGCCAAAACTTGCTACAAAACCCAACCATAACCTGCATGTATAAACATAAGCTACACTATGCTACCCAAAAACAGTGGCCGTAACCTGCATGTACAAGAAAACCAAACCATGCACTTTCAACCCAAAAACAAACCACAAAACCAGGTCCAAACGAAACCAATATAGGCCAAAACTTGCCACAACACACAACTATAACCTCCACGTAAAAAAGTAACCAAAACCTGCACTTTTCATACACGCACCCTACATACTCAAGTCACATTGACAAACAAGAAAAACATATCATAACAATTCAGTAATCAATTAATCAAAACCCTTGCTTAACACATTTTTAGTTATAAAAACATATCCTCCACCCTTCATTACCTTTTTTCACTTAGTCAAAGCATAAAAACATATCCTCCTAGTACGTGTGATTTTCTAAATACACTCACTAAATTCACTCAGTCAAAGCATTACAAGTTTTTTCACTAAATTTTTTTTATTTACCAGGACTCGTACCAATTCTAGAAACATTCACTTTTAAAATCCTTCTGCGGACATATGTCAAGTTATCAATCATATTAATCGAACACCAATATCACTTCAAAATATATTTATCTTCACCTTATATTTTTTTTCCAAGATAAATGAACTTTGAATGAGATCTACTAATAGTTTTTGGCGTGACTAAGGTTCTACTGTCAAGAAAATAAATATTCCGATTATCTTTGCCAGCGGAAAACCCCACAATCATATTAATCGAAAATCTGGGGCAACGCTTAGATAAATCAATCTCATTCAGCTCAGATTTATATAGGTTTTTTTGTTTTTTTTTTCCACAGAACAAAAGACATTTGGCTTTATACAATAGGAAGCCTTCTCTGTACAGAAACCCACAACATGTGCTTTCATCTCACAAACCGTACATGCAACGACTCAAGAAACCCATCATCAAACCACTAATCAAGCACAGAAACAAACACACACAGAGATGGTTTCATTTTTCAGCAATCTCAACCACAATCGCGTACAAACAAACGAAAACATGGATCTAACAAACCCTAGATCGCAGGATAAAGATGAGGGCGTGAGAAAAATCGCGATTGGAAACCATACCTGAGTTCGCACAAGCAAATATCGACCAAATCGCCCCCAAATCGCCACCAAAACCCTATCTTCCACAGACCAGAAAAGGGCGGCAACACAAATGGTAAACAACGAGGCTTGGGGGTGGGAAAAGGGGATAACGAAGGGTATATTCGTCCACAAATCAGCCCTCTTCAGCCGGATTATTTTTGGGCACCTCCAGAGGAGCCCAAAATTAACACCCGAGAAACCCTAGAAGAGGGGGAAACGATGAGGGGGTAAGAAATTATCAGGGAGAACAAATGGAATGCCAAACGGGGGATAAGGGGTGGGTCCCTCCCCATACACCCCCTCTTATTTTTCCCCTCCAGTTTTTACTCTATCCAAGCAAGCCCTTATTATTTTATCCCCCTTCATAAATAATACACCCAAAACTCATACGGCATCCAATCGGGCCCTTACCGTCTTCTCGTACATCATGGTCATGGCATTCGAATAAATTTGTTGTAGGTCATTCAGAGCTGAAAATGAAGCTGTTTATCCTTGAAAAGTTTCTCATACTACAATGGGAATCAAAGGAATTAGAATTCAAAACAAACATTTTCAAAGGATACAGAAGTCGAAAAAATAGAAAACAAAGGACAAAGTGGACATTTCAAATGAAAAAAACAAGAAGACGAAAGGTTTGGGTATTTATATGGGGAGGAGGAAATAAAAGGAAGAAAGCATGGAAAGGACAATAAGAAAATTACATGATCGATACAAATTAGACATTCGACTCTTTTTACGAGTTTTTCTTCGTTGCTGATTAGGAAAAAAACACTTACGCTTGTTTTCGTATTTGGTTGATGAAAATTACAATATGAAAAACATTGACAATAATAAAAAAGTACATGATCGTATTAGTCGTTAAAAAAAGTTACAGTATGAAGACATTGGAAGGACAATAATAAAAAAGTACATGATCGATACAAATTTAGTCCCGCAGCTCTTTTTACGAGTTAAGTGTGACTTCTATAAAATTTACTTTGTTGGGTTTGATAAAAAAAAATAGATAGGAGTACTAGCTATTTATATTGCATATATCACAATGATTAGAATTGCAATTGTCAAAATAATCCTTAAAAAGACAAAACCGGGATTTGGTACAAAATCACCCACGATATTTTAATTCTTTTTGAATTTGGAAATCTTTATACGCACACCTCGTTAAATTATAGCCACTCGACTTTTAATCTTTTTCTACAATTTGGTACAAAATCACCGTGTTTGTTTTTGAAAAGAACCAATTTACCCAGGTTGTTACTTGTGAGTGTTTTACTTTGGTATTCAAGTGATGCAAATTTTACACATGGGTGGGAATGCTTAAATCTTTCTTCCAAAGTTCCTGCGGAAATCATGCGGTTTCCCTTAATTCTATACGGTTATATGCATGCTAAACTTTGAAAGTGTCTTTGCAAGTACTGCAACTACTCTGTTTCCTTTATGCATAGAGAGTGGAGGAATTAGAATGTTGCAATTAGTTGCTGTTAAACTCATGACGTAGAATGTCTATATGATTAGTACTGATACAAGTTATACAACATGTTACATTATGTTCCCCTTTTCCTCCAGATTTTGACATGTCTGATGCCCAACAAGAGCATGCTTTGGCAGTTGAAAGTCTTGCACCAAGATTAGCTGCTCTCAGGATTGAACTTTGCCCTGGCTATATGAGCGAGGGCAGCTTTTGGAAGATTTATTTTGTTCTCCTGCAACCTAGACTCACTCAATAAACATGATGCTGACCTTTTGTTAACACCCCAGGTATTCTAGTTTCATGATCTCATTACATTCTTCTTAGTTATTTTACTTTTTTATCTGTGTTTTCTTTTCTTATTCTGAAAAGGGGGATGTGTGGTAAGACTAGGAGAGATAGGGTAAGAACTGAAAAAATTTGTGGGTTGGTAGGTGTAGCATCAATTGAAGGTAAGTTGGAAGAAAATAAGCCAAGGAGGTTTGGACACATACAACGGTGACCAATAGATGCCACCGTAAATAGAAAGAGATAAATTAATCATTCTGGAAATGCAATGGGGAAGACTAAATAGACATGGGATGCTGTGATAACAAAGAATATAGTTACTTGAACTTGTTTGATTGTATAGCCCTTGACAGAGCAGAAAGGAGAAAAAGGATTCATGTACGCCACAACAATTTACTGGGACATAATGTTGTTTTTGGTGTGGCTCGATCCGGGTTTTTTCTCGCTTGCCCACTTACCTACAGCAGTGGCCTAGGAATCATGACTTACTGCTTGATCTAAATGGCGACTTGGTCTTCACTGTTCTGCACATGGGAATCTGGAAAATTTAATAGCTTTGTCCTTCTTGAAATTGGTAATCTACAGGGAAGATCACTGGCTTTTTTGAAATGTCACCACACTCCATCAATTCTATGTTCCTTCACTCTAGTCCTCAATCCAAATATCCACCAACTAATCCATATTTTCTCGATTTGGCATTTAATTAACATTTCAAAAATTAAAAATTATTCGGGTCTCTACAGCAGGATTTGACATAATTAATAAACCGACTGGATTGGCACAACACGCAACACATTAAGGGCTCGATTAGATGCGGTATGAGTTTTGAGTATTATTTATGAGTGGGGAAAAGATAGTCGAGGGTATTAGTTAAGAAGAAATGGCCCACATTGATGTGACAGTTACAGAGGGTATATTAAAAAGTAGATGGTTTGGTCCGTTTGGATGATGTATTAGATAATTAGATAAAATAATACTTAGTTTGGATGAAGGATAAATTGAGTGTATAAAAAAAAGTGTATGATGTAAAAAGTTGTCTAATGACTATTTTGCCTTGTACAGTGTTTAATTAGATTATTCATTAGATTAAATATATAATCATAAAATCCAATTTCTCGGCTTAATTTTTTTCACAAATAATCAATAATAAATTAGTTAACTAATAAAATATTTAACTAAAATATTTAAATATAATTTTTTTTGTTAAAGTGTTTATTATCCATTTTTGTTTTTAAAATATAGGGAAATTTATAGAAATGGTCCTCCTAGTTTCATCCGAGTTTCATTTTCGTCCTTCAAGTATCAATTGCAACTCTTTTGACCTTCAAGTTTGGTTTTTGTACCAAATTGGTCCAATTGATAACTTCTATCAGACAAAATGGACGAAAAAAATTAGATTGATCGCAGTTTGGACATTGCAATACGTACCAAGTTGGTCCAATTGATAATGTCTGCCCTCAATCTGATTTTTTTCGTCCAATTTGGCTGACAGATATTATCAATTGGACCAACTTGGTACGAAAACTAAACTTGAAGGTCAAAAGAGTTACGATTCATACTTGGAGGACGAAAATGAGACTCGGATGAAACTAGGAGGACCATTTCTAGAAATTTCCCTATATAAATGTAAAAAATAAATAAGTTTTTTTATAGCTTTTTTCTTTGTTGAATGTGTGTATAATATATTGATACTAGCGAATGCCCGTGCCTGCTCAAATATTCAGCACACGCAAATTAAAACAGAACAAAAAATTTAACCAACTAAGACGCATAGAACAAACTCAGATGCATAAATCTTGATCAAATCAAAAAACACCATCCAAAACACCGATGAAAATAAAAAATGATATACATTAATGAAAATGTGTGCCTCGATGAGACATCTAAAAAGAGAACATGAAACATGTCAAGACTAAAAATCTTCTTCAAGATGAAAAATCTTCAAGCATATTGATCCTTTTGAGCTTCGAGGCTTCTCAATCACTATCCTAAAAAAGAATGATATGTCAACAAAAGCCTAGTTAGTACGCCAAGTCATTTATTTAAGGGATGATATATGATAATAGAGAAAAATTAAATTATAATATTTTACAACTCATTGTAACTGGTATGATAAAGCAAACTATAGCAAAACTTCAGGGTAAACAACATTGGTACGTAGTGAAATCTGTTTCTTCTCCGGGAAGAAGGACAGTGATATGATCAAAAGACGTGCACCTTGATAATGCCACATATAGTTGCCCATGACTAAATACAGATGTGCACAAATCGACTCCAACGAATTTGACAGATTGTTCTTGCGATTTGTTAATAGTCATAGCATATGCCAAGCGAACTGAAAATTGACGTCTTGTCATATGAAAAGGAAAATCTGAAGATGACGGTGATAAAGATATTCTCGGTATGAAGGCCAATTTGCCAAATTGTTCGTCTGTTAAAATCTTAACTTCAATAATACAGGAACCGCCTTGTAATATGAAGTATGAACCATATTTGAATCCATTTTGTTACATTCTTAAATTTGGTTGGTTCTAAAGAAGTTCAGCCACAACCTCAAGAGTGCAACTAAGATAGTATTTCCTTTCAGTCCTTCTTGATTGAATGGTACACTAAAACAGTCAAACCTTAATTTGTATAAAATAAATAAATCTAAAACAACTAAGGAAAAATCAAATTTAACCTTATTATAAGAATAAAATATATATATATATATATATATATATATATATATATATATATATCATACCCCTCCAATCTCAAGAGTACTCATAGTCCTATATCAACTCAAAATGTATAAAAACTAACATCTTCTAAAGACAGGGACCCTTAAATTTTCTTTTTAGAAAACAAAACTAAAAGCCTTTACGCAGGTGCATAAAGATGGTGTAACGACAGAGAAGCAAATATAACACAAAACAAATGGCACACAGTTGAGAATCATTTCGGTCAAATAATTGTTCAAATGAAAAAAACCAAGCACATAGTTAATAAACAAAAGAAAAGAAATGTAAGACTACTGAAGATGATAGATGAAATAGTCAAACAAACCCAAAATTAGAACACTAAAAATCATATTTCTCCTTGGGGACAGCTCCTCTTGGTCAATACATCCATACAAATCCATATTCAATAATTACTGACTCTTCATTGTTATGTAAGTCATTCTTTCCACATAAGCATATACACCCACCCCTCCCACACCTTTTTTTCTTCTTCTCAAATCATATACTCTACATAAGTATTTAACCATCTTCCCCCTTCCTTTTTCAAACCATACTGTTTTAGATTTATTAGGACCACTTTTTTTTTTGGTTCATCCTACTAACGTTTCCTGTTTTAGTTTTTGTTCATAAATTTTGATAATGGCATGTTCATAAAATTATGAACAAACTACTTATTAAGCCAACAATAATATTATACCTTTTTCAATCCACCAATAAATTCCTTCCTTCTTTAATAAATCGACAACTTCCTACACAATGGGTGCAACCAAGAAAGAAAAATTAATATGATAAGCTCAAAGCCATATGAATATGAGAGAGAGAGAGAGAGAGAGAGAGAGAGAGAGAGAGAGAGAGAGAGAGAGAGAGATGATTATTACGTAAATAATTATTAAAAGTGAGATGTGATGTGGGATATATACAAAACCTCAACCGCTAAAAATCGTAAAAAAACCCCACTCAAATCCACACAAAACCGAAAAGGTCAAAATCAAAATGTGAAAAATATAACCACACATATATTGTTGATATTTAGAATGGAGTAATATATAGTTGCAAACCTTTTACGTAAGCAACTTACAGTGTTTCGGTCAATTCAACACCGAGCTCAGAATTAACACATGTCCGAGAAGGAGAATAAAATTGATGAACAGCTACACCGCTTTAATCCATGCCAGCTTCCATTTGTTTGAATGCAAGAAAAATCCCTCGATCGTTCACCAAACCCAATTTGGCTGCCACACATAGTATTTCAATTCACAAATTAAAATAAGAAGAAGTTAGGGCTATATACATACTTTCTTTTTCTTTTTTTTTAGATGAATATACATATACCTTTTGATGAAGCACATGTTGCAATGTAAATTATAGTATTTTTGCAATGGATCGAAGAGAGAATATAGGAGGGACTTGTCATGCTTTATCGGGTTCATCTTTTGTAGTAAAATGGAGAATGCAGTCTTCAAGTTTCCTTATGAAAAATATCATTCATCCCATAAAATCAAAGAGGTGTGTTATGGTTATTTTGGAAAATGCATTTACTCCCATAATTAGAAAATCATTTGAAAGTTTAAACTATTTTTCAGCTCAGTTGGTATTATTCACCGCCTTCTAGTGGAGGCTTGGGTTCAAGCCCCATGAGGGGTGGTTGATTGGGGTTTAGGGCTATGGACAACCTTTGGACCCCATGTGGATTAACTTACTAACTCCCCGCTAGCTGATGTATACAATATTGAAAAAAAAAAAAAACTACTTTTTTGGAATGTTCAACCCGTAGAAAAGTTTTTGAACACTTACCAATAATTTGAAAGGAATAGATTGGAGCTTTGTACCTTACATTTTCACTTTTGGATGATAAATGTATGGTTTTTGATTGATTGTGTTCCTTTCCAATATTTCAAACTTCAAAGTAGACATCCCTAATTTACTAACAGTCGAAGTGCTATTGTTTCCTTTCTTTCTTTTTTTAAAAAACAAAAAAACTATGTTTACCTTAACTATGGCCTATGGGCAATCAGAAAAATTCAAACTAAGTATATATGGTTTTGTTGCAAACGTTGTATATTATGAGCCATATATTGTTTCCTTTCTATTTACCTTTGATTTATCTTCCAAATTTGGGAAATAAGGAATTAGAATAAGATTAGAAAACAACAATTTTAAGTTTTCATCCTTTTTCCATATATAGATTCTTTCCAAATATATCGTTAGCCCTTCTATCCGTAGATCTCAGCCATAGAAAAAATGTGTATCGATCCTAGGGTCCAAAATATAGGAGAAAATTTAGGGATTTGAAAACTTCCCTGTCATATTATATAGATATTGATCCCAAAAAAAAGAAGAGAGGTAGAAAATGGTTATTTTTAGTGTTTGTGAAGTATAGGATTAAAACTCCAACAGCTCTTCACAAATTAAAACACCACCATTACAGCACCTCTCTCTCTATACCCCACCAGCCCACCCACCTTCTCGGCTTCTCCCATGAACGACGACGATGGCGAGGTTCAATGTTTCACACGACGAAGGCGACGATCCGCGTAGCAGAGTACTAGTGGCAGTGAGTCTTCTCTCCCTCTCTCCCTCTCTCTCTCTCTCTATCTCTCTATTTTCCATTTTTTTCCCGTTCTGTGTGCATATGTGAAGAGGAGATGAAGAGGGAGATTAGGGAGGACAGAAAGGTCAAAATTGCATCTGTATTATGCCAGATTAGCTATTGCTCGTGCTCGGTCTAAGGGTAGCAATAATTTAGCACCTCTTCTACCGGATTGGGATGTATACGCGAAGAAGGGAGAGAGTCTAATACAGGTGAAAATAAGGTTGTCAAAGCTAGTTAAACCAGTCTCATCGCCCCTAAACTGGGTGTATTGTGGGATACACCCAACCAAAACTGCATCCAATCAAGCCCTAAGAAAGAAAATAATTCGTTTAGGCTGGCTCAAGGCAACCCATTTTCATGATAAATTTGGATAGCCTCCATTATACCCCAAAATTTGGACCACATGCCGAACCCATGACACGATTGGACCGTTGAATCTTGTACATCGAGAAGTCCAGTCATGACAAAACTAAGTTGATTGATATTCATTTGATGCAATTCTTGAACACACTTATCTTTGGGGGGAAAGTTTGGCACAAAGAATCGAGAACTCACATAACTTACGAATCTACGGCAAACATGCACCGATTATATTATTTGTTCATGGTACGCAATTAACGTGATTTTTGATTTATTTCCATTCTTCACGAGCTCTACAAAATGAACACTTTTTTATCAACAAAATGAATTCATAAGCCTATAACTAGTTTTGTCTAGGTCCCCCCCAAAAAAAATTTTTTTGGAAGAGTAGCATGTTCCTTTCACAAGACTCTCAACATCATCTCTATTTCAAAGTAGAGTCTAGGTGGTATGTTTTGTCCCCTAAAAAAAAGACAAAAAAGAAAAGAAAATGGTGGAGCCCAGAAAAATTGCAATAGATTTGAACGAACGGAGGCCTAGTTGGTTCTATATTAGACCTCGACCCGAATCATATCTCTAAGTACAAGCACGAAATTAAATCAAGCATAAACGAAAGATATTCGAAGAAATCTCCACTATGTATAAATCGAATAAACAAGTATGAAAAATTTCACCAAGGGAGTCACAAACCGGCTTCCCCAGTCGTCTATCACAGTTCCGGTCACACCCACACTAAGGGGGTGGGCCCAACGATATGAAAATGAACAAGCTCGAAGCCCTTCAGCACATTATCCAACAAAAGAATGATTCAACTTGGGAGAAAAAAGAAAATGAAGGAATGAGGAAGAAAAACACCATCTTCAGTACAACACCTAATATGATACGAAAACACTACGTCCACCGACAGTGGAGTCGGTGGCCGGTCACCGACCGGCATGTGGGGTCCATTGCGGGTCCCGTACGAATGATCCGAGCCTTTCAAAAAAAAATTAAAGAAAATTCCAAGTGGGCTGACGTGAGGTTTGACTCAATCCAATATGTGTAGATACTCGATCCAAGCTTTCCATTCTTGAAAAATCTAGAAAAAAGGTAAGATTAGATTTTTCGATTTTCAAGAATGGTAAGCTTGGATCGAGCATCTATACATATCGGATTGAGCCGATCCTCACGTAGTGCCCACTCGGAAATTTTTTTTTAAATTTTTTGAACGGCTTGGATTATCCTTCCGGGGCCCAGAGTGAGCCACACATGCTGGTCGACGTAGTGTTACTCAATATGCTACTGTCTTCAACCTTGCAGCGGCGATGCTGGGTTTGGAACACCGGTGATTTGGAGAATACCAGAAATCATTACACAATTTCGAGTAATTACGGGCACTGAACATATTTGTGTGAACTCTACACATTTTGGAGCAAGGACAACTCAAATGTATGGTGGAAAAAGAATTTGAGACACCACGTGACGTTGCCCCAAGCACGTAATATATAAATTTTCCACAAATTCGGTGCTCTGATTCGACTCTTCAATGTTTATGGCGGGTCACAAATCACAATAGTACTGGATTTATAGTACAATAATACATATACATGGTTCAGTTGGTGAGTTAAAGGCCCACCATTCGACTCCTCATCTTTTAGCTTCCGCATTGTGAAAATTATCCACGATTCGATCTTACAAATGATCATTAAAATCTAATTTTATTCTTGACTAATGTTTTTAGCAAATTTCATCAGATAAAAAGATTTGGTTCCCTGAGTAATTTCTTACAGAATTGGATTCTCTCCGATCCCTTCTAAAAACCTGAACAGCTAGAGGATCAGAACATTTTACTTTTAGAGTATGTTGAGTACATTAAATGAATTAAAAACTATGTCGATCAGGTACAAATAAATATTATTAGAGCATCTTCAACCCATGACTTTAAATTGGATATGCCGAAATTTATTGAAGGTTTATGTGATATTTTGGATTTCTAAATTTAACATCAACAAATCCAATCTTGATGTCAAATTCTAAGTAAGTTTTAAAACACTCTACTTTTTGAAGTCCAAAAATACTAAAAATAAATTCGGCGCGCGGAGTCTAATTTTGAAGCAAATGGTGTGGAGTCAAATCCACGTTGAATTTGACATTCTATTTGGCATATGGGTTGTATCAAAGTATACGGTGCCAAAAGTAAAAGTGTTTACTCAACGTAGAATTTGAAGCGATGAGTTGGAGAATATATTTATCATCAAAGAAAAAAAAAATCCCGGAGACAACCCAAATTCCATTGGAAATGGGTCTACTTCCGACCACATGGTATTTTGTCCAATGTGGAATCATGGGTCCATTGGCAGGATGCTTGAAAGTTCAATTTTACGGTACAAGGACGTACAATCTTCAAATTGAAATCCAATACACGTCATCTACAATAAGTTAGTTCCAACTGCCCAATTGTTACGGCGATACTCACGAGTGATTATTCGGTGCTCTTGAATCACCGGAACGTTGGGCACCAGGTCTTTTTCGCCATGCATTTGTGTGTGAGCCACACACAAATTTGTGGTGGAGAAGGCTCTTGAAACACAACGTGACGGTGCTCCAGGAGCGAGTTAATTTTTCTACAGTCACACACAAAGCTTCGTTATCTGACCCGAGACGGCACGGAACAATCTATACATGGGCCCTCACTCCTCTTTGGTTGAAAATGGAAACTCATTCTTACTCTGAAGATTTGGAAACTAGAAGCCATCTTTAAGCAGCTTTAGCAGACACAGAAACAAAGAAGATTGGATTCAAATGATTCCAAGGCTTCTATTACACAACACAATGGATTGTCTGTCGCACACCTACATGAATCAAGGAGTGCAAAACATAGAAAGCATGACAACTAGCCTAGGCAAGAAATACTCGGCCAATTTTGGTTAGTTTAGTTGGTCATAATCTTTATTCTTCATTTAAATGAATCAGTAGTTCAGGTCTTGCCATATGCATGAACTCTTCCATGTAACAATACCAATTTTCGATATACCGGAATGCAACAAATCCTCCAGGGAAGTGCCCGTGTTCTCATGTTTCGGCCACATACTATACTTTTTTTTTTCATGTCTTATTCTGCAAAGAGGTATTGAATAGATAGATTTGGCCCTTTTCATCCAAATAAGTTTGGTGCAAAGACAGTTTTTAAAGGTTAAAAACATTGTGGCTCATCAGCTAAATTTTTCATCTTTTTGGTCCAAGGCAAAAGTAGAATATGCGCCAGATTCAAATGACTTTAGAAATATAACTAGAAAGTGGCTTATCTGCCGTTCGGGGTGAAACTATAAGGGTGCAATTCACTCTTTTGCATCTCGATATCGGCGTTAATTTCATAATTCAAACCAACCATATTTTAGATTTTGTCAAGATACTTAAGTTACCAAAAATTATTTTAACCGGACATCTATAAGTACACAATCACCTGAAATTCATAACATTTTAGTATTTTACAAAAGAAAAAAAACATAAAAGGTTTGAATTCGAAGCTTTTGTACAGCAATTCAAAATAAAGTTTTGGTGGTAAACTGGTAATATTTAAAAGACGGAGGGTAAAGTTCGCGAATATACATGTCTCAACTCTCAACTCAGAGCCCTAAATTTCTAAGGGCGCCGCTATTCGCAGCCCTCTATTTACTCCCGTAGCCCACTAAATTTCGGTAAATGATTGTTGAAAATCATAAATAACATTTCGGTAAATTGCTGTTAAAAACAAGATTATATTTCGGTAACTACATGTCGAAAATATGTTCAACTTTCGGTAAACAACTGCTGAACATGCATTTTCGGTAAACATCTGTTGAAAAAAATATTATATTTCGGTAATTGGCCGCTGAAAATATATCTCAATTTCGATAACTAACTGTCGAGTGCGAATAGGAGCGCCAATTTCTAATCGATCAGAAAAACCACCCCTAAACCCTAATCTTAAATCGACTAAAGCTCAGCAGCGCCGGCAACGATCGGAGGCTCCGGCGACGATCAGAACAGGTACATCTCACCTTAGTCCGTGTCCTCCCCTCACCGTGGAGTTGTATGTTGGTTTCTACGGTTAAGCCCTGTGTGTTGTATTGAGTTTTCTTGGTGCTTAATAAAATTTTATTTACCGAAAAATAAAAAAAGTTGGGATTTTTATCCATTTTGATAATGTATGCTGTTCAAGGTGCGTGTTCTTTGTTTTCTCCTTTTTTTCTTTCTTTTTTCCTTGGGTTGAATTTTGTGTTTGGGAACTAGTTCAGGCTTCGATCCTTTGATAAGTTGTCTTTGACGTTCAAAGTTGGGATTTTTCCCCCCATTTTGACGCTGTATACTGTGCGAGTTTGTGTTGAATTTGGGGCTTTTTCGGTGCTGTAGGATTTGGGTTTTCCTTCTCCTTCGAAGCCTTTACGCAAAGAAAAGAAAAAAAGAAAAGGAAAAATTATTACACACGGATAGCTCGTCCGTTGGAAGTCAGAATTTTAACTTCAATTCCGCTGCTTATTTTGATTTTTAAGTGGTCAAATGCATCTATTCTGCGAACATTTCGTGGAGAGCTGTGTTTTTATCAGATTCGGGAATTTCGCTTAAAGTTTCTGTCCAAACTTGCCTTGACATTCAAAGTTGGATTTTTATCCACTTTGTTAATGTATGCTGTGCGAGTTTTCAATTTTGGGGCTATTCTTCGTGATTTTGTGTTCGGGCTAGCTGATCTTTCCTTTTTTGGCGCTTTGGCTTATCATCAGAATTCAAAATTTTGCTGAAAATATCTGTCCAAATTCACACGGAGTATTGAAAGTTTTGATTGATCGAAAATTACTCCTTTTTTTTGTTGAGTTCACACGGAGTATTGAAAGTTTTGATTGATCGAAAATTACTCCTTTTTTGTTGTGTTCACAGGGAGAATTGAAAGTTTGTGCCAGTTTGTGTTGAATTTGGGGTTTTTCTGCATCATTTTGAGCTAGTTGATCTTTACTTTTTGGGCGCTTTGGATTCGAGTTTTTGCTCACAATTGATAAGTTCTGGAAGATTATATGTATTTGTAGACGTTCTAGTTTGTCAGGTAACTCCATGTCCCTTTTTCAAGATTATATGTGTTTGCAAACGTTCTAGTTTGTCAGGCTTCCCTGTTTAATGAAAGAGTTGCAAATGACAAGAAATGGAGAATATATAGAAAGTCCATTTTGTTTCTCACCATTAATGGTGAGTTTTGGTGAGAAGCTATAATCCTTTATTTCCTCACCAAATCCCTTCGTCCCAATGGGTAACAGGCCCTTGCCCCTTTAGATTGCGAGAACGGGAGAGAAAAGAAGCATTGCGGTTTCTCACCAAATCTTACCAACATCCATCTTTTTCCTTCATTTATCATCGTTTCTCATCAAAGTTTCACCCCCCTTTAGTTATTCAAACAAGTGAAAAGATTATTTTTTCTTCTATTTTCCCACCCTTTCTCACAATCCAAAGGATTTTCGTGATGTGCAGGTTTTGAAATTAGGGACTGGAAATTTTTCCTGTCACAGCAAAGGGAGGAAGAGTAGGTTGGGAAAACCACACGCGAGGAGCTACGTTGATAGAATAGCTATGTCGATTGATGGAGAAAAAGAAAAAAAAGTGGTTGTAGTGGATGGAGTTGAGGATGAAGAAGAAGAAGAGGATGAGCTTTCATGGTCTTCTGATTCTGAAATTGGAGACGCTCTTGACTACTTGGACTCTAAGGATGATGATGAAGCTGTTGAAGGAGCTTTTACACTCCAAGCCAGGCGTCCCAATGCTCATGGGGGGGTTCATTCTCGCCCCAATACATCTTCGCTTCAACCTCTCTCAAACCGGAACCAGAAGTTCTCCCATCATATAAGAGCTTCACCTTTAGAGGTGCACAGACAAAAAGTGTATATGAATGTATCTTCCTTCTGTTTTTTGCAACACTAACTGTACATCATGGGAGCTATGTTTTGGGTCTATAAAACATGTAGAAGTGTTGACCCAAATAAAATGAAGTATATGTCCAAAAGTAGTTATTATTCGTGAATCTTAGAGTCATCATTCTTTGACAAAGACAATTAATCTGCTTAGATAACAGTTTGTCTCATAGTTGGGGGAAGCACTTTTTTGAAATCTGAGAACATGTATTTTATTGATCACTGAAAAGGTTAAAAAAAAAATAGATATTGATAAATTTTGGTTTGTCTATCTAGGTCTTTGGAATGCCTTTTCTTAAACTCAAGTAGGTGATTATGCTTTGACAGTTCCCAATAGCCACTGGGACTTACTATTGTCTAGAGTCCTAACATCTACGGAGCAATTCATATTTCCAGTCACTTCCAGGAAGGATGAAGAAGCTAAATTGTGAAATATGTTATGCAAATAGTTTTTAATGCTGAAATTATGTCGAAACAGCTTGTCTGTGTCGAGAAGTGATGCCTTGACAGATTCTGTAGACCTGATGTTAAGCCCTTGGCATTGATGCTATTGTGTGTCTTCTTTTTGCCACTGCAATTGAATTGGCATTTGTATTCTATTGTGCCCAGTTTGTGGGGACAGGTCTGAAGGATCAACGACCATTCAATATTGTAAATTTGTAATCCTCGAACTATGATTCCTTTGATGGTGCAGGAATGGGAAGGGAGGCTGAATGTTGGCATGTCAAATTCTGTCACAACTGCAATTCGTGGAAGTGTTCGAGAGATGGCCATCGGTAAAACCAAAACTACAGAGAAAGCAGATCGTGCTACTGTCGAGCAGGTTAAGAACAATGCGTTGCAGCCTTGATTTATAGGCTATCTCAGGGTGTAACTGCACCTTTTTTCCCTCTTAAATTGGAATATTTAGCTCATTATTGGCCATCGGTAAAACTAAAACTACAGAGAAAGCAGATTGTGCTACTGTCGAGCAGGTTAAGAACAATGCGTTGCAGCCTTGGTTTATAGGCTATCTCAGGGTGTTACTGCACCTTTTTCCCCTCTTAAATTGGAATATTTAGCTCATTATATTTTGCGTAACTATTTTTAATCAAATCTATGTTCTTTATGGATCTCAACCTCTGTAATGATTGTTAAGTTTTCTAATAATCGGTTATTTTTTTAAGTATACATAAAGAGGAATTGCTATCTTTTTACCAAAGACTTGCAAAGTATGCATTTGACAAAAGTGATATATTACATCCCAGAATTCCTAGTCAAGTATTTCTGCATCATTTAAGGTCCAAGTAGACAAAGTTGGCTTTATTTTACTTTGCCTGTTATCAAAAGTAGTTTCCTTTTCTTTTTTTCCTCAACAAAAGACTTGATATTTAAGGTCCAAGTAGACAAAGGTGGCTTTATTTTCTTTTACCTGTTATTACATGTAGTTTCCCATTTTTCTCAACAAAATGAGACGATTAGCTCTTTTCCATTTACAAAGCTGTTCTACTAGATTTTGTAGATCTTTTCTGTAATGGAATAATTCTCATCGGGTGATGAAACAAAAAAAAATCTTGACGCTATCGCTTCACTTCAGGTTAATGTGCAATCACAAAAAACAACTTGTTTCTTTGTATTGTGAAATCCTTGCCGCTTTGTGCTGCATGACAAGACTCTCTCCTTGAAAGAATCCCTGAATAATCCACTGGAACGGGAAATAAAACATACTCTGTGTTAGTGCAGGCATAAATTTCTGTCTTATTTATTCTCTTTGCACCCTCAACGCAAATGCTGTAACGTATCTGAAACATGTCAATATGATTTAATTACCATAGATAATTAATTTCTTAACTCAATGCTGATGAAACAACTCAAGTCACACAGTAGCAATAAGTCCAGAAAGGAAAATGGCGTTAATTAAAGAAAAAGACCGTAGTACATATTAATAAATATTGTGTTTTGACTAAGTTTTGTCTATTTGGTTGAAAAGGTGAACAAAGAGATGAAAGAGGCACTAGAGTTGCTAGGATAGGACATAAAGTGTATAGTCCGAGTACTTTTTGTATTGTATAGAAAATATCCGATTGGTAATATAAATCGCTATCTTCCATAACCTTCTTGTTAAAACCTGAATAATAGTAATAAAAAAGAGCATCTGAGTCACTATGAGTGGCTTTATAGTTTATATTCTCTGTTAATATACGATGAAAACTGGTGTCTGATGCTATTCAACCACAGTACGTTTGTAAGCGTACTTGGCCTCTTGTGCATGTAAACCATCTTAATTAAGATTATTGTTGATCCGCAGGTTCTTACTTTCACTTTTCTATTTGCATATTTCCAAACATATGGTGAAACCGGAAGTCACATTTAAGGATTTTATTATTGTGACTAAACTTTTGTCTTGTTTTTTCAGGCAATTGATCCTCGAACTCGAATGGTCTTGTTCAAAATGTTAAATCGTGGACTATTCCATGATGTAAATGGCTGCATTTCAACGGGGAAAGAAGTATGTAATGCAGTACTACCTAGAAGTTGCTTTTCTGTGTTGGTCCTTATGAGCCTTTTATTCTGAGTTGTTAAATTTAGCATCTGTGTATGATCGCTCATTCTTGTTTTATCTAACAGGCAAACGTATATCATGCTACAAAGTCTAATGGTCAGGAACTGGCAATCAAAGTGTACAAAACCTCTATTCTTGTATTCAAGTATGTCCCTTGACCCTTCAATTTGTTGCAATGACTTATGTGGAACTTACTTTGTACTCCTAATATTGACTTTGAATGCTCCGGTGTTGTCGGTATTTTCATGATCTAATATTAGGTCATGTTCGCTTAAACGTTACGTAATCACTAATTGTAATGCCAAGGGAGTTTGATATGTGATATAAGCATCTAAAATGTTAGAAATTTATCTTTTGTATAATTACCCGGTAATTGCACTAATGGTTAAGGGATCAGAAAAGATGGTTACTTACGATGAAATTTACCAAGAGCTTGCATGTTCTTAATTGCTCATATTTAGGTCACAGAAGGTTGAGCTGAATTGATCCTCAAACCTCAATGACTTCTTACAAGTGTGATACGCAACTACATTAATCAATAATGGGCACTTGGTTACTATGCTCCTACCAATATGGCCACGCTATTATGATTGGGTTTCCATTTTGTGCTCGAGTTCCACTGTCCAGATTGTACTTGTCCAGCCAATGGCAGAGTAACATGATTCAGTTCTCTAACAACTTCAGGGACAGAGACCGGTACGTACAAGGCGATTACCGTTTCAGACATGGTTACTGCAAGCACAATCCCCGGAAGATGGTCAAGACATGGGCTGAGAAAGAAATGAGAAATCTTATTAGGTACTTCTTTTGTTTGTTGATACATGGTGTTAAAAAGATTGTTTTGGACTCTGAACACGCTGTTCAAATGTGGATATGTTTAAACACTTGTTCCAATTATGCTAAATGTCCAAGTAAGTTATTGTCATCCTGAGCTGTCTGAATTATTCTCAGAACCTTCTTGCCTTCAAATTTTGTTAGTAAGAACTTGCTTTTGTATCTCTTGAGCCACTAAGCATCTCAAAGCGATACGCCTGTGAATGCAAGTTGGCAGTGAATCCTTCTGCCCTTTCTGTTTTGTTGCCACTTTCATGTGCTCACCTCAGAACAGTTTGTGTGCTAGGTATTCCTTTTCTTATCCTACTGCATAAGGTATTCTTCTGTCATTCATTACTTACAAATGCTTTTACTTTCCTTATGTACTGTTTCTCTCTCTAAGGGGTATGGTAGCAAGTACGAACAGTTTGCTTTGGAGTATTTGAGGAAATTTATGATGACCTATTTTGGTGAATTTGCGATCAGTGTTTTTTAATTCAAAATGAGTTTTTGTGACAGAGAGATTATAGCAGTTTAAGACATTGTAAGCTTTGCTTTTTCTGGAAAGTATCAGCATGTGTTTGTGTTCACTTGTCTTGAGTTTGGAGTAGTAAAAGGTTGTCCCACTCTTGCTAATGCTGGCCAATCACCATTACTTGTAAATGCCGTCAAGGCTATTTATTGCTGGTGATTGTTCTCTATTGCTTACTCATCTATGTCCTGTTAACTTCGATGATAATCCCCGTGTGTAGAATGTGATTAGCTGATTCTAGTGATCAGCTATTTCATTGTTACAGTTCTTGGAAGATATACTACGTCGTTTTTTATAACATCTGCTTCTTTTTCCAAGAATTTTAAACTTCAGCTTCCATTGTAGTGGTTGTTCTTCCTATGTCTTAAGAGTGGCAATTAGATTCAGTAAAATATTTCCATTCCAACAAGTTCTCAGGATTGAATTCTTCCAGTAGTATTTAGTGTATGAGTAGGGCTCCCTGCAAGAAGAAAAGTTCTTGTAAATCTCGTCTTTGGCTTGTGGTTCATCTGGATTTCCAAGTAGCACTTGAGGAGCTTCTTTTGTGAAAAGTGTTGGTGTCCTGGGGTCAGTAGGACAAGAGATACCTGGGATGTTAATCTGTTCTTTTCCTATATCTGGCGGCGGATAACTCAACCTGTGTTGGATTCCGGATAATTTGTGAAATTCGTAGGGACTTGAGATGATTTTTAGTTATACAGATTAGGATAAAATGCTAGTTGTATTGGTGAATACGAGTTTATTTGTGAGAACTATTGACATAGGTCATGTCTGATAATTGGTGCGTTTGCAATGATTGCAGGCTAAAGGCAGCAGGAATTAGGTGCCCTGCTCCTCTTCTATTGAGGCTTCATGTTCTGGTCATGGAGTTCATAGGTATTGCGGTTATATGTATTCACTTTTGTATGTTCAATTTTGGTACACAAGCGTCAGTGACAGAGCAAAGGAGTGACCCAGATTTTGGGTGACTTGGGTCATTTCCCCACCTTGCTCACCTGGTCACAAGTTAACAGTGGCATCCCCTCCTCTTCTCCTCTAAGGTGTAGTAATATATTTGATGTTCTTCACAGTTCATTCGCTAACATAAACGATGATCTCAGGGACAGCAAATTTGAATCCGATGAATTATAGAACATTTTGAACCATATCGATATCCTATTAGTGGCTTAGAATCTTTGATGCTTGTGATTGTGTATGGTAAGATTGCAGAATTGGCATGCCAGATGAGCATTTACTAATCCGATAACCGAACCCCACTCACCTTCCATGGTTACTTTTGTTTGGGTTCTTCAGACCATTGGTCTGGTCCTGGCTCTCCATTTCAGAGAACTACGCAATTGATTTGGTTATGGGTGGCATGTTGTCTTGAGCGAATCAACCCGAGACTTAAGCTTACGTAGGGTATATACGAGCATACATTTCTTTCTTGCACTTTTAAAGATGCACAATAGATACGTAATTTTGTTGCCGAGCTTGAAGTGACATGCATTTTTCCCACAGTGCTTACAAGAAACCCACTTGTTTTTAATAGAGGCATATTGCTAAAGCTTTGTCTCTTCCACAGCTTCACACTTTTCGGGTCATCCCACATTGGCTGGTGACCCACATAAGTTCTAGCTAAATAAGTGCAAGCTTTTTGTTTGTGATTGCATTATCATGTGGGCGATATTGGGGTGATTGATCCTTTTGATCTGCGTAAGTCAACATTCTAGGATATCGAGATAAACTTAAAACCAACAGCAATAGTTTGAAGATGTTTTAAGAATTGCAGGTGTCTCGGTAAGGGTTGAATTTTAAATAGCTGATATAGGTCTTTGACTTCCAGGTTGAGCATCAACCTGGACAAAACCAACCCATGTGCACCCCTTGCCCACCAGAATATATGCATGACCTTTTAGTTTTGGATCCTCCATCCTTACAAAGAATCGTGGTGTTGGGTAAAGGTTTAGGGCTGAGGCCAACCTGTACTTCCTTCATTCATGACAGAGTTGTACACTAAAAGTTGTTTAATTGCTGGAATTTTGAATTTTTTTATAGTTTTCATCTCCTTTTTTTGCTTTGTTCTTTTGTTGGACTTCGTAGAAAGGGTCGAAAGGGGCCATTGCTTGTTGCAATTGTATGTGGTTAGTTGTCCAAGTGGGAGATTGTAGGTTCAACGCTTAGTCACATTAGCCTTCAAAATGCCTTGCGCCTCTGCTCTCAATCATCGCACTAGGCTTGAGTTCTCATTTCTTGCTCTCGCGAATTTTAGTAAGTTCTGATGTGTTTCAAAGACGCTTTCACACTCACACTTCCACTTCCGCTCACGCACGCGAATTATGTGACTTAGGGTCAAAGTATGAGAACATCCAATTTTGGGACTATTACGCCAAAGTATTAGGCTGCGTTCAGGCTACCCCTCTCAGCAGTGACAAAGATGGAAGGGGGCCCAATGGTGGGCATGGTCACCCTCATGTTTCTAGTATTTATTGCGCTTTCCCAGTAAATTTGGTGATTTTTATAGTTTACATAAAATAGGTCCGTACTTGTCTTAGAATTTTTCTTGTTGCCCCTCTCTTTCATTAGTATTCCTTCAAATATGGCATGACTTCACTCATTTTGATGCTACAAAATAACTTCAATTATAACAATTTTAAAAAAGGATTTATAATTCGTTGGTATAATATATCATTTTTTTTCCTGGCCACCCCATTGTCTAATTCCCGGCTTCGTCCCTGCCTCTCAGGGTCCTTGGTTATTTTTCCCCCTTTCGGGAGTTGGCTGTGCTACTTAATGAGTGCACTTTTGGGTTTCCGAAATAAATTTAGCTTTTAGTGGTTGAAGTTTCTTGTGAATTCTGTGTGTATCAGGGAAGGCAGGTTGGGCAGCACCTCGACTTAAAGATGCTGCTTTATCTCTTGACAAGTTACGTGAAGGTTATGTAGAGGTGTGTAGATATCTACCTACTGAATTCAATATTTGGCTAAACCTAATCTCCCACTACTCACAAGTTGCTTGCCTGACTCTATTTAAATCCATCTGGGGGCTTCTCCGTGCAAGCTTATTCATCGGGTGCTCCACTGCTAATTCGTTTATGTGCATATTTTCTAGGAAATACAGTCCCAGGACCACATATTAGTTTTACTGGTGTGTCTGATTTCTTTGCTTCTTTCGTTTGAAAATATAGCCTTGTACGAAGCATATGAAGAGGATACATGGAGAAATAAAAATGATATTTTGTTGCCTTTCTCTGTGGACATGACCATTAAGGATGTGTTTGGAAATGTCACTTGATCCATATCCCATTCCCGTTTCTGAGTCATATGTAGAATTTAATCATTTGCAGGTGTGTGCCGAACATGCAGTAAGACTTCATTAGAGGTTATTTTGGCATCCCTTCATGTAATGAAATCAGTTGCCTAATTACGATTTACATAGCTTTACAACAAGGATACATTGATTCTTGAATTGTATGTTTTCTTGTATTGTTCAATGATTGTTGGTACATATTTCAGATCATTATGGCAATGCGAACGCTATATCAGAAGTGCAAGCTAGTGCATGGAGACTTGAGCGAGTATAACATACTCTATTCTGAGGTGAGCCTTTGTTTCTTGCGCCCTCGGTGATTCTGTAAATAAACACGAACACAGTATAGTAATGTTCTCTTCTTTGGCAGGGTCATTTGTATATTATTGATGTTTCTCAATCAGTTGACCTTGACCATCCTCATGCTCTTGATTTTCTTCGTGAGGATTGTGTTCATGTTTCTGTGAGTATCTTCTACTTGGCTTCATGTCTATAAAAAAAAATGAGCATTAATTGAATGAGGAGAAAAAAAAAAAATCTGATCGTTTAATTTATTTGATCATGTTGTCAAATGCAGGATTTCTTTAGAAAACATGGTGTAGCTGTGATGACAATACGGGAATTGTTTGATTTCATTGTTGATACTTCTATAACTGATGACTCCCTGGACAGTTATTTGGAAGAGGTAGTTTATTTTCCAACTTCTCACTGGTTAATACTTCAGAGAGATCTTCACACAAAACCTTATTGTTTTTCTTGTTCCTTTTTACTTGTTTCAGGTTCAACAAAAGATTTTGGCAAGAGGAGATGTGATTTCACATGAAGATGAAATTGCAGACTCTGTGTTTGTGCAGGTAATCTATAAAGCAGTATACTCCTTGTGATAAGTGTATTTGTCTCCATTTTTCTTTTGATTTTTTAAACAAGTGATCCTTATGCTCAATTGGCAGGAACATTTTTTTCAAAAAAAATTATTTTGAGAAAGATGTACTAAAGATCAGGGACCAGTTGGTCAGCTGTTAGAACCCAATCTACTAACTGAACTGGGAATACTTCTACGACACTGAAGTTCGGAGAAGGAAATGCAAATGAATTATTATTCTATTATGATTATTACCGGTTCAGTTCACAAGGAGTATTATTTAGAAACAGTTATGGTGGGGAAATATTTTTCTTTAACAAAACAGCTGAGGTGGGATATTGGAACCAACATATGGGAAGGAAAACGCTTTGTTCTCCTTGCTCATCAATTAAATGGTAAAATCATCAGAATTTGATTCTTCTTTTATTGTTTTGTTTCTGTTTCTTTTTGCTTGATGTGGTGTCTAGTCATATATTCCAAAAACGCTGGATAGCGTGAAGAATGTTGAGGCGGATATAGATCGGATTACTAGTGGGAAGGATACTGGCGATCTATACTATCAGACTATTACAGGACTCAAACATGTTCTTTCAATGGCTCAACCTTCACCCGAAAAAGAACACCAGCAGGAAGAGGGTGACGTAAAACAAGATTCTAACTTGCATGATACTGAAACGGAGACTGGAACAGATGACGACGACGAAGATGATGAAACCTCAATCGATTCGGAAGGGAAGGAATCTGGACGCGAAAATGAGACACTGGATCCTGTTGATAGAAAAGCTGCTAGGAAAGAGAACAAGAAGAAAGTGAAAGAAGAGAAGAGGGAAGCTCGAAAGACTAAAGTGCCAAAGGCTGTGAAGAAAAAGAAGAAAAAGTTGGCGAAAGCGAAAAAGAATAGGTAAGCTATAAAGATGTCTAGGAACAAAAGTTTTGCACGAAGCATACAAGAATCTCATCAGAAGTTTTTCCTCTTGCTGTAGAAAGCCTTTATTTATACTGGAAATGTAGGGGAATTTTCAGTTTTGAGTCTTTTGGCTAGCCAGGCAACTGCTTCCTTTGATTTATTTTTTCTTTCGTTTTCACTGTAATTTATGGAACAATATCTTGGCTTTTTTCAATTTGGTCATATATATCAGTTTTGTTTGACGCATTGGATACTGGAAAAAAATTATCATGGGACTATGAGCAAGATTTTTTATAAGTTCGTGAGAAAAAAAGAAGCAAAATGTAAGTTTGTGAGGAAAAAAAAGAGCAAAATGTAAAGCCTTTTGTTTCTTTCCTCCTTTTTAAATTTAGTCAATAATCTTCATTTATGCAGCTCCTCTCTACATGTGAATGAAAAGATTTTTTGACAAATAACAAAAAAAAATCAAGAAAAGTAAAAATTTCGTACTCTAGGTGTGATTTCTTATTGATTCAGATAGAAAATATTCAGTTTGTTAAGCTAAAAAACATGAATGATGATTCAATCGGGGAACGATCGATAGACGATCGATTTGATTTTTCTTAAAAGAAATCTTGGTTAGCTCACGATAGACAATCAATTTGATTTTTTTTAAAGGAAAACTACCCGACGAGCTCAATAAACTATACCTAACGGAGCATTATCTTTTTGGGTTGGAATTGCAGCTTTAATCACTCAATCTTAACTCCCTAATCGGCCAAACAAATATAGTATGTATTTCATGCATAAATTTTAAAAACAAATTATCACCAATTTAAAGAAGAGATCTTTAATTTGGTATAAAAAGTCGAAAATACTAGTGTTATACACGAAAATAGTACTAGTACTTTACTTTTATTTGAAAATTGTGCTCCATTTCATAATTAAATTTTGAAACCGCGGAAGAATATATTGGTTCAGCGTCGGAAATTCAGACTTAGTGAGAAGTATTAGGTTCGAATTTCTTAATTCAGACAGGTTGTTTTGGGTTCTGTTTTTCTTTTAAAGATTATTAGTTTTTGGTGGTCATGTTGACCATGTTTTAAACTGGGGGATACCCCTTTGATTTGTATCCTAATAATATCTTCATTTACCCAAAAAAAAAAAAATGGTATTGAAAGGTGAAGTATACTGAGTTACTATTCACGTGACACTTCAACGTCCTTAACAACTAAACGTTCATGTAGGACTCGTACACTAAGTCGTGAGTTCTATCTAATTGTGCAGTTATAAGAACCATGTGGCCTTGCCTCTGGAGTGCTCAATGATTTGCCATTGTCCTGTATCGAAGTCGAAGCTGTAGTGTGGCCAATATTGTTGATGTGGCAAGCAAGGGTGGAAGAGATTAGCAGTGTCAAATTCGAAGGGGCTTGCTCTTATAAGCCCAACTCGAGCCATCTACATAAGAATTAAGATCTTTTGCATAACCCCAAGGAATTGGTCTTGTGGTCAAAGCCTAAGACTTACGTGTTTGCTCTCAGCTAAGGTTTTAGGTTAGAAATCTCTCAGGTGCTATCAACAACTCCTTGGGGACCAATCCAGGCGGAGCATTTGCTCCGACTTCGAATGGGAGCCCCGTTAGTGAACAGTTGGTTTACAACTCTCTATGTTTAGCGAAGGTGTGTGCACACTGGCTTGGACTGATATTTTGCATGTATCATTTGCAAAAAGGTACTCAAGCCTAATTTCCCAAATAAAGACGCTTGCCTTTAAGTTTTGTCCTTATTCAAAAATAAATCGCATTTGTTAGTTAGTTTTGCGTCAAATTCGAATAAGGACAACACAAAAATCTAAGTTGTCTCCAGTTTTTGATGGGCCCAGAACTTGGGCTCGAGTTTTTAAGCCCATTAAAATCATCTGCCCAGCTGCCGATCAAAAAAAAAAAAATCATCTGCCGAGCCCGGCCTGTTTAACAGTCCAATGGGCTTGTGGGGCCGTGTCATTGGTGTTTGCAGAGAGCTCCCGTATCATCATCATCATCTCAACTGAGAGAAGCTCCGAATAAAGACGAAGAAAACGAAGTTCTTGAATTCAAATCGTGGGCACGGTTCTTGGATTCGAGAACTAGGGCAAGAATTTTGGACAACTAGAAAGTACAGCGGAGATATATATCTACATTCGGGGTTGTGTTGGAGTGCAATTTGGTTTGGTGATGGATCACTCGCTGTGGGGGCATTTGCCATTGCTGGTGAGGGCCAACTCCAAGGAGTCAGTTGAATACATTCTTCAAGCGTTGTGGAGGACCCGCAACACCGGTCTCGACGCCGCCGACCGCCACATCATCTGCGACATGCTCCAACTCCCCAACGACTCCGACCTCGATCCTGTATGCCTCTCTCTCTCTCTCTCTCTCTCTCTCTCTCTCTCTCTCTCTCTCTCTCTCTCTCTCTCTCTCACACACACACACACACACACACACACACACACACATTGTTCGTCAAGCTGAATGAATAAGGAAAAATTATTGCCTTGGCAAATAGCTTTTGAGTACGAATGGTTCTCTATTTATGTCTTTTTTCGGCGGCGGGTATGCGTGTTATATGGAGCCAATGAAATTAGATAGTATAGGAAAGAAGTTCGACGGAGAATAAAACGCGCATTGCATTCGACAGTGGGAGGTGAGCAAACTTGAAAAAGTCCGGTGAGTGTATTCTTTTAAGATGTATGGAAAACTTGTGAGACCGATCCTGGATAAATTGTTCAATGCCTCTGGGGCAAGGCTGAGCACAAATCTGGACCACACATTTGTGTTGTTTAGTTCGAGATATGCTCGAACTTGAGATGGTTCCTTCCCCATCCCTTCTATTTCTATCCGAATAAGTGTGTGTAGGTTGTGCTGATTGATTGGGTGGATTTAGGAGCAAGATGTTGTGACATCCATTTGGAATCCATGCATTTTTATTGCTGGTTATTTTCAAAATTAATCGGTACGTTGAACGAAGGAATTGTACTGTTTGTATCATCATCTGCTAGTATATCTTATAGTAACATCCTAGCTGGTTCCCTCATTTTTTCACCCAAAAAAGGACTCTCTCTCTCTCTCTCTCTCTCTCTCTCTCTCTCTCTCTCTCTCTCTCTCTCTCTCTCTCTCTCTCTCAATGGCTATGGTGTCCTCTTTCACAGCTTATAGGCACATCATAAACAGTTTAAACTAGACAAGGTAAAACCTATCAGATGGCAACATTATTCACATCCAAATGAAGAATTGTACGGTTATTTGATTCCAGGAGTCCAGGAAGTACACATCTGAGTTGTCATTTGATTTCACTATCCGCGGTTGCATCATCTTTAATTGGTGTAGCATAAGCATTGCATTTGATTCAACTATTCGTGTTGATATTTATCATGTTCCACAAGCCATGCATATAATATACCAAGGGTTCTCGCATTTCTTTAAGCTAGTAACAAACATTTACGGAAGCTGATAAGCAGGAAAATTCTGAGCTTGCGAGTTATATGTATTAGGGAACTATGCTAAACTACATATAGCTGAATACAATTTACTTTTTCCTTTGAAGCTTTTGGTTTGCCTTCGCATGCTTATGCGCAGGTGTGTTTATGAGAATATCAATAAGGACGAGATTCAGAAGCTGTTTCCTAATGAGGTCCTTCCTGAATATCAAAGATTATTGACACTCCTGCTGCAAAAGTTTCAAAGGGAATGGCGGGAAGATGTGCAAAAGGACCAGGTCAGATATTCCGTTATGATATGGGTGATCACATTGATGTCCAGTAGGATACATGGTCTTAGCATTTTGATTTTTTGTAAATCATGTTCAGGTTAACTTTCCCCGCTTAAAGGCCATGACGTGGAATATGGCAAACCAGGGCATAGATTTGACAGACCCTGTTGCAGTTATCAATTTGAAGGTATCTAAACTATATGTTGTACTTTGAGTGTATGAAGTGTTTCACATTGCTGCCTTCGAAGGACCAATTTGAGAATAATAAGGTTTGAATAGAACTATGGAAGTATTTGATGACCTGTACTTTGTGCAGCTTCAAAATGACACACAATCCAATGCTGGAGAGATGGATGTAAAGTTTCAGTTGGCTAAAGATACCTTGGAAACAATGTTGAGATCCATGTCCTGTATAAAAGACCAGTTATCTGATGATGTATGTTGGAATCATAAAGATTTATTTTTCCTATTAGACGTACCTCAGAAAAGTCTGTAGATGCTCTTGCGAAAAACCACCTATTTATCATTTATTTTCTTGGTATGAGTATTATTTTCCTTGTCAGGTTGAAGCATCAAACAGACATGTATCCTAAGAGACAAATATGGTTTAGTTCTGATACACTCAACTTGAAGGTATGTCCTGTCCCTATTATTTGCTTCAGGTTTTCTGATTGTTTCGTTCACGGGTAAACTCGGCTGGACTTGTTTATTATATATGTTTGGCCCCTTGAGTGTTGATCAAAGGATTGCCTGGACAGTATTTCATGGCCTTGATGCATATACTCGAATTCATGAGTGTCGTTGGTTCATTGCAAGTTGCACTCCTTTTATAACATGGAAAGGAAGGTTAAATAATTGAGGTTTAAAAGATGGAGCATCTAGCCAAAGTTGTGCCTTTTCATACTTCCTTTATTAGGACAAGTACTAGGTGCATTAATACCTTAAACCTCAATTATTTCTCCCTTTCTTATGCCGTTATAGATTTCTTTGGAGTGCATTATATGTTATTCCTTTATTGTGTCAATTGCTATTTGCAACTATGTCATATATGTTAGTAGCTTGTGTGTTTTCGTATAACTGTATTGTATTCAAATGCTTAAATAGACGTTCAAAATAAGTTATAAGAATCTTATTTTTCATTTTTTTCCCCGAGCAAGAACAGATTAGTATTAAGTGGACGCCAGAATGGTAATCACTAATCAACTTCTGAAAATCAGAAAGTGGGACAAACTAATGGGTTCCTCCAACACTGGTGAAATGCCAAGGCCTCATATCTCGTTTCCCCTTGTCAAAAATTTTTTTTTTATCTCATTTCCCCAGTTTAGGCATTATTCAGAATTGGGCTTCGGATGTGTTCTACTCCCATCATGAAATGGCACATGAATTTGAGAGCCTGACGTTATGGTGCTTTGAAATTTTGAATGTTTGCACATCCGCCTGAATCTGGGGCCAATGTATAATCATTAAGCTTTTCGTGTTTTGCATCATCTTTAGTCTTGCCGTTAGATTTTGTTCATCCTTTTCCTTTCACTTAATGGAATAGGGTTCTTCTCAGGCAATTCTGAGCTTTGGTAATGTCAATGTTGAGTTCCTTTCTTGCAAATTAAACAGGTATTATTTTCCTTGTAACAATCAATGTTTT
Source organism: Rhododendron vialii (assembly GCF_030253575.1). NCBI lineage: Eukaryota > Viridiplantae > Streptophyta > Magnoliopsida > Ericales > Ericaceae > Rhododendron > Rhododendron vialii. The sequence continues at coordinate 10,281,510 of NC_080562.1, read as the reverse complement.
GGTGCAGATTGAGATGGAATTTTTTGAAAGTTGGGTTCCTGTCGGTATATGAAAGAAGTAGGACCTAGTCGAAATCAATGCAGCTGATGCAAGCAGAGCATCCCTTGGATTGTAACAGTGAAGATACAAACTAGTAGTTGTTTAGGGCCTTAGGCACATGAATGGACCTGATTCTAAAATAAGGAGCTTTAAATATTTAGGCTCTCTTCTGTGTACCATTCCATAGTTGTTGCTTTAGGCTGCGTTTTAGTCATGAATATGTTGAGGATTTGTCATGGTAAAAAAAAATGATAGGAAAGCATTGAAATGGATTTGCCTTTTCACTTCATGATATTGTTCATCTTTCATCTGTCAGACATTCTTGTTTTTCGTTCTTTATCTTGTGGGTGATTTTAGTACACGTCGGCACCACAAAAGAGGTACAACCACGATAGAGGAAAACATGATCAAATCTCGTGACCGTTGGTCAAAGATTACACCTCTTTGATTAGACCTAATAGTAATGTCTATTCATTTCACCTTCATAGTCACACATTTTAGTATTGTCATGTCTATTCATTTAATCTGAATAGAGACATCAATCTTTTGCATTTAAATTCAATGGTCACATTTATTCATTTAACTTGAATAGACACACCATTTAGATTAAAATTGTTTATTTTGTCATTATTTTTCACGATTCATATTTCTCTGACATTCCACTCTAATCACTTTTCCTGTAGATCTTTTCCTGTAGATACTGTAATAGTAAAATTAAATACTCTGTATTTGATAATACTAACTTTTCCCCGATAATACTAACTTTTCCCCTAGACGTCCAGGGCCTGGGGATGATGCCAAGCGGGGTGTAGAGCGGCATTCATCTCAACAATCGACGGCTTGAATCTTGACAGAGCAATGGACGATTCATATCTGTATGTTCTCAAATTCAATCCATGTTTGTGCCGAGATAAATGGCCAGATCGGCCGCTTGGCAGGGGGTGCTTGGCAGCATCCCCATTCCAGAGGTCCAACCGTCCAGGTGTGGTATAAAAAGAAAAAGGTGTAGTAATCCTTGCAAATAGAGACTACTTTCACCTGGTTTTTGCATTGGAAAACAGAAGACTCGGTACATCAAACGTTTCAGAAAAATCAAATATACGAGGCACACAAGAAGAGAACTTCCATTATTTTATTTTATCTACAAAAGGGCGCGCACTGGAGGAGTTTCTCTCACAACAATTACAAAGAGCTTCTTTCCCTGTGTGACACACCACCTCCTACCAGCCTTAAGTTAAACTGTCACAGAGATCACACACAAAAAAACAGGTCAATAACTAAGAGTCCATCAGTCATCAGTGGGCATGAGAACCGAAAACTTATGGTACATTTCAAACCCTGCTGTTCTCTGGCAGTGGCAAAACACCATCAAAGAAATCGCCAAAGTAACCTCGAGGCTCGTGTACTAGCTTTGAGATTATGTCTCTGAGAGTGATCACCCCCTCCAGATTCCCACAATCGTCCACGACATAAATCGATGGATCTTCTTGGAGTCGAGCATCGCAATTACTTCTTTTATTGTGTTCCCTCTTTTGCACGTCACCATGCCGTTCAATAATGGTGATGGCTCTTTATGCTCCTCGAGGTAGCTTCTAACTGCCGTCAGGAAATTCTTTGCCGTGATAGATCTGTAGTAACATACTGTAAAAGTGACTCTGGAGCTAATGGAATTGCCTAAGAGTGGTAATTAACAGTTACAGGGCAAGCAGATTGCTACATTGTCTAATTGTTGCTCTAAAAATATTAGGAAGTATCACAAAGTTGGCCCACTTGCATAATTAGCGATTAATTTCTTCCCTATTACCGCCTATTCATCACCCTCGCAATATTGGTTCGGTGAGTTTTGGTACAATATGGAATTAGTTTAGAGCGAAACTAACTGATTCCAAGCATAAGGGAATAATTTTTGCACGTAATTTCTACATTTTAAAAGTCTTTTTGCTCACAAATGGGCGTAAATGTTAAACAACTATAAACCAAAATAAAAATAAAATGGAGCAAGGTGTGAATTTCCTAAACTTTTGGGGCTAGCCATACTTAAAAAATAATCAAGCAGAGTACAAGTAGTTTCATCCTAACGGTTTCTAATACGACATTGGCTGAGGAGCGAAAGGACAAGTCCACCCTAGACCCTTTACAAGTGACAATGTTGTGTACGGCCAACAATAGTTTTCAAAGTCAACAAACCTCAATAACTACAATACTACGGCTAGGATTCTATCAGGGATTGGAAGGAGTTGATCAAATTCGGAGAGCAGCCCTTATGCATGTCGTATTTCCTCATAATTTTGTAGGGGCAGTACTTCAATTCTTTAGGATGAACAAGCCAACTTCAATTCTTACACCTCAAAAGTGAACATGCTATGCAGCCTCTTAAAATGTCTGACGTAACCTATCAGGTAATTACTACAGTGTAGAAAAATAAAGGAACGGGGGTCCAATTTTTGGGAAGTTTAGGGCCTTCTCTTCTGTACATCATCTCAAGCTGTCTTATTCGATACTCCTACGTAAAATCTCAATAATGAAGCAGGTCAAGAAGCAAAAACAAGGTCGTAGATGAAAAGAAGTTCTCCTACTAGCCTATTTACCAAAAAAAAAAAGTTCTCCTAATAACCTGTAGTTATTGTAGATCTCTGGGGCAATCAGAAGGAATTGGATATCTCTGATGCTAATGTTACCAACTGCCTTCCTTCCACCCCTTTCAACCACTGGTACCCCACCAACTCCCTTTTCTCTCATCAGTTTAAATGCCTGCAGTACTGTTTCATCCTCATAGACCTGCAAAACAAGAAGAAAGCATTGAAGAAAACCACTAAATTATAGAAGGCAGTGCAAAAACTGCATTAGAACTAAATTTCAATCATTCCGCCTGAATAAGGGCACCCGAGCAAACTTTGGTAGCATAAACACAAAGATCAAGTAGCCAAATGCAAGTTAAAGCTCAATATTAATGTCTTCCAATTCCACAGTGAACTATTTATCCTTCCTTTTGTTTTGAAGGTTTCGGTTTCCATGTACCACAGTAGAGCTCAGAGGGAGATGTGACAGAAATGATGTAAGTCAGTCCTCATCGACGGGGATTACGAATGCACCTCATCGACATTGATAACTTGTTGCCATAAGTAATTAGACAATACGATTGGCAATATTTACCCGCAAGTGACATCCAAGTACTTCGGTCAGATAATCAAAACAACTGTGTCTTCTTCTGCCTTTGAACAATTTTCTATTTTCCCCTCCCCTCCCCTCAACTTTCTGAAACCTTCAGCCTAAATTGAATCAATCCTCCAAAGTGGTGCAGGGTGTTGCCCTATGTTGCACCTTCAACCTGACACAAAGTACTTCAGAGTTTCATTGAGCTTGACAACACAAGTGATGAGGAATCACCAAATTGTACACCAGAAGGCAACCACAAAATGGTTTTACAGAGAGAATCATATCAGATTAGGGATATTTCATAAGAAGTTTGCATCCCGCTAGATTGTGGAGTTATAACCTTAGTTGTGGGAAAGTTTGCCCACTGGCTCAGACAGTTCCACTCGTGAAAAGTGATTCTATAGCTTGGAGCAAGAATACATTCACAACCGCATAGCCGTCGAGAGAGATTTGCTATTCAAGTGGATGGGAGGGCTCCCACATTTGAATCCCATAAGAACAACAGAAAAGTGGGAAAAAGAAAATCTGTAGAGAACAGAAATCTAGTATGGGCGGTAAGAAAAGATGAACACATCTGTCCGTATCATCATATACTCTAACTTACATGCTTATATTTATTTGTTTCAAGCTATTTTACTTTCCAATCTTAGGAGGAAATATTATTATAAACTAAAGCATGAGCGATGGGGCCTGGGCACTAGAAGTCTGACATCCATATAAACCACATTAACTGCAAAAGTTACCTACCTCAAAGATACGACTGGGCTTCATAAAGGAAGACCAAGTTCAGAAAGTTTCTTAGTGCCCCAGCTTTCAAACCAATGAAGACCAGAACATTCCTCTAACATGTGGATAACAGCAGACTGTGTAATGATGTTATCAATCTTCCCTTCCCCTGGATCCACCACGGGAATGCTCTTCATTCTGTACTTTGATAGTAGCAAAAGCATGGTCAAAAAGGAGTTAGCTTTCTGCAAAGCGAGAAATGGTGCCCATCGGAAAGACCCTGATATGTCGCGAACCTGTATATCCACAAGTTAATTCACATAGCATACTTGATGAAGAATCTGTAAGAAGTGTATACGGACTTGAAGTTGTGGTTGCGACAGAAACCAAAAAAAAAAGGTCCTAGACTAGAGAAGTTGAAAATAAAACCTTTGTGTTTCTATAGAAGTCGGAAGAAGTCAGGGCCTCGAAAAACTTTCCAGAAATTATTGCGGCAGATCTAGGGCTTAAGTTTCCACGTTTTCTAGGAGAAGACACTCCGCTAACTGCAGCTGCAACAGCAGGCCCAATTTTAAACTCAGGTTCACCGTTAGGTAACTCTAAGCCATCAGATCCATCTTCCTTTTCAGACTGTAAAATACATAAACCCACCTTATTTTCAGAAATCTCTGTGAACAAAAACAGTAACAGAACACTAAATATCTACACTTGAGAGTCAATCGTGTTTGTGTTGATAGATAAACTACGAATAAGTTTTATAGACTGGAATTCTCTTGTTTGTGTAACACCTAATGTAGCCACTAACCGAGAAACAAATCAAGGAAAAACACCTGCAATCCAGTCGCTGATGAATATTGTCCTAGTAAACGAAGGGTAAACTCATACCAAAGGAAGATCCAAAATCAGAACAAGTCTTCAGTTCTCAACCGTTCTACAGTATAATCTGTACGAGCTGAAAAAATCACAAGGTCCACAACAAATCTGTATGCAAAATCTGTACGATTTTGCTGTACCAGTAGACTTCACACACAAAAAAGGGATTGATGGAAAAATCCACATAAAAAATATTACAACTCAAATTCTATGCCGTGCATAGATGGAGGTAATGCTTTTATGAGATGTATAACACAGACAAACCCGGTATATACAGAGGAATTTACATCCCAAAACTGAAATGACGACAATTTTAAGCTGGTCACATTTGATCCATTTTTGAGGACATGCTTCGACAATGCTCGGCATATTTTCATCGACTAACAAACATGTCGTCAACATCACAAGGTTTTGGGATTCGCCATTTCTAGGAGAAAATGTACTGCAAATGTTTGATCCTAGACGTCCCAATAGTTCCGCAGCTGTGACATGTGCAAAAGCAGCTCATCTCTGCCCAAACCAGTGGAACTACTGGTCATGATCCAAGGAGGATGTTCTGGGTAATTTTGTCTCATCGCCTCTTGAAAATCTCTGATGTTTTCATCAGGTCTTTTCCCTTTACCCCCTTTCATCTTGTCGCATTTTGTGAAAACAAACGTAATTGGCGTCTGAAAGAAAAGGCGGAAAACCAGCAAAAGTTAATAGAAAGAACAGGATTAATTTAAGGAAAATGCTAAGGACACATCAATGTCACACTCCAACAACACCTCTCTCACATGCATATGCGGGAATTTCACAATATATGCTACAGACTTGCAAGAGACCCACATGTATGTGAGAGGGGTGTGATTGAAATGTGACAAATTGATGTGCCCCTAGCATCTCCTTTAATTTAATGGTTTAACCACACCCCAGTGTAAGTATTTCTGATGGGAAAGAGGATAGAAATTGGATACGAGCATACATTATTCTGTCCAAGCCAATTAGCACAATCGAGGTCAATCTTTTGAGGTGGTACACTAGCATCAATCAGAAGTAGAACAGCAACTAGAGTTTCTCTATTCAAAAAGTAGCCTTTTGTGAATGCAGACCAATCCATTCGAGCAGCTTCTGGGGCATTAGCAAATCTGTGAACAAAGTGAACTTCAATGAGATTAGAGCTAAATGCTCAGAGCATCAACGTGAATACAGGTATGCAGTGATGTCACAAGGTGTTGACGAGTTCATTGAGAGGTGGATAAGGGCAAATGGGCAATAGAAATCGCTCTTCAAGCTCTCATAAAAATGTACCATTTCCACAAAACTGTCTAAAATTACTGGTAATTGCCATTCTGGAAAATTTATGAAGAAATGAAACAAAACACAGCTCACAAAAGATATCAGGCAGAGTAGAAGAGGAACTGCTACTCTAGTGAACTACCTCTTTAGCGTAAGATTTTCACGATTGTGACTTCACCACCAACCTGGTGCGGACATCTACTTCTCTGACGTGGCGTAATGTGCCAACTTTGCGAGGCAACACACGACATATCCACACAGCCGGCCCAGACACAAGGCCCACAAGGCCTGGGCCTTGGGCATCCCCAAGATGCCCAATTTTTGGGGCACCCCAATTTTTTTTAGTATTTGGGTTGGGTGGGACTCTTTTTAGGAAATGCTCAGCCCAAGTTTCAAAAGCAAGCCCAGTCTCTTGAGCATTGATACTGAGGCAGTAGGACTTTCTACTTATAAAAGATTCTTTGCCTTCATTGTTTCCTTCAACTAGCGATGTGGGACTATAGGTGGGAGGCTTTGTTTTGCAACTTGTTTGTCCCACATTGACAGAGGAAAGGTTCAATTGGCAAAGTGGATTTAATAATATAGTTTTGGCTTTCTCTGACTGTTTTTTTTTTTTTCCGTAAAAATTGTCAAGCGTTTAGGGTACCATTCTTAGAATGGGCCTTGGGCACCCAAATACCTTGGGCTGGCCCTGCATATCCACATGCACGCCTTTGCAGGCTGGATCATGCCTGATCCAGGTTGCCTGATCCAGGTAAAAGCATACAATGCTCAAGCTAGACAAGCAATAAGAAACTCAAGACCACCTGATAAATAACCTTGGCTCGACCCAGGATTCGCTGCTCAAGTGATCAGCAATCTAGAACAACTAGTTGATTTCAGGATTGGCCAAGCACCATTGCCATTAAGGGAACAAATCTCATTTCTCTCACAGACCTCCCCCTTGGGCAAGGCATGCTTTGTCTCTCCACAACATGTCCACAAGGACCACAACCCAGTCAAGTGGAAGACGCCTATTGATCTACCTTGACCGAGCAAAAATTCCATGGCACGACAACCTTCCTAGGAGCTACCAATTCAGGTTGGACAAGATCCCTCGCAAAAACCCTCACGAACTTTGGATTGTACCTAAGTTACTTCAAATGCGGATCCATCAGGTACGGACACCAATAACAACATGAATAAAGTGCACCACATTCCCCAAATTGTAGTGTCACGGTTCAAGATGTACTTTCCTTTAAGCATCAAACATCCAATAAAGCAGCATTTTACTTATCTTAGGAGCATTACGATCCGTCATCTTTCATTTTGTCTTGACAAAGCTCCACTGATAATAGCGATGTCATTTATTAAATGAGGAGTTTTGCTTCTCCTGAGAAAATATCAAGGAACTACCAGGAAAACAAAAAGGGATCACTTTGAATTGCCAAATTCCCCGATTCGGAACGGCGGTGTACCATAGTTCCGGACTGACATTCCCCAAATGTATATGACTAGAGAGATGGCCACTTCTAGTATGGAGCATTGGAACTCTAACATGCCATATAGATGACAATAATCCAGGAATGTCAGCTAAAGTGGTAGTCTAATAATTTTCCAAGAGCAATATTACCAAATGCTAAGTTTTGGCAGGCAATACTATTCTAGGTGAATTGGTGATTCATAATTATCCATTTAAACATTATTCTTGACCAAATTAAGCTTTATGGATGTCATTATAGAATGGCCAATCCAAAAGTAAATGCACCTTCAGCCGAAATCGTGCATTTTGAACTTCAGTGAACTTGCTTATCATCTCCAAATAACCCACAACTAACGAACCATGGATCCCATTTGGCACCACAATTCCATTATAAGCATAGAGAAAAATCAACACAAGCAGCAACGTTATCTATAGCACTACAGAGGATATGTAATGCGCTACTATTACCGTTGCTTCAAATTAGTCTACTTAACTAAATTCGTTATTTTTAATGCATCATTGATAGTAATACAAACAGTCACATACAATACGCCCAATTAAACACTTAAAGAGAAAAAGTTCAAATTTTCAAAAAAATATCAAATCGAAAACAAAAGACTGACTTACCCATAACCAGGCAAATCAACGATGTACCAACCTTTGTTCACTAAGAAATGATTAATCAGCTAAGTCTTCCCTGCACAACAGAAGCACAACATCAACACTTCAACAAAACCCCCGAAGAACAAAACATCAAACAGGTAACGGGCACCGAAAACCGAACCGAACCTGGCTTTTTCAAAGTAAGTGCAACTTCCTTCTTCCGACAAAGAGCGTTGATTAGCGAAGACTTTCCGACATTGGAGCGGCCAAGCATCGCGAATCCGGGCCGGGTATCCCTAGGACATTCCTTGGCTCTACTGCTGCTCTTCACAAACTCCACCTCCTTAATTTTCGAATCGCCTGCGTAGGGTCCGACTATGATGTTCGAACCGGGGAGGATCATCTCCGATTATGATGTTCGAACCGGGGAGGATCATCTCGTCGGTGACTTCCTCCGGTTCGACGCCGGGCGGCACGAAGAGGAAGGTTCGGAGGGCTTTTGCGGCGTCGGAAAGCGGCTTCGAGGTCTTTGTGGCGGAGGCGGCATGGCGGGAGGAACGAGGGTTAGGGTTTTGGGGGGTGGAGTGAGAGGTAGAGATACGGAAGGAGAGGGAGAATAAGGCGGTTTTGAGAGGAGGAGAGGAGGAGGGTGAGAGAGCGATGAAGCGAGTCCTCAGTGCTAGCATTCTCGACTCTGTTTGGTTTTAGTGCTCCCTGGGTGCATCCAACACATTGAAACAAGATCACTTTAACAATGGGAGTCATTTTCCAACCCCCTCCAAAGTTAACCGTACGCTTCAAAGTTAACAATTTGAAAAGTGCAAAAATCACTCATCTTAATAAATTTTTGAGTTGGTTTTTTGATTTTCCGTACGGGGATAATGGAAGCTATCCGATGGGATCAATAAGGTGGTGTTTGGAGAATTGAAGGTAGGCCACGGATGAAGAAATTGAGAGTTTAAACAAAGGGTTGTCTTAATTTATGCTCCAATTTTTTGAGTGTGTGGATCGCCACGTAGAAATTAGTGTGTTTGTAAAAGTGTTTCTGTGATTGTAAAAGAGTTGATTTTTTTTTTTTTTGAAAATTCTACAACCACAAACTTTTACACAAACACTTTAGTTTTCACATACACACACTCACAACTACTTATGGATCGCAGACACTAGACACTAGAGGCGTAGTGTGAAAGGATGCCCATGTGAATATGAGAAACCGGAAGAGAAGGACTTTGACAGATGCGTAGGTTGGCAATCAAGTTTCAAAATCTCTTCAAAGCTTCTTGAGGTCGTGGTATTTTCTGAAAAAAGTTTTTTGAGGTATCATAGAAAAAGGATTGTTTCGTACGAAGTATTCCAACTCTCTCATTACCTTGATGACGGGATTTCCCGATCAATCTTCTTTTCGTATAGTTTGTAAATCGTCAACATCTTTGTACATGGCACGTGCCTTTTTATGACCTGTAAGAAGCCCACCATTCCCCGGCGATATGCTCTTCATTCACCTAATATCATTGACCAGATTTTTATGCAGAATAACTCAATCATTATACGTCTTCAAAAGCAAAGCAATTTATGAGAAGACAAAAATTGACACTTTTTCGAGTGCAATGGCTTCATTCTTCCTGCAAGTGCTTTTCTCTTCCAAAAACCTGAGATTTCTCTAATGCACCATCTTAAATATGGCGTTTCGCTCGTAGATTCCTGCAAGTTCCGCACTTCTTAGCTAGAGTTTTGATAGATGTTTTCCCTTGCCTTGCGCTTTCAGAAGTTTTTCAATCAGAACTTCTCACTTGATCCAATACATTCTCCTAAATGCACACCTAGTCTGATCTCCCATGTGAGTCTCCTCCAAATGATCTCATCCTACTCTTTATTGTCATCCACCTCTTCAATGGACGGTTAGGATCATTTTCATCCAATGGTCTACATTCTCCTTTTAAAATTCTCTTATCAAATGTCTTTGCTTTCTTTTATCTCCACAACATTTTAGAACTCTCCACACAACTCTAGTATATTATGGAGGATTCTAAATCTATGGAAAGTTAGGCGTCGACTCTCAACACATTAAGCCCTTGTTCGGTTGCAAATTTGAAAAAAAAAATTTCAACTCAAAAAACACTCATTCCCCCTACTTTCAATCATTATTCTCATTTCTTTCTCCACTCATTATTCATTTGTCTAATTATTACCATAATCTCTCTCTCCACTCATTACCCAAAAACCAAACTAAAAAAATTTCAAAACACCATCCAAACAAGACATAAGGTTTTCGAATTCTAAATCTATTAAATCTATGGAGAGTTAAATGTAACCCTTGCATTATTCCCACATGCAATGCATAGAGAAAGGCAACAAAATATCATTTTTATTTCTCCATGTATCCTCTTCATATGCTTCCTACAAGGCTATATTTTCAAACGAAAGAAGCAAAGAGATTAGACACACCAGTAAAACTAAATCGCGATTTATATTACCAATCGGATATTTTCTATGCAATACAAAAAGTACTCGGACTATACACTTTATGTCCTATCCTAGCAACTATAGTGCCTCTTTCATCTCTTTGTTCACCTTTTCATGCCAAATAGACAAAACTTAGTCAAAACACAATATTTATTAATATGTACTACGGTCTTTTTCTTTAATTAATGCCATTTTCCTTTCTGGACTTATTGCTACTGTGTGACTTGAGTTGTTTCATCAGCATTGAGTTAAGAAATTAATTATCTATGGTAATTAAATCATATTGGCATGTTTCAGATACGTTACAGCGTTTGCCTTGAGGGTGCAAAGAGAATAAATAAGACAGAAATTTATGCTTGCACTAACACAGAGTATGCTTTATTTCCCGTTCCAGTGGATTATTCAGGGATTCTTTCAAGGAGAGAGTCTTGTCATGCAGCACAAAGCGGCAAGGATTTCACAATACAAAAAAACAAGTTGTTTTTTGTGATTGCACATTAACCTGAAGTGAAGCCATAGCGTCAAGATTTTTTTGTTTCATCACCCGATGATAATTATTCCATTACAGAAAAGATCAACAAAACCTAGTAGAACAGCTTTGTAAATGGAAAAGAGCTAATCGTCTCATTTTGTTGAGAAAAATGGGAAACTACATGTAATAACAGGTAAAAGAAAACAAAGCCACCTTTGTCTACTTGGACCTTAAATATCAAGTTTTTTGTTGAGGAAAAAAAAAAAAGGAAACTACTTTTGATAACAGGCAAAGTAAAATAAAGCCAACTTTGTCTACTTGGACCTTAAATGATGCAGAAATACTTGACTAGGAATTCTGGGATGTAATATATCACTTTTGTCAGATGCATACTTTACAAGTCTTTGGTAAAAAGATAGCAATTCCTTTTTATGTATACTTAAAAAAATAACCGATTATTAGAAAACTTAACAATCGTTACAGAGGTTGAGATCCACAAAGAACATAGATTTGATTAAAAATAGTTACGCAAAATATAATGAGCTAAATATTCCAATTTAAGAGGGGAAAAAGGTGCAGTAACACCCTGAGATAGCCTATAAACCAAGGCTGCAACCCATTGTTCTTAACCTCCTAGACAGTAGCACGATCTGCTTTCTCTGTAGTTTTAGTTTTACCGATGGCCAATAATGAGCTATATATTCCAATTTAAGAGGAAAAAAAGGTGCAGTTACACCCTGAGATAGCCTATAAATCAAGGCTGCAACGCATTGTTCTTAACCTGCTCGACAGTAGCACGATCTGCTTTCTCTGTAGTTTTGGTTTTACCGATGGCCATCTCTCGAACACTTCCACGAATTGCAGTTGTGACAGAATTTGACATGCCAACATTCAGCCTCCCTTCCCATTCCTGCGCCATCAAAGGAATCATAGTTCGAGGATTACAAATTTACAATATTGAAGGTGGCCGCTATTTGCAACGCACTTCTTGCTACTCGCAGCCGATTAAAATTTTTATCAATAATGGACAAAAATGCCCTTATTCAGTTTGACCATTATACCCCTAAAATCTTATGTTATTTGACCATTTTATCCTCTTATAATTCATTACATACAACCACAAACCACAAAAATCATCTCCTGTCCATCCCTCCCTCCCAGAACATACAACCTCAAAAAGTCTCCCCGTCCATCCCTCCCTCCCGAAACGTCTCCTCCCTCCCCCATTCAAACTCCTCCATTTTCATCCGTACCAAGCTGCCATCACCCACCACAGGGCCCCTCCTACCAGCAGCCAAGTCTGCCTATCTTCCTCCTCTCCTTTTCCTCCTACATTGTCAATGGAAACCTCGATTGCTTCTTCTCCCTCCATTGATAAACAAGAAAAAGTTGACCCATTAATACTCCACAATTTGGAGTCGGAAGATCACACAATGGATGTTGAGAAACATGTCACAGGTGTTGTAATGACGGAGCAAAAATCGAAGCAAGAGGTAAGCCCGCCCTCCATTTTCAATTTCAGAAGCCCTCCATTTTCAATTTCAGTTCTGGCCCGACACAGTTGGACACGCAGTGCCAAAACTTTACTAACTTTTCGGACTCTAATATCTGAATTATGTATAACTATTCGGATATTAATATCCGAATATTGTCAACATTGTTGGACTCTTATATCCAAATTTAGTGTCAGTTTTCAGATATTAATCTCTGAATGAAACTGCAGAGAATCCTGTATTTACAGTTGGATACATAGTGCCAAAAATTTACTAACTTTTCGGACTCTAATATCTGAATTATGTACAACTATTCGGATATTAATATCCAAATATTGTCAACATTTTTGGACTCTTATATCCGAATTTAGTGCTAGTTTTCAGATATTAATATCTGAATAAAACTGCAGAAAATCCTACACTTACCTGGTTGGTCTTTGGGTGTTACAGGTTGACACTTCAACACTTGGTAGTTTTGTAGGGCCATCGACTATACCTATTTCAACTTGTCCTTCATACGATTATACGGAGCATTTTACAACGGAGATGGTAAGTGTTTTTTTGATAGAGTATTTATCTTGTGCAATCTTATATTACGGGCTATAATTTTTTGTTATGTGTGTGTAGGTTTTTCTATCCGATGAAGCGTTGGTAGATTGGATAAGATGCACTGGTAAACAACACGGGTTTATCATTGTGATTAACGGTTCTGAGAAATGTATTAAGAATCGCACACCTAGGATGAGATTTTCATGTGAAATGAGTGGTAAGTATAGGCCGTTTGTGAAGAAAGTTGATGGGAAGGAGGTAGCTGTGAAGAAGAGAGTACGGTCCACGGGCACCAAAAAATGTGAATGCCCATTTGAATTGAAAGCTGTAAAGGGCAATGATGGTTGGACTATCTCTGTCCACAATGGCACCCATAACCATCCTCCAGCGGTGTACTTGGAGGGCCATTCGTATGCCGAGAGGTTGTCGGCAGAGCAAACTAGCACGGTGGTTGATTTGTCAGTTGCTTTGGTGAAACCCAAAGAAATCTTAACCCATTTGAAGGTTCAAGATCCTGAGAACGTAACGTCTATCAAAACCGTGTACAATGTACGACACAAGTATCGAGTGATAGAGAAAGCTGGAAAATCTCAAATGCAACATTTGTTGGATCGGCTAGAAAAGTACCACTACGTTCATTGAGCCCGTGGGAATGAGACTGAGAATGTCACAGAGTTGTTTTGGTCTCCTCCATCTGCCGGGGAGATGTTACGTGCTTTTCCCCACGTTTTAATGATGGATTGCACATACAAGACGAATAAGTACAAGTTTCCTTTGCTTCAAATTGTTGGTGTAACATCGACTGAGATGACTTTTTGTGCAGCATTTGCTTTCATGGAGCGTGAAAAAACGGAAAACTACACTTGGGTCTTGGAGAAGCTAAAAGGCATGATGGATCCCAACGCGCTTCCGTCCGTTATTGTCACAGATAGAGAGTTGGCGCTTATGAATGCCATCGAACATGTTTTCCCTCAAGCTACCAACCTCCTATGTAGGTGGCATATTGGTAAGAACGTATTAGCCAAGTGTAGAAAGATGTTTGATGACAAGATGTGGGAGGAGTTTATTTGCAGTTGGGGCTTAGTCGTCCTTTTATCGAGTGTTGCACAGTATGAGGAGCGCCTTTGTGTTTTGAAGCGTAATTTTGAAATGGTTCCTGTAGCACTTGAGTACGTCGAGAAAAATTGGTTGGTACCCTACAAAGAGAGGTTTGTAGGAGCTTGGACGGACAAAGTCATGCATTTCGAAAACCTAACAGGTAACAGGTAAACGCTTCATTCATAACTCTGGCATTTTCCTTAATATTCATGTTATTCACGCGTTTTTGGAAAATTTTCATTTATTCATGTTATTTGCTACGGTTAATATCTTGCCATATTTATGCATAGTGCGGAGAGTTCACATTCGAAGCTAAAAAATCATCTTGAAAACTCGCAATGCAATTTTGATACTATATGGGAGAAGATTCACAGATTGATGTTGTTACAAGTTACTGAAATCAAAGCTTCGTTTGAGAAGAGCCTTAATTCTGTGCAACATGATTTTAGGACAACTCTATTTGATAGGCTAAGGGGAGTTGTTTCGTCAAATGCCATGACACTTGTTTTAGCGGCATCCCATCAAGTCGAATGGTTTGTGAAATCGAAGCGTCAATGCGAGTGTTCTTTGAGGCACACCCATGGTTTACCTTGTAGAGACCCATAATTATTTTCTCAAATTTTAAATGTTTAATATGTATTTGGATTATCGAAATATGGATAATGCAGAAGATATGAGTTGGGTCAATGTGAGATGACTTGTAAGTTGTGGGAGTTGATGATGTAGTTATATACTTGAAGGGTGTGTGTGTGAATTGGCCTATATAAGGATCAAAATATCAGGGAAGATTATTTTCTTCCCCCGTACGCCTCTCTCTCTCCCGTTCTCTCCTCTCTCTCGGCTCTCACCTTCTCTCTTCGATTTCATCGACCCCGAGTGAGACTTTTGAAAAATATCAAGTACTAAAGTTGTTCTACGCGACGAGAGCTTCCTATCCATCGAAGAAAATTCACGATCGGAGCACTTCGAAGTTTCCTCCATGTTCGGGCTTGCTTCTAACCCTCGAGGTAGGGATCTCCTTCCTTCTTTATATGTGTTAAGTGTTAGTTTGATGTACAAGGATTAAGTTTGATCATCTATTTTGAGTCTTGAATAAACCTATTGTATGCTGAAAATTTCGTGGGTTCTGGTAATCTGTCTTTTGGGAGCCTTTCTGCTAGGAATTAATTTTTGGTGCCTTCATAACAGTTAAAGTACGTTTTAATACGAAGATTTCGGTACCAAGATCATGCAAAACCGATAATCACACAATTAGTTATGGATTTTTGAATACTGGCTGTTTCCTGGATGTGCGAATCTGTGCGTGGCTGTCTTCTTTTAATTTTCTGGGCGTGAAGAACATTTTGGGTGGCTTTGGGTCATTTACAGGAGCTGCAGATTTAAGTTAAGAAGAGATTGGCATTGGAATCAAGTAATTTGGTTAAGTATACAATTTTTGGTGAATTTCTAAAGTAGGGTTGGTTGATAGGTGCGAAAATGATTACGAAACTGTTTTTCTTTTGATTTTTGGGTTAATCTCCTCTTGTTTCTGAACCTGGGATTTTTACTGAGTGTAGGGCTTGTCGTAGTGCAACTTTTGGCTTTGGTTTCACTATTTTTGGGTTTAAGATGAGAGAGCTATGATTTTTCAATCAATTTTACTTATTTTCGCGTAGAATCTGACAGCACCGGCGGACTTTGGTAAAATGGCCATAACTTCTTGCTCGAGACTCGAAATGATGCACCATTTGTTTTGTTAGAAACTAGACATATAAAGCTTTCTAACGATACATCCCATGAATCATGGGTATGTCCGAGCGATAACAGATTTGCATCCAAAACTGACCCAAATTGTGCTTTGCACCAGTTTCACTGCTACGCTGAGCTATAATCGCAAAGCCATAGTAAGGTTATCCGAACTCCGTTTTTGATGTATGACCTATGGATCAAAGAAAAAGAAGTATACTTTTCAATGATTAGGTGTTGGATTAAAGAGAACTTGTGGTGTGTAAGAGATATGCATTGTTGGTGTATTGATGTTGATGTTGTTTGATACTTAGAGAAATAAACACTTTTAGGGCATTGTATTGAGCATAAATAGAATCATTGAGTATTGTCTAAACATGTTTCCGTTTGATTGAATGTTTTAGGAAGTTCGAGTCGTCACGTGGATCGAGGTGAGTGATTTAATACTTAAACACATGGTTTTGAACTTGTTTTTCTTATCGAGCTTATTTGAACATGTTTTATAAATTATGTACTCCATGGATAACAATGAAAGGTGGACTTATTTGTGAAATATTTGCGAATCTATTTAATGGCATTCCCAACGTCCGGTCTTGCTAGGGGACGGCTTAATGGCTAGCAAGGGTGTTTGAGGTTGGTATGTGTTTTGGGATAATGCGTAGACGTCTGGCTTATCCACTACTGGGGACGCCCGGTAGCTTTGAATTTTGAATAGCGGAATGTGCATTATATTTGGCTTATGATTTTGAGTTCTTTGTTTTGAAATATTATCAAATTATTTTGCATTGTCCATGGAAGGCATGTGAGTTAAGTATTAATCATTCACACGAGCTTTGGCTTAAGTATTTTCTTTTCCACCTTTCAGGAAGCGACGCATAGTGTGGCAGAGTGTTTACTTTAGTTTGTAAATTTGTAGGTAAGCACAGCTCTGAGAGGTTTATCCTTTTGGTTTGTAAACCTATGTAAGACTTTGGTTTGTTATCAATAAAAGTTAACTTTTGCTTCCGCTGTTATGTTTAGCCCCTTTTGATCATCGCTTGCTTAGATGATATTTGATTTGTGATTTGGCCTTAGTGAGAAATCACTGGCATTTGTCATGATTAAGACCTCGAGGGGCGGGTCAGGGTTGTGACATACCTTGCGCTCATGAGATTGCTCCTTACAAGATGGAAAATATCCCTCTACCGATTGAGTTAATCTACGACCATTGGAAGAGGCTTTCTTTGCTTGCACCCCAGAATGAGGGTTCGATGGAGGAGACGCTTTTGGCTCACTTTGATTGTTTTTACAACAAGTTCTTGAAAGAAGATCAATTTGATGTAAAGCTAAATTATGTTAAGAAAATGCAAGAGCTTGCTCATCCGAAAACCAGTACTCTCCTTGAACCCAAAGTGAATGCACAACCACGCGGTCGGAAGTCAACGAAAGAAAAAAATGCAGCCAAAGAACAAAATTCGATGCGTAGGGATCCCTCGGAATTTGAGCATGTTATGGCATCCCTTCAAACCCCTAAGCCCGTCAAAGAGAAACCGCGGCGTAATCTGAAAGGGAAAGCAAAAGTTCCAGCACAACTTTTTATATGCCCCTTCATCAATCAGTTCCCAGAAGCAATAAGACCTTACATAGAATCGGTCAAGGATGTTGAAGATGATGGGAATTGTGGGTTTCGAGCAGTGTCGGGCTTCATGAAAGACGATGTTCATGAGTGGTTAATGGTAAGAAGTGATTTGCTGAAAGAGTTGGAAACACATTTACACCTTTATGAACAAGTGGTAGGGGGGACGCAGAGGGCTAGGGAATCACTTCACATCTTGGCATGGTATGAAAGTCCGGCGCCCCAGGAACATTGGATGACAATGCCAGACATGGGTCACATCATAGCATCTGCTTATAATTGTGTCGTCGTCCATTTATCAAATGTTCAATGTCTTACGTTCCTCCCCCTCCAATCGAAGCCTTTACCCTCCATGAAACGAAAGGTTATTACTGTCGGGTTTGTTGACGGCGGACACTTTGTACAGGTATTATTTTGGTAAATGATTTGTTGTCATCTATATAATGAATTGCGCTCTTTAAATCTATCTTAATTTATCTTTTATAAGTACGTAATGCAATTTGACAGGTATTCCTTAAAAAAGGTTCCCCTCTGCCGCCAATAGCTTGCAATTGGAAAAAATATCGTATTTCTATCGCTAAAAATTGGGATGCAGCACATGTTGCAGCCATTCAGAAGTTCAACGAAATCATCGGCGTTGACGTAGCAACAAAGGAGGTCATCCATGTCAATTAGCCATTCAGAAGATTGAGAAACGATTTAATGTGGTGTATTATATAATGTGTTCTAATGTTATGAAAATTAGATGATTACGTCTGCTTTTAGTTTTCGGATCGTCAATGAAACTCTTATATTGTATTTCTGTTTGAAAACTCATAGTTGTCAACTCTGTGACATTGTGTTCAGAAACAAGAATGGTGTCATGCATTTAACTAGTTTTCATTCTGTTCGGAAATTAAAATCCAATTAAAGGTATACAAATAAGATATTAAAGTCTAAACTTGGGGATAAATTTTGGATATTTGTTTCCGAAATTATTGATCCAATTCGAACATTAGTATCCAAATGGTGTCGGGCTATATCTCATAGTTTTCATTCTGTTCGGAAATTAGAATCCAATTAAAGGTATGAAAATCAGATATTAAAGTCTGAACATCGGTATAAATTTAGGATATTTGTTTCCGAAATTATTGATCCAGTTCGATAATTAGTGTTCGATTGGTGTTATTCTATCTGATAGTTCGCATTCTGTTCGGAAATTAAAATCCAAGTACTGATATATAGATCAGAAATTAAAGTCCAAAAATTGTTAAATATTTTGGATATTTATTTCCGAATTGAATTTTCTCCGAATGAATGGGCTGTAATGGACGAACAAGAGGGTGGATATTAAAAGGGAAATTTGAAAATTAACTCCCTTATTTATTATTGGTGAAAATGGGATGTAATTCTTCCTCGTATAACGTGGCGACATGAAAATATACATTTGCAAGAATTTTATTCCTCGTAAAACGTGTTCGTGTAAAAAAATCCAATGATGCTGGCATTTTTCTGTAGTTAAAAATGGGTTATTTGCATCGAATTTATGCCTCAAAATACGTGCTGCTAGGATTTTGTGTAGAAATTTTTCCGACATGACTATTCAATGAAATTTTAGATTCTCTACAATAATTGCAACGGGTTAACTGGAAACCGACAAAATGGGTTTTTTGACCAAAATTCTTATGTTCACCTCATAGCATCTGTTTTTCAGGCGGTGGTTGTCTTTTTATCGAATCATCAATGTCTTACGTTCACTACGATATCCGCCCCTTCCCCTTGAGAGTCGACGTTTGATTGCACTCGGACACGTTTGGTGTCCTACTTAACATTCATATTTTAACGATATCCAATTATTACAAATATCGTAATACTTATCTGCAATAAAACAAAAGTCATTCCACCACGAAAAGTAGTCCATAAACCATGGTCATAAAGTGTCCAAAATAAATACAAGGCCATCAAAAACAAGCCATAAAGTCCATTAAAAACAAGTCAGAGAATACCAAGTCTCAAGTACGGTCATCGCGCCGGCACCTAGTGTAACGACTCGAGTAACGATCAGAACTAGGGCCTGATATGCTTGCTTCAGCAGCCTCCGGTCTCCTCAAAGTCATCTGCACTTCAACAAGTGCTTGTCGTAGTTCATACGGGCAAGTTGAAGTCCTAGCCCTAGTCCCACCCAAAACAGTGTCCAAAATGGCCAAAGCCGCTGCATTGCGCTCTTCCACACTCTCGGTATACGGCACCTCTACGGGACGGGGTGAGACCCTGAAGTGGGAGACCGTCAAAAACCAAGGAAGGTAGTCGGGGTGTGACTCCCACGGGACTCCAGGCTGAATCGCAACTCGTTTCTCTGCATTCATGACATGATCGCGCCAATTTTCCCATTGACCATCTGTGTACGAAGAAATAATCTGAGAAAGTGAAAACAACCCTGAACTTCTAACCCTCATAAGTAACCTCTCATTTGCCTCCGCTATTGACCACTTCTTCAAATTACGTCCGTGCGAGTGCAGTTTCAACAATGGTCGCTCCATACCGTTCCAAATATCAACAGCAACATGGTTCCTAAAATCCACTAACAAACTCCGGTCTTGTGGACCAACTGCCTCACCGTCTACCTCCTCTTGCCTCGCCTGACGCCCTCTCCCTCGTCCTCTCCCCCGTCCTTGTCCTCTCCCCCGTCCTCTGGCTTGTGTCGTTTCCTGTATATTGCAAACAATAGTTTAGTCTAATAAATGAATTATAAATGAATCATAGACGAAAAATTCTAGAGTAGTAGTAGTACTAGTAGTTGAGTGAAATATATCTATCCAATTCAAAGATAGAAACACAAAATCGTATTCTAACTTTCATGTACCTCGTCCTCTTGTTGAACGGACTCATGCTCATTCTCCCGTACATCAACATGTGGCTCATCCTCACAAATTTCAACATGTGGCTCATCTTCCCCTACATTATCATGTGGCTCATCCTCCCGTAGAACAGCATATGGCTCATCCTCCTGTACCTCCGAATGTATCTCAACCTCTACATCGTTCTCTACCTGAGCATGTTGCTGAACCTCGACATCCTTCTCTACCTCCGGATGTACCTCAACCTCTACATCGTTCTCTACCTGAGCATGTTGCTCAACCTCGACATCCTTCTCTACCTCCGGATGTACCTCAACCTCTTGCCTCTGTCCTTGTCCTCGACTTTTTCCTCGTTTCCTTTCCAAAGTTAAAGTTTGGTCAGCATTCCTCTTCCTTGCAGAAACGGTAGGAGGAACTCGTTTCATTTGCTGTACATTGTAAACAATATGTTAGAATCATAGTTGTCAAAATCGTACGATTTACGCAAAAACGATACAAATCTATAAATGAATCATGGTTTATCACATTATTGCATTTCACTAATATGAAACCACATGCAAAACTATAGTATTTATTTTCCTACTAGGTACTAGATTCTACCTCACGATGTTGCTCAACCACTACATCCTCCTCACCCCCAACCTCTTGCCTCTGGCCTCGTCCTCGTGTTTTGACTCGTTTACTTTCCAAAGTTAAAGTTTGCTCAGCCTTCCTCTTCCTTGTAGAAACAGTAGGAGGAACTCGTGTCATTGTATTTCCTGTACATTGCAAACAATACATTAGTCTAACGCTTGAATTAAAGGTAGGTGAATCAGATACTAATCTCTAAATAAAGATACATAAATCGGTGTCACACCCCGCGTCTAGAAACACCCAAAACGAAGTTTAACAAAGAATAAACTACCGTGTCAGGTAATACCAACGACATACCACATAAACCTTGGCTATAGAATTATATCAGAATCCATCAATGGTAACATGACAAAAACTTTCCATCAATAAACTTTTACTTTCAAGGTCATAAGAGAAGCATTAAATTGGCATAAGACTTGCACATGCAATAAAATATGAGCCAAGTGTCAAGAAAACCCCGTTAACACCTAGAACACAATTGATATCACCAAATCACCTTTACGAAAAGAAAAAATCAATATACTTGCACAAACCAACATATGAATGCATAAAATGCATGTCCCTCCCAAATAGAAGACTAGGAGTTGTATTTTTAAAGACTAATCCGTACAAAGTTAAGAACCGCGAATTTATAAGATCAAATTAGATATATAGAACAGCAAGTACTCAAAAAATTAGAATAATACGACCTCTTTAGGTCGCTCAATTAATTCCACAAACTCAGATCACATGCTGCAGTCAAAGTATTTCCAGCAGTGTCACACCAACTTGTAAAATCTACTAAGATCAAAGTATACACCCAAATGACCTAGGATTTGGTATAACTCATAATAACACATCAAAGTTCATCCTTGATTTTTTCCAGAATTTTATAAGCAAGAGAACGAAGTCAAATTCAATCTCAAAGTCAGAAATTCTGTGAAGGAAACACAATTTTTCAGCAGAGCAGTCTGTGATCGAATATTCATTACAAATCGTGTTTGTCATATTTTTCGATGATTTCATTGCCAAAACAACACCAACTTAACAATCTTTAAGACTCGAAAGGACCCATAACCAATAAACTTGTCTAAGTATAACAAATTTGATGAAAAATGCAGCTTTGGATGCTGCCCAAGTTCTAAAATATCTTCACATCAATAGCAGTAAGCAACTTCAAAATTCTACAAGTTCATGGTCATAATCCATCTATATACCAACTAACATACATCAATCTTGGGTTTCCATGATCAAAATCATATTATCCACAAATTAACAATATTTGAGAATTTAAGATGAATTAGGTATAAAATCACCATGTAAGCACTATAGAACCATAATTCTTAAATCTCTTCCATGTAAGTTGATTCTATATGCACATATTCATCAATACTCGTAGTTTAAGGAAGATTTCTTACCAGAAGAAGAGAAATTTTCAGATTACATGTCAAACTCCAAGAGATTACTTCAAGTTCTTCATGCCAAACTAAGGTTTTCCTTAACTTTTTCAATGGGAAAGAAAGAACTCCGAGTGGGGTAATGTTATGAATGTTTATGGGTTCTCACAATCGGATTCTAATGACTGAAATAGAGGGAACAAATCGGACTCTAATGTCCGAATGGGGTAAAATACCTTGGATATTAAAATCCGAATGAGGCAAAACATTTCAGATATTAAATTCCGAATGACCTTACCTTACAAATTCAGCTAAATATTAAAATCCAAAAATTTTGTCAATCATTCCTAGACAATGTCAATGGTTTGTATACCAAGTTACCAATTGACTACATTAACAACCATTGGCGACTCGTTTCAAAAAAACATAGCCAATTGGACTTTGGTATCAAAATCGAAAGTAATTAATTATTTCAGAAACGGGTTTTCTTCGCATTTGTGTTAATGACACTATTTGTAGGAGTGTAATCAAAATAGACTTTTCACTAGGTTATTGTGTTACAAATTGGAAGTGTTTCTACGTGTCATGATATTGAGTTATAGTTGTGAAGCCATATCGCATCTCTATAAGCATAATAAAAGAGCTACAATTGGTGTGTTGAGCATTATTCATGCATATTGCATCTTACAAATTTATTAACACGTGTACAGACCACAGAGCTCATCGATTTGGCTTGCTTTTACAATAAGATGCCTTCAAAAATTGGTTGAAAGAAAAGCTACAGCTCGTCTACAACCAAGGGGTGCTAATCGAAATAGAGGGGACTAATCGGACTGTAATGTCTGAATGGGGTATAAAGATTTGGATATTAAAATCCGAATGATATAATAAATTTTGGATATTAAATTCTGAATGACCTAACAATTCAACTTTTATAATATTCAACTAGGGGGCTATTCGGAAATTAAAATCCGAATGAATTTTAAATACTATGAATTTCAGATATTAAAATCCGAATAAGGGGCAAACAATCAGACTTTAATACCCGAAACTGTGGAACACAATCGGACTCTAATGTTCGATCAAATCTGAAATATACGAAATAGTAGCGTACTCACTGTGGGTTTCTCAAAAAAAATTCAAACAAAAATCGGGAAAAAAAAACCCGCGTAATAACAAAATTCAAAATTTTACCGATGTTTAACTTCGAAATAGTTGGTGATGCCGGCGTATTGTGCTTTCTTCTCACACCTCCTTCGCCTCAAAGTTGTACTGTTATTGTGGTGTGGTGAGAGTGGTGTTGGTGGCTGTGGAGAAGAAGAAAAAACGGGGGAAGAAGAAACGCACGGGGACGGGGGGGGAGGGGGGGGGGGGGGGGGGGAGCGGGAGAGAGAGAGAGAGAGAGAGAGAGAGAGAGAGAGAGACGGGAGGTGGGGCTGTGGCGTGGGAGTTGGTGGTGGCGGTAATGGGGTAGGAGTTGGAGCTGTCGACTGGAGAGAAGGAAGAAGGAACAGACTATGGGGAGCTCTGGAAATAAAACCTAGGTTGGAACGTCGTACTGAAGAAGGAACAGAACTGGGCTGTATGTTTTTGTTCCTTCTTCAGGGCTGTATGTTTTTTTGTACAGAAGGGTAAAAAGGGGAGTTCAAGGATAATTTTTTGGTTGTAAGTAGCAATTCCTTATAAGGTGGTGGTTTGTAGATAGCAATTGACTGCGAGTAGCAAGAACTGGGCTGCAAATAGCGGCCACCATATTGAATGGTCGTTGATCCTTAAGACATGTCCCCACAAACTGGGCACAATAGAATACAAATGCCAATTCAATTGGAGTGGCAAAAAGAAGACACACAATATTGAATTTTTTTTTTTACATATCGGTGTTATATTACAAAAATGCTACCGGTACAGAAATCTGTGCACAGATTGTGCACAGATTTTTTTGTGGGACCCATCACGGGTCCCGCACAAATGATCCGAGCCGTTCATTAAATGTAAAATATTTTTTCAAGGGCTTCTGTAAAAAATCAGCTCAATCCAATATCTATAAGTGCTTGATCTAATTATCTAACTTTTCATTACCTGAAAATCTGAATAAAAATTTAGATGATTTGATCGAGCACTTATAGATATTAGATTGAGCTAATTTTCTACGGGGACTCTTGAAAAACTATTTTACATTTAATGAACGGCTCGGATCATTTGTGTGAGATTCGTGGTGGGCCCCACCACAAAATCTGTGCACAATCTGTGCACAGATTTCTGTACCAGTAGCAGGGCTCGTTATATTATCCCTCTAAATTTTTATGGTGCGATTTGAGGTTGATGCAGAGGTCATTTAATTGTGACAATATTACTACATGTCTCTGCTATCATTCTTCTTCAGATAGAAAAAAGTCACAAGCATGAGGATATCATCAATTCAAAATCACCCAAGCTGCAAATTATAGACCATTTATTGTTATTTCACTATTTCGATGGTCTGTTTTCCACAAAGTAATGTACAAAACTGTCAACATAATATTCATTCATTTGGGGATTGCTACGGTACACGACACACTCCTGTACCATATGTACCCGTATAACCAAATTATTAAGAGGCGTAACCAAACAATTGAAAGGCATAATCAAACCATTGAGCGGTGTAACCAAACCATTGAGCGACGTAACCAAACACTTTCTTCAATTGTTATGCCTATTTTTGTAAAATGTTGCGCTTTTTAATGGTTTGGTTATGCGGTCTGAACAAAATGACGTCGCTTCCTCCGATAGAAACCGCAAATCTCTCAACGTCATTAGTCCCCGACTCATACAAGAAACTAGGCTATACGCCACCAGAATATTTGCTACTGTGGTTTTGCAGTTGCAAAAAGCTCAATTTTATTGACCGGATATTAACCTTGCTACGGCTTAAATCCCTGTTGCAATTGGCAATGGAAAAACTTCCATCTGCCATGGTAAAAAGTAACGGTGGCAAAATAAAGAAGTAATAGCCATGGGTTGGGCCCTGTGGCAAATATAGAGAGTTATTTTCGCGGGGTTTTCCCCTTCCACACTTTTTCCCCTCCAGCACTTAGCAAATAAAAAAAAAACCCTATACCACGATCGACGCCTCTCCTCTCCTCTCTCTCTCTATCTCTCCGTGAACTGCATGCCCCTCTCCCTCTCTCGCCATGAACCGCCTCGCTCGCTCTCTCTCTCTCTCTCTCTCTCTCTCAGTGGCCATAGACAATCATCCCCAGACGAGCTCTTGTTGCCTCTGTACGCAATTCCTCAATAGCTGTCACCGATTGTGTTTGATTTTCGCTCTTCCTCTACGATTGAAGTTAGCCTACAATCTAGTCGAAGTTAGTGCTGCAATCATCTTCAATTTCTAACCCACGACTGGAGAAGTTTCTGGGTAGGAGCAATTTAAAGTTTTCCATCATTCTCATTCATAGTCGTACAACTCAGAGGGAAATAAATTATTTCCCCAATATCATGGCCAAGCTAATTGGGATTGAAAGTTTATCACCTTTTTTTCCCCCTGATGTCCTTAAAGGTATACTTCCTAGTTGTATTCTTTGTATATTTGAGTTGGGGTTTCAATTGTTCATTTACATTTTTGTATTTTGCCCCTTATGAAGCTTGCTCGTTAATATCCCACGGAATGCCGCATCTAACAACTGACTTAAACCATTGATTTGAAGGCATGATCAAATTCATCCAAATTAGTGAAATCGCCTAGCATTACCAATTGGTATGCGTATAGAAACTTCCTGATTTTAAAAGGGGAAAAAAAAAGAAGCTACGCATGTTGGAGTCTAGCTGGGCTCGTTTCGGAATTAAAGAGGTAATTTGCCCCTCCATTTTGTTGACTATAGAGTAAAAGTAGGATTCATGTCTTTTATATTGTCTTACTTTTAGTGGAAGTAGAACTTACTGAAAACGCCAGAAATTGAAGTTGTGGTATAATTTGCATGTTTACTTAGTTTAACTTAACATAATTTTTGTTTTTCCTAAATGAGAGTTGGTGCTATTAGAGGATTATTTGATGCACAGTTTGCATGCTTGAAAAACTAGGACTATACCAATCTTTACTTTTAATTGATTGTGGGCTGGTCTTTCTAACGTTTATGGATTTGTTAAGTTAAACTTGCAGTCTAGTTTCATGTTCTTTTTCTTATAGTTCTTTGGTAGTACTTCAGGGAATCCCTAAAAACATTAATCGATTGAGATATCTTGTAGTCAGTTAAATTTCATTAATGTTGTTGGGGCTTCTCTTCACTCATTGGGTTTCATCATGATCCACCAACAATTAGCTGTGAATTATTTTTGAACTTTGTGATGTTTAATAAATCATGTGAATATGTACAGAAACACCTGAAGGAAGAGTATATAGAGATAGACTGGAGTTGGATAGACTTACTAAATCGAATGTTCGTAGAATATATAGCTGGGATTGATCAATTCCTTACGTTTGCAGACAGTAAAAGATATGAAAGTTTGGTATCTGTGTAGGAATTGTGGGAATCGTTATTATCTGGCAAGAGTGGTGGTGCGAGAGCATCTAATATCCAATGGTTTCTTAAGGAATTACAAGAATTGGGTTTATCACAGTGAGTCCTACGTTCCTTTGCATTGCATCTAAAGTTTTGGCTTTGTTTTCTTGATTCAGCCGAAGCTTACCTGTGCGAGTGCCTAAGGTCATAAGAATTACATATGGCGATTATGTACCAAGGTTTAATCTATTTACCCTGTTACTTTGTTAACTTAAGTATTAAGTTATTTACCCTCTCATAGTCTCATTTTTTCAAGTACTTGCAACTTTAGTTATTATTTGTTTACAGTGAGATGAAGTAACACTTGTTACTTTCTGCAAAGGGACCGCCACCTACTCACAGATCTCCCTCTTAACCGAGGGACCACCTCCAGCTTTCTTCTTAATTTGTTTCCTTTTATGTTTTCGTGTTCCCCTGCTGATGCTTGTGTTTAATTATGTGACCCATTTGAAAATTTGTAGTGATTCACAAACTTCATATCAAACAAGGTAGTTCAAAGAAAAAAGTATTTCCTGGCATGACACGCCCAGTTATGATCTCGTCAGAGGAAGGTAAAACCTTTGATGGTAACACAAGGAAATGCATTCTTTGCTTTGCTTTGCTTATTACTTCAGTAGGCATAGGAAATTTATTAATCATGTTTGTTTGTCCATTGCACTGCACATGAGTTAAAGTTTCCATGTTTGTTTGGGGAGTTTAACTTTTTGTTAGGAGTATATTATGTAACATTTATTTGTTTATTTTCTTGTTTCCAGAGAAGGCTACATGGAACTCTTATACAATGCTAGGTGAAGAACTGCTTTAGTGGTTGGAGGGGTGAGTACCTATTGTAATACCCTGTTTCATAGTTTCGTTCTTTGTTGCCTTCATATTATTCTGTAGGTTTCAACTAATATTGCTTCTTTATTTGGCAGATGTTGAGAAAAAGATGGTCGGAAGAATATGTTTGATTAAGGCGCGCGTGCAAAGATTATTTTGGGGACTCACTTGTGTTTATTTTCTTTGACTTGTTCATCCTTTTTTTTTCCCTTGACTCTATTTTATTTTGAGTACGGTTATCTATGAACATGAATTTGGATTGCAAAAGTATGAATTATTATTTCCATTCTTGTAAGGACAATTTTGCTAGTTTATGAATTCAAAAGTTCTGTTTTGTCTGGATATTAAGGTTCAAAAGGTTTTCGAGGCAGGAATTTTATTTTTTTGAAAAAAATACTATTATTTGCGACAGGGTTATACCGTGGCTAATAAAATCTATTGTTTTTTTAATTTTTTTTGCGACGGTATACACCTGTCGCGAATACTACCTTTTCCCGTTGCAAATACTTTGCCACAGGAAAAACCCGTTGCAAAAAGTATTTGCCACCCCACCATCTGCCACCGGTCATTCCCGTCGCGATCCCGTCGCAAAAGGGCTTTAGCAACGGGAATCCACTATTCGCAACAGTATTTTCCCGTCGCGAAGAGTATTATTTCTTGTAGTCTTTGAACTCTCCATAAACTTGGCCACCTTGTGCTGCCGGTAAACGATCTGCGACAGCGCCATGATCCATCGCCGCACCACCGTAAATTCTCTGCCATCGTCCTGGCGTATTCTCACTCCAGAATCACCGACGGAGGGCTGATGAAAGCCATGTTGGCAGCGTTGAAGAGGTTGAAGTAAGTGGCGGAGACGCCAAGGTGTGCCGCGAGCGGTGGGAGCCAATGGGAGGTGTAGTTGTAGACGACCCAGTCGGGCCTCGGGTTTGTGGATTTGAGGAAACGGGCCAGTGGGGTTTTCTATGGGGGTGGGTGGGTTTGGGGATTCTGGAGAGGTTTCTTGGGGTGAAGGAAGCTAGGAGAGTGGAGAGGTGGTTGAAAGAGATGAGGTGGCCCAACATGAATACATGAAGAAGAAGAACACCACCACTATCACTACCACCTTCTTGATTTTCCGTGGGAGGGAGGAGGTCGAAGAAAGTGTTGAGTTATCCCTTGGCTGTGTTTAATTTGTAATTTTGAGATTTATTTTTTGAAATAAAAAAGTTTTATAAATTTGTGTATTTTTTCGTTTTTAGTAAATTTTTTTGACATTTTGACAATTTTTTTTACTTTTTGAATAAATGTACGCTATGTACATCCAAAAAGTATAAATATAAGTAAAAAATTTGACAAAAAATCACTAAAAACGAAAAAACACGGATGACGAAACAGTCAAAAGTTTTGGAGATATTATTTCTGAGAGGATAACCAAACAAAGTGACTACTTATCAGGTAAGTATTTTAGGCTCTGTTTGGAACGTCGAGAAAGTGAAAGAAAAGAAAGAAAAATTAAAATTTGTCCCTCCAATTGTTTGGATTGAAGAGAAAAAGGAGAGAAAATAAAAGAATTCAAAATTTATGAATAATAACATTTCTCTCTAATTTTCTTTCTCACTTTCTATCACTTTCCCTAAAACTCAAACAAAGCCTTAGTGCTATTATGGAGAAGGAGATTACTGGTGGGAGTGGGTGCCAGACTACTGCCAGTTGACTGCCTTTCAAATTTGTTTGGAAGTATATCTATATTATTTTAATAGAGTGATTTTTACTAAAAATGTCAGGCGCCGCTATTCGCAGTTCTTTATTTTCTTCCATAGCCCATTACATTTTCGGTAAATGGTTGTTGAAAATCATACATAACATTTCGGTAAATAGCTGTTGAAGACAATATTATATTTCGGTAACTACATGTCGAAAATATGTTCAATTTTCGGTAAACAACTGCCGAACATACATTTTCGGTAAATAGCTGTTGAAAAAAGTATTACTCCTATATTTCAGTAATTAGATGCTGAAAATATATCTCATTTTTGGTAACTAACTGTTAATTATAATTGAAAATTTTTAACGAATTATAGGAAAAAATAAAGACCTACAAATAGCGGCGCTCAAAATGTCTTATTACCACGTAAAAGGAGAGCAACCTCTGTAAAGCTAGATATCGTGCTTCTTAAGGGATCCCATAGCTTAGGTGCGGACTTTTAACTAGGGCCGTTGGATCTCGTCATCCAACGGCGAGAAAAGGGAGGAGCAATTCGCGGGTTAAACTGGGGCTTTCCGGGTCATAACCACACCTCACACGCGGGTCAAAACCCTCTTTCCTTCCCACTTTCTGTTTCACGCCTCCTTACCAGAGAGAGAGAGATAAGAGAACGACGAAAAAGATCGAAGAAGAAGAAGATCGAAGAAGGTATCTCTCTCGTTCGATTTAACCTTCGATTAGTAGAAATTAGGGGCAGAAATTTCGAACCCGAAATTAGCGTTATGGTCATCACGCACGCACAGAAATTGGGGCTTATGTGGTACTAGAGCACTGGTCAAATGATCCCATTTCTGTTTAATCTTCTCCAACCCCCTATCTCGTGTTTCTGCTTAAAGTTCTTTTTCTTTTGCTGACTAGGCTTCGATTTGCTTCGATAACCCTATCTCGTGTTTATGTTATATATATCGATGAATTGATCCATGGTATGATAACCCTACAACATCATCATTCTTTAATTGAAGAATAAGAAAGTCTGGAATTGAATTGAACTAATAATCAACATCAGTGTATGATTTTTGCTCTCCTGTGCTTGAAAGGTTAAAACAAAACTTTCAGGTTTTCCAACCATTGTTATGACCTCACTCGAGTTACTTATTAATGTACTGTCATCTCTTATTTTTTAAAGTCCTCTGTAGACTTCTTGCTTCATTCAAATTGACACAAACTCTGTTAGTTCTGATCTTAACTTCCAATATACAAATCATTTGATTTCGATTTTGGATGATGTGATTTCTGAACTTGAGCTACATAGATTTATCCTCCTTTTTCAAAAGCGGAATCAGGGCGGGTTGCCTTTTTGCGCCAGGACCTTAGGGGCATAAGATGGGAGGAGCCCTACTAGCCTTCTGAAATTCCTTGATCAAGAAGAAAGGAAACCTGGGAAGGAACATGGGCATATTCACGTATGGAGATGCGAATCCAGGGAGGCCATGGATGTCGCGGCCTGGCCAATCATATTGTGGTTTCCGGAACCCGACAAAAAACCTCCTACAATGGAGCGGTTCGGGCCTTATATGCTCAAAGTCTTCCAAAGGGAGCCTACGAGCACGCAAGAGCAGATATTACGCGAGGCTACGAAAAAAAGGGAGAAGGCAATTTACCAAGGATAGAGATTGATGAGAAGGATTTCCCCAATGAAAGTGGTCCACGAAGTTACTTCAAGCCTGGTGACCTAATGGGCAGAGTCGGCAGACTCTACTTGTTATCTTCGGTTCCAATGGATCATTGAAGACTGAAGCTTTCAACACTTGCTCACTTCCTCCTATTCAACCTTTTAGGCCCCGTTTAGTTGCCAGAAAAGTACAAAGTACAGGAAAGGATGGGAAAATCAATTTTTCCATAACTTTTGTAGTGTTCAATTGGCAGGAAAGTAGTAAGAAACTTGTTTTTAAGTTTTCCTGCAAGATTTACTTTCTTACAAAAATGATCCGGCCAAAAGCATAGGATTTTGTCTCACGGGAAAAGTTTTCTCCATTGTGGGGCCAAAATAATTGGTGGGTAAGAATAAAAGTGAATGACGCCAATACCAAAAAATACGAATTAGATTCTTAGAAAGACACTTTGAGATTTACATGAGTAACAACAATTTCGACTACTATGGTGCTTTCTGAGATAATTGTTTTGGAAAAAGATTGGTAGTTTATTTTTTTTGGAAGTATTTATTTATCTTGTCATTGGTCTTCAATTTTGTTTTGTACTAACTAATTTTCAGTGAGTTTTTGCGTTGGCAACTAATCAAGCACGGTTTAATATTTATTTATTTAGTTATCATCTACTTATTTTTTAAACTTCATTTGTACGGTTGATTATCAGAGAATGTCAATTTAAATGGGGGATTTGCATGACCATTCAGAAATATAGCAAATTGAATATGGAATTGTGAGTCAATTTTTTTATTTCATGTTAAGGCTTTGCATTAGATAAAATACATTTTCCGTGTGTTAATTTTTGAAATATGATAGCCTATTATTTAGATCTCAAAGTTACTTTTATTTAAAATTAGCCATGAGAATAAAAATAAAGAAGTTTCTCATAAGTGTCTTTTCCGGGAAATGAACCACTAAACTTTAGTTTTTTTGCAAAAAAAAATTGTCAAATGAACACTCACAGGAAAATAGATTTTTTTTTTTCCTTTATTTCACTTAACATTTCCTGAGAATAACTTTCCAGTACAACATTCCTGGCAACTGAACAGAGCCTTAGAGTTTAGGAAATTGGTCTCATATATGGATTTGTTCCAATTTTTGCTCTTAAAATTGTTTGGTTTGTTGTAGTTTTTAGACCTAGAATGAATATCGAACTCATATCTATTCACTTTCCATGCAAGAATTCAAGCTAGGCGTTAAAATTTGTGGGAAGTCATTCTTCTATTTAGCTTGGATGTGTGTAGTCAGTTGAAGCCATGTAAACACTAAATTCTTTTTCTTGGAATTGGTTTGGCTGATTCTTATGATGCAGTTGGATAATGAAAATGCTCACTAGTTTAGGAGGATATCCTTCGAAAGGAAAACATGGCATATTCAAGTCTCATCGTTTTGTAATTTGTACCCACATTCTCGGTTTCACTTGCTATCTCTATCTCACACACCCACACAAATTTGTTGGTCATGTATATATGTATATGCATTACCCACCTTCAAAGCTATTGTATAAGCACTTAGCGCCACCCATTACTGCATTTTTTTTTGTGAATTTGTTTTTTGTTTGTCGCATACCATGTGTTCGTAAAAATGGGGCAATGAGGAGACAAATTGTTACAGTATTACGGTAAGATTCTTGTTTGCCCTAGTCCACCAATCAAGTTTATGGGAAGCATGTCGCAATATTGCCAATGGAAACACAACAAAAAATAGTATGACTTGCGTATGCTCTTCTAGCATTCTTTATTCATGATTGGTATAAATTTCAAGTAACGGTAGTTTAGTATGGTGACTTTTAATCATTCTAGTGCTATGCCTTGTGGTGATTGAGTTTTCAATTTTAGGTTAATTGGATTAGACCAAGCTTGATCTTAATATGACTATGAATGGGTTTAGGCTAGAAATTTGTGTTATGCTGAGGACCAATTTCTATCTACTTTTGATTCCTTCTTGGATGGGTTAGGTTAATTGCATAACTCAAATTTCACTTTGCAATCTCAATATGTTATCCCCATTCCCACAAAAGTTATGCAGTGCCCATAAGATATGCAATGGCAAGTAACGCAATTATGTTGTGACTGTTGTCTCTTACCTTGACAAGCTATACACTTCATATTCTTTATACGCATTCTCCTGGCTATTGTATCTCACGAAAATTTGAAATCACCTTAAATTGCCTTGGCAAGCTATACATTTCCTATTCTTAATAAATTTGCCTATATTTTGTTTATCAATGTGGATAACATGTCGAAATTGACAATTAACCCGAAATATAGGTTATACTATGGGGAGCGAAGAAGATAGCGCAGTGAAAGAGCCACTGGATCTCATCAGACTGAGTCTCGATGAGAGAATCTACGTCAAGCTTCGATCTGATCGTGAACTCCGTGGAAAGCTCCACGTATGGATTAATTCTCTCTCTCTCTCTCTCTCTCACTTGATTTTGCACTTATTGCTCCGTAGTACTAAAATGTTTTTGCCTGGGTTTCTTAACTTGCAGCTCCTTTGAGACCTTGATGGAATTGGGTTTAGATTTGAACTTTTGTTGTTAATCATGACTAGGGTTTAGGTACGATCAAAAAAAATCTAGGGTTTAGATTGACATTGGTGCTGAATGGAGCCTTACTCTTTTAATTGACTCAAAACTAAATTCTCTGAGTAAAACCTCTCTACAATCACTCAAGTCTTTGACTCAAACTAATACCAAATTGAGTTTTACCTAAATTTTTCGCCAAATCAAGGGGGACTTATATTTTAACTCAACTTTTTAGGACTTATTTTGCTATTTACAACTATGCTATTAATGAAGCTTTTACTTCAAATTTGTGTGGATGTTCGAGTTTGTCCATTGGAGTATTTATATCAAATGAAGCTTGTGCTCAACAATGTACTAAGATTTGAGTAAGGGTTGGAGATGCTCTTACTATATTTTGCGATGGTATGAGTGAAATTTCAAAGAGTCGCTACTTTGTCTTCCTTTGATTTAGCTAGACTTGCTTGATTTTGTGTCCAATGGGTCAATGGCTCCTCCAATTTTTTTTTTTTTAAGGGACTAATAGTGTACTATTATAAGGCCAGCCACATTCTATGGCACCAAGTGTTGGATTACTAAGAAATAACATATGAGTAAGATGAGTGTAGCTCATATGGGAATGTTGAGATGGATGTGTAGTAAGACTACGTGATATTGAATTAGAAACAAACTCCTTCGCAGAATGGTAAGGTAGCACCGCGAGAAGATAAGCTGAGAGAAAATGTATTAAGGTGGTTTGAATATGTCTATCATAAATCACTAGATGCGGTAGTTAAGGGTAGCTGTATAGTTGTAGTAGAGGGTAGCAGTAAGGGAATGGGTTGATCAGAATTGACTTTAGAGGCAGTAGGTTGAAAGTATTTAGGTTTGTTGGATATCAAGGAACACGATGTTCTCTACAAAGCTTAATGGAGAAGACAAAGTTTTTGCCGACCCCAATTGACTGAGACTTAAAAAGCTCGGTTTGGTAGGGTTTGGTTTGGTTTAAGGAACTCAACGTATTTGTTACCCAAACAGCAACCTAGGGGGGGGGGGGGGGGGGGGGGGGGGGGGGGGGGGTGTGAATAGGGTTGCTAATTAAAAATTACCAATAAAAAAAAATACAAAGGCAAATAACCAATTAGCAAATATATAGAGAGTTAAGAAGCGCAAAACCAGTTTATAGTGGTTCGGTCTGAATTTGACCACGGTCCAGCCTACTCTACTTCTCTCCAAGGTAATCGCTTGAAGGTTCCACTAATAAAAATGGAATTACAACAGTAAGCCTTGCAGGTGCTTACAATTACCAACTCTCCTAGCTTTCCAGAGGAGCTAGACAACCGCAAGTATTTAAAGTACAAAATCCTCAAAAACCCCTTCCAAAAACAAAACCCCTGTTTTTGGAATTACAAAACCAGTGCTTGATTTCTCAAACACTTAATTTCTCAAAAGATAATAGAATTTGTAGCTCACAATTACAACACTCCTTGAAGAGTAGATATAACTATTTTGCTCACAAATCTCTCAAAGTAATTGTATGAAAAATGAAGTGTAGGAGAGGGTGAAAATTGCTCTTGTAATGCTCTGTGTATTTTCCCTGCCGTGGCTGGGGTGTTTTCTTCTGGTGCAGAAGCCTTTCTTTTATAAGGAAGAAAATAGGAACGTTGTGTTCTTTCCGTTGAGTCGAAATCTTTCTTCTGCAACAATTGATCTTCATTAAATGCACCTTATGAACGTTGAGCCGAAATCTTCAGAAATTTTGATCTCCAATGATCCCATGTAGGGGTGATACCGGTCCGGTTTCGATCGGTTTCGGCATATTTTTCGGTCGAAACCGGTTATCCGGTTTGGGATTTTTGAAAACCGGAACCGGTTGAGATAATACGGTCCTGTTTCGACCGGCTCAACCGGTTTCGGTCCGGTTTATCCGGTTTCTCGTTCTGCCAATAAAAAACCACCATACACGGCCACCACCACCATCAGGCCATCCCCGCCGTCGCCACCATCGTGCGAACAAGAGGGATGATGGGTTTTGTAGATCTTCTACTTCCAGATTTTGTGGGATGTGTGTGTGTGTGTGTGTGTGTGAGAGAGAGAGAGATAGAGAGAGAGAGAGTGACAGACGGAGAGAGAGGGACGAAGAGACTCACCCTTGGGTTTGGTCAAATCGCCATGGAGGAGTGCTGAGTGAAGTCGGCGTGAGAGAATGAGATGTGAATCTGGAAAAGTTCTTAGGGCTAGTGTGTATATAACTTTTATGTATTTCTATGTAATAAATATATTTATTCTATGATAAAAACACAAGTAGTTGTATGTCCAAGCAGTAAAGAGTCCCTCTTTCAACTTGAAGCACGCGAGTTCGAGTCCTACTACTTGCAAATTTTTACACATATGCATTAATCCGGTTCGGTCCGGTTTCGACCAGTTTATAAAACACATAAACCGGAAACCGAACCGGTTTTAAGAATATTAAATTTTATAAACCGGATCGAAATTATTTGACCGGTTTGAAAAATTCGGTCCGGTCCGGTTTTTCCGGTTTCGATCGAATTTCCGGTTCCATCTAACAGCCCTAATCCCATGTATTAACTGTGAAGCCTCAAAGTCAATAGTGGAGGAGAGGAAACGCTATTCGGTCAAGCTTATTAATTACTGACGCTGGTTCTTGAGAGTGACAGAATGAGCCTTGGCTCATTTGCTTATGACAAGAGTAGATCATCCAAGTCAACAAAGGTAGAAAACAAAACTGACATGCTCCCAATTTAGGAAAAATAAAACTTTAGACTTAAATGAAGGAACTGTCCGACAATGTCCAATGTGCAAGTTTTACTAGTTGGCCAAAATTATTGCCAAAAAAAAAAAAAAATTTCGACATTTATCAAAAAGTGTTGTAGTCCAAAAAAAATTATGCAGGGCCAATCGTACTACTTGTCGAAAAGTAAAAAGCTTTTCATAAATCAAATTTTGTCGTAGAACATAATCAAAATCAATTATATTTAACAATCTCCCCCTTTCTGATGATGACACAAAATATGATTTTTTTTTAAAAGAGTGATAAGTAAAGAGTGAGCGAATGCTCCCCCTACATATATGCTCCCCCTCAATATATGCACCAATAGCAGTTATATATGATCAACGAGTAAATATAATAATCAACACATCATAGTAATCAAATTTTAAAGCAAGATAGATCAAATTCAAATAAAACTTCTCTTTTTCTCCCCCTGTGGCATCATCAAAAACAAGAAAGCTCAGAGAAAAAAAATATGGATATGGTTCCAGCACTATGGCTCTCTTGCCCTGTATTACTCTATCTTCTTTCATCGAAAGCTTGGCGTCTTTGATTTTCGTATTCTCGAATGATGGCTGCTACAGCGGCAGCTACAATGCCAATCCAATACCACAGAGTATCCACATTTACATTCCACCCGAACCATGGTGGTATTCTCATTGTAAGTAATGCACACAGTAGAATGAAAATAAAGAGTTGCATCCAAAGGGTTTGGATAAACATTCTTAGCTCTACTCGTTCGATGTCTCTTTCCCAAAACTCAAGCGGTAACCCTTGCGGTAAGTTTGCCATTGCTCGATTTGGAAGGATAGCGATTTGGAGAGAGAGAGAGAGAGAGAGATGAAAAGATAGAAATTGTGTGGTTGAATTTATAGAGGATGAGAGAAGTGTGTTGAGGAAGGAAGAAATTTAAATTTTGAAAATTTTAAAATGAAGATAGGGGTTGCCGCGTCGAATAGGACAAAAATAGGGTAAGAAAATTGTGTTCGGATACTTATTACTGTGTCCCCTCAATGTCTCACAGAATTGAATATAATATGTTCGGAGTGTGATTTATTAAACACTATGATGGTAAGTACTCCAAAAAAAAATGATTAGACAAGTAATACTAATTTTAACTAAAAATCCCCCAAAAAAATATTTAGAATGGATTAGACATCCCGAGTTCTCTTCGGATAAAACAAAATTGTTCTTCAATTAGGGGTTTTGTAAAAATATCCGCCAATTGCTTGTTGGTACTGACAAAATCAAGAATAATATCCCCTTTTTGAACTTGATCACGTATAAAATGATGTCTAATTTCAATATGTTTTGTTCGAGAATGTTGAATGGGATTTTTTGTTAAATTGATTGCACTTGTATTATCACATTTAATTGGAACATGATCATAATGTAAATTAAAATCCTCCATTTGCTGTTTGATCCATAATAATTGAGCACAACAACTACCAGCAGCTATGTATTCAGCTTCAGCAGTTGATAAAGCAACAGAATTTTGCTTTTTACTAAACCAAGAAACTAATGAGTTTCCAAGAAATTGACAAGTACAACAAGTGCTCTTACGATCAGTTCTACTGCCAGCATAATCAGCATTAGAAAAACCAATTAAGTCGAAAGAAGTATTTCTAGGATAAAATAACCCCAAATTAGGAGTTCCTGCAAGATATCTAAAAATACGTTTCACAGCTTCTAAATGTGATTCTTTTGGATTAGACTGAAAACGAGCACATAAGCACACACTAAACATAATATCGGGTCTACTAGCAGTAAGATAAAGAAGTGAACCAATCATACCTCGATACATTTTTGTATCTACTGATTTACCATTTTCATCTTTGTCGAGTTTAGTGGTTGGGCTCATTGGAGTCTTCATGATCTTGAATCTTTTGAGAAGTTCTCTCGTATACTTTGCTTGATTAATAAAAATTTCATCTTTTGATTGCTTGATTTGGAGCCCAAGGAAAAAGTTGAGTTCTCCCATCATACTCATTTCGATCTCCCCTTGCATACACTTAGCAAACTCTTTGCATAATTTTTCATTAGTAGCACCGAAGATAATATCATCAACATAAATTTGAATAATTAGCATGTCGTGATTTTTGATTTTTATGAGAAGAGTAGTATCCAATTTTCCTCTAGAAAATCCCTTTTCGAGTAAGAATGAACTAAGTCTATCATACCATGCACGAGGTGCTTGTTTCAAACCATAAAGCGCTTTTGAAAGTTTAAACACATGATCAGGAAATTCATGATTTTCAAAACCAGGAGGTTGTGTTACATAAACTTCTTCTGCTATGAAGCCATTTAGAAATGCACTTTTCACA
Source organism: Rhododendron vialii (assembly GCF_030253575.1). Lineage (NCBI taxonomy): Eukaryota > Viridiplantae > Streptophyta > Magnoliopsida > Ericales > Ericaceae > Rhododendron > Rhododendron vialii. The sequence continues at coordinate 10,242,744 of NC_080562.1, read as the reverse complement.
TCCATTTGAAAAAGTTTAAAGTTTTTAAAACATGAAAACGCAAGTAGCATGCGAATAGCTTCTAGTCTGGCAACAGGTGCAAATGTCTCATCAAAATCAATGCCTTCTTCTTGATTATAGCCCTGTGCAACTAATCTAGCTTTATTTCTAACAATGTTTCCTGATTCATCCAATTTATTTCTAAAAACCCATTTAGTACCAATAATGGTGTGATCACGAGGTCTAGGCACTAAATCCCAAACTTTATTTCTTTCAAATTGACTCAGTTCTTCTTGCATAGCTAAAATCCAATTTTCATCATTTTCAGCTTCTAAAAAAGTCTTAGGCTCAATTTGAGAAACAAAAGCTAAATTGCCACAAATATTTTTAAGAGATGAACGAGTAGATATACCTTTCGAAACATCTCCAAGAATCAAATCTTTTGGATGATTTTGTATGAATCTCCATTCTTTAGGTAGATCTTGATTGCTGATTGGATCTTGTGGTTGATCAAGAACCACGTCATCCTTCGCTTGAGTGCTCTCCTGTTGGCTTTCACCATTTTCTTTGCTAAAAGTCAAGTCTTGCACTTCCTTTATGATATCTATCTCATCATCATCAATTATAATCTTGGCAGTAGATGGATTATATTCATCAAACGAAACATGAACAGATTCTTCTACAGGTAAAGTGCGTTTGTTGTACACTCTATATGCTTTACTTGAAGTTGAATATCCAACAAAAATTCCTTCATCGGATTTTGAATCAAATTTTCCCAAATGATCTTTTCCATTGTTTAAGACAAAACATTTACAACCAAAAGCATGAAAGTAACCAATGTTGGGTTTTCTGCCGTTCTATAGCTCATATGGTGTCTTTTTGAGGATAGGTCTAATCAAGACTCGATTTAAAACATAACAAGCGGTGGTAACGGCTTCTGCCCAAAAGTATTTGGGTAGAGAGTTTTCACAAAGCATTGTTCTAGCCATTTCTTCAAGAGTTCTATTTTTTCTCTCAACTACCCCATTTTGTTGAGGTGTGCGAGGTGCAAAAAAGTTATGATCTATACCATGATCAGTTCGAATATTTGCAATAACAAATCCTTTTTCATTTTGAACTTTTCTACATAGTTTTGTAAAGGAAGTAAAAGCCTCATCCTTAGTAGCTAGGAACAGAACCCATGTAAATCTAGAGAAATCATCCACAACAAGAAGACAATAGTATTTGCCGCCAAGACTTGCTGTTCTAGTAGGACCAAATAAATCCATGTGTAATAGTTGTAATGGCCTTGTAGTAGAAATAACATTTTTAGATTTGAAAGAAACTTTTGTTTGTTTACCTTGTTGGCATGCATCACACAATCTATCCTTTTCAAATTTGATTTTTGGAAGACCAACAACTAATTCTTTTCTAGAAAGTTTTGAAATCGCATCCATGTGTGCATGTCCAACGCGTCTATGCCATAACCAACTATTATTACTCATTGCAGAAAAACATTTTACACCTTGTTTGCTCAAATCATTTAAGTTGAAAACATAAACATTTTCAAGTCTTTGGCCAACAAATAATGTTTTGTGTTCTTTGATACTCTCAATGATGCAACTAGATTTTTCAAAAATAACTTTGTTGCCCTTGTCACATAATTGGCTAATGCTAAGAAGATTGTGTTTAAGACCATCAACAAATAAGACATCTTCTATAACAATAGAAGGAGATATACCGATATTACCTATACCGATGATTTTTCCTTTGCTATTGTCACCAAAAGTTACGAATCCTCCATCTTTTGGAGTTAGAGAATTGAAAGCCTTTTCATCTCCCGTCATATGCCTTGAGCATCCACTATTGAGGTACCATTTACCTTTAGTTGATGTGGATTTGAGGCACACCTACAATAACATATCAAGACTTGATTTTTGGTACCCATATCATCTTGGGTCCATGTTGGTTAGCTTGAACAGGGTATGTTTGGTTCTTTTGAACCCAAGTTTTGTTAACATAAACAGATGAAAGTCTCTTCATAGGGCATGATGGTGAAATATGTCCTACTATACCACAATAATGACAAGTAATTTTAGGAAAAATAGGTGAAGTGCTTTTATCAAAAAGATTTTTGTAAAGATTTTTATGTTCGTCAGGATTATAACCAATTCCAGCTTTATGAAAAGAACATCTTTGTTTTCCAAGAAGTAAGTCTAAGGCTTCTTTACCCTTTGTTAATTTTTCAAGAGATTTAGTTAAATCATCAATTTGTTTATGCAAAAAATCAACATTTGAAGCTTTTCTTAAATTCTCATTTTCTTTTTCTAGAGCATTTCTCTTTGTAATTAAATCTTTAATTTGCTTATCAAAAAGATCAGTGTTAGAACTATTTTTAAATTTTTCATTTTCTTCTTCTAAAGCATTTTTCTCGTCAATCAAATTATTCATTTCATTTGAAAGTTCTTTGGCGAGTTTCTTTAAAGCTTTATTCTTTGATTTTACTTTTTCAAAATCAACTTGCAAACTTCTAAAAGCATTTTGTAATTCATCAAATGAAAGAGATGAGGAGTCATGATATACCTCATTTTCTTCCAGTGCCATTAAACAGAGGTTTGCCACTTCGGCTTCCTCGTCACTTTCTGAGCTGCTATTGTCACTGTTGTCCCAAGCTGCTACCATTACTTTTTTTTGTCCTTTTTGCTGAACCTTTTAGACTGAGGACAATCAGCTTTCATATGGCCTGGTTTTCTGCATTTGTAACAGATTATCTCATCACGTTTGCCTTCATCTTCTTTGTTCTCATTCTTTTTGAGAAATTTCCTTCCTTTCCATCCATTCTTTTTCTTGAGAAATTTCTTGAAATTCTTTGTGATCAAGGCCATATCTTCATCGTCATCGCTCTCATCATTTGCTTCTTCGGTGTCCTTTGATTTACTGGTAGTGCTTTTTAGAGCAATGTCTTTCCTCTTTGTATCGACTTCCTCATTTAGCTTGCGATGTATCTCTTCTGTCATGAGAGTGCCCATAAGTTCATCCATAGTGCATTTGGAGAAGTCCATGGTTTGCAAGATGATTGATGCCCAGTATCCCAAGACTTTTCCATGGACCTGAGAATCTTTCTTGCCATTTCTGAGTTAGTATAAGATTTACCAAGAGATTTTAAACCATTAACGATATCAGTAAATCTAGTGAACATATTAGAAATAGATTCTTCAAGTTTCATTTTGAACAATTTATAATTGTGTACTAGAATATCTATTTTTGATTCCTTTACTTGACTGTTTCCTTCATGAGGAGCTATCAATTTATCCCAAATTTCTTTAGCAGTTTCACAGATATAGATTCTATTATATTCAGCAGAATCTAGAGCACAATATAAAATATTCATAGCCTTGAAGTTTGATTCTATATTACGCATATCTGCATCATTCCATTCAGCCTCAGTTTTGACCACATAGGTCTCTCCTACAATTTTCATAGGGATGTTGGGTCCGATCGTGATAATTTTCCATAAACTATAATCTATGGAGTGGATATAAATTCTCATCCTATTTTTCCAGTAGGCAAAGTTTGTTCCATTGAACAAAGGTGGTCTGTTGGTTGATAGGCCCTCTATGTGTGAGGATGTGGTTGCCATAATCACTCTTAGATTGTGAAGTCTTTAGACAAGAGTCCAAGCTTTGATACCAATTGTTACCCAGACAGCAACCTAGAGGGGGGGGGGGGGGGGGGGGGGGGGGGAATAGGGTTGCTAATTAAAAATTACCAATAAAAAAAACTACAAAGGCAAATAACCAATTAGCAAATATATAGAGAGAGTTAAGAAGCGCAAAACCAGTTTATAGTGGTTCGGTCTGAATTTGTCCACGGTCCAGCCTACTCCACTTCTCTCCAAGGTAATCGCTTGAAGGTTCCACTAATAAAAATGAAATTACACTAGTAAGCCTTGCGGGTGCTTACAATTACCAACTCTCCTAGCTTTCCAGAGGAGCTAGACAACCACAAGGATTTAAAGTACAAAATCCTCAAAAACCCCTTCCAAAAACAAAACCCCTGTTTTTGGAATTACAAAACCAGTGCTTGGTTTCTCAAACACTTAATTTCTCAAAAGATAATAGAATTTGTAGCTCACAATTACAACACTCCTCGAAGAGTAGATATAACTATTTTGCTCACAAATCTCTCAAAGTAATTGTATGAAAAATGAAGTGTAGGTGAGGGTGAAAATTGCTCTTGTAATGCTCTGTGTATTTTCTGTGCCGTAGCTAGGGTGTTTTCTTCTGGTGCAGAAGCCTTTCTTTTATAAGGAAGAAAATATGAACGTTGTGTTCTTTCCGTTGAGTCGAAATCTTTCTTTTGCAACAATTGATCTTCATTAAATGCACCTTATGAACGTTGAGCCAAAATCTTCAGAAATTTTGATCTCCAATGATCCCATGTATTAACTGTGAAGCCTCAAAGTCAATAGTGGAGGAGAGGAAACGCTATTCGGTCGAGCTTATTAATTACCGACGCTGGTTCTTGAGAGTGACAGAATGAGCCTTGGCTCATTTGCTTATGACAAGAGTAGATCATCCAAGTCAACAAAGGTAGAAAACAAAACTGACATGCTCCCAATTTAGCAAGGAAAAATAAAACTTTATGACTTAAATGAAGGAACTGTCCGACAATGTCCAATGTGCAAGTTTTACTAGTTGGCCAAAATTATTGCCAAAAAAAAAAATCTTTTTCGACATTTATCGAAAAGTGTTGTAGTCCAAAAAAAATTATGCAGGGCCAACCATACTAGTCGAAAAGTAAAAAGCTTTTCATAAATCAAATTTTGTCGTAGAACATAATCAAAATCAATTATATTTAACAGTATTGAATTTTTTCAAATACTATACAACATCACACTTGTCCGTTTCTATCATCTACTTCAAAAGTATTGCCAAACTTAATTCCGGTTGATTGGGGTGGTTGGATTTTGGACTTCATATATATTATTCATGGACTAATACTGTGGTTGCAAAGTAGATTGTTCGGGGTTTAGGTTAAAGCTTGTTAAACTTTCAATACACAGGGCAAAGTCAAACTGGTACACATGTTAGTTATCTTTACACATGTGCTGTTTAAACTTGTGAAAGAGATCTGTTCAAAAAAAAAAAAAAAACTTGTGAAAGAGAGGATACAAGGTGCCCCGACCATTTTAGTGCTGAACAAAAGATCGGTTTGATTTTATCAAGAGTTCAAGCAAAAGTAGGTACATATTTAAGGCATTGTCGGCATCTGAAGTTAGATTGTAGACTACCGTACTTACAAGTTGTAAGATTAGTTGTTAAAGGCGAGAAGTGCACTGAGGCGGCAAGGTCTTGTGGGGCCTAGGCATTGGGCTGGGCTCTGGTTGCGATCGAGCGAGACATTGTAACAACAATATAAAGTATAACGTTCAAAAATACAACATGGGCAACATTGGTTACACACTAATCGCCGTTCCAAAAATTCTACTAAAAGGATCTACTGAATGTTAAATAGTCAAGACTTTTTTTAGAGAAGTACCAAATAGTCAAAAAGAAAACACAGAGAAAGGGAAGAGGAAATGTTACTTATAAAAAAAGAGGAAATGTTGGACTAAGCTCTTGGCAAGGGTGAAAGAAGAGATATTTCCAGACAATTACAGCCATTTACAGCCTAAAATACATGTATAATGTGTTTACCTGAATAAAAGAGTATATTTCAGGGCATTCACTACGTGGAGCTGCCCCTCAGTGTGTCAATGTACAGCATTGTGTTACCCAAATTCTTTGGGCTCGCATTTTATAGGATGATTCTATTTTATTAGTTGTACTATTTTTGAGGTAAAACTGTTGCTTTTCCCCCCTGTTAGCATGTGTCACAAAGTGCAAGTATTGGGTATCTTTTTTTTTAATCAGCCAAAAAAGTTCCCCTATCATTAATAACGATACATATAAGAAACCTTGTAGTAATACACCAAGGAGCTTTGTAGCATGGACACGACACGACACCGACACACGAATTTTTAAAAAATGGAGGACACAACACTTTAGGGGACATGTTTTAAAAAGCATATATTTATACTATCACATGTTGAAAAAGTAAAATTACAAGGTTCTAATTGTAAATATGCAACGCCACATATACGTTACCATCATCATATCATTCATAAAAGTATTTGATCATTTTTGTGCCTTTTTAACCAATAAATTATCATCCGTCACCCAAAAAATATGACTTAAGTTTTAATTGGATCCTACTCTTTTTTTTTTTTATCAACCCCGACTTGTTTTCCAAGTGTTTGAGAGTGTCCATAGCATTTTAAAGTGTCCCTGGAGTGTCCAAATGGAAAACATTGATAAAAATCTAGGACACTTGGAAATGAGTGTCGAATACATGTTCGAAAAGTGTCGGTGTCCGACTCCGACCTCTGAAGGGTCCATGCTACATAGCCAAATAGCGTAATACAAAGAGGACAAGCTCAACCAAATGGGAGCATTATACAATGAAAATAAGTTCAACCTATCACTACAGATCACCTCACTTTTTTTTTAAGAAAAACAGGAAAAACAGAAAAACTGTTAGCAAGGAGCCAATAGGACACCCAATGGGCCAAAGGCCCAACACCCAAAGGGTCAAAAGCCCAAACCCCAAAACAAAACAAAAACCCTAAGCCTACAAAAGATCCTCCGCTGCCACCGAGCCACCGCCGCCTCAGAAAGAAACCCTAAGAAAAGACATGCAATTTTCAAACAAAAAAACAAAGTACTTTCGTGCATAATTTTTTTGATTTCTTCGCGCTGAATTAAAAATCTAATTGAGTTCTCTAATTTGGTGCGAAGAAACTGAAAAAATTATGCATGGAAGTAATTCATTTTTTTATTTGAAAATTGCACGTCTTTTCACTTGGGATATTTATTTAGGGACAGCGGGAGTATAATCTCAGATTATAAAGATCCATTTATTTGGAATGCTAGGAAAGCTGAAACTCTTATGTATTGATGTTTGTTAGGTGAGCATAGCATAGATTGCTTGAGTTCAAGCATGTGTGGTGCAGTAGTGACTCTTTGATTATCGTATGAAATAGGAAGTGTGAGGAATATAAAATGTTTTGCCAGTTCCTCTCAAGTGTTGTGTAATGGACAATTAGTTGTTGCAAAAGAGAGAATTTTTATTCAAAGGCATATGCAGTTGCAGAACTTGGCCTTTCAATCCCGGGATTATTTGTGCCAATTTTTCATGCTTATCAGACACCCCGTCCTTTTGTAGTTGCATAATTGTGGTGACCCTCTAGTACCCCATAATAGCAAATAATATTCTTTTCCACTGTGGTGAAAAAAGTCCCTAGTTAAGACAAACCCAACTAAACATATTCAATGAGAATGGTGTCCTACTCTTTTAAGACTCAAAAGTTCTTTCATTTTTCTTTCTTATTCTTTTAGCCATTCTTTCGTGAAGACCATGATCAGTTTCTTATAATTCGCAAAGTGACATGACTACAGTGCATTCAATTTTTCATATCTTCAGTATTTTGTTTTTTGATGCTGCACCTTTATGTTATGGACTCGATGTTTTTTCCCCTTTCGTGACGGTGATGGTGATATTGTTTTGCAGGCATACGACCAGCATTTAAATATGATACTAGGAGATGTTGAAGAAATTGTGACCACAGTGGAGATTGATGATGAGACCTATGAGGAGATAGTTCGAGTAAGTTGTAATTTCACCTGGTTATTGCTCTCACTTTCTATTACCAAACGAAATGGTTGAATGGTGGAGTAGCTTTTTGGAGGCGAACTTCGCTAAGCTAATATATAGAAACCAAGGTAAGGTTTTGAAACTCGTACTATACCGGCCAGTACGAAGCAGTATTTACCAAATCCAGTATCCTACACCTCCAATTTCGTTTAGTACTGGCCAGTACCGGTCAATACCCGACTACTTAGGTACCAACTAGTACTGGTCAAAATCGGACGGTACTGAACTACTTCAGATTTATTTATTTCTGTAAGGAAATGTATGTGTGGTGCTAAATTTTTTGATATGAGGAAATAACATTGATAGCCATAAATCCGAAACAGTATCTGGTCTTTCACCGGTACTGGTAAATACAGTACCAATAGAAAAACTGGTACTCTAGCCAGTACGGTATTCAGAACCTTGGTAGAAACAAAACTATATAGATGCCTCAAATAATGTTATTGTGCAAGGGCAGTTTTCAAATAAGGTGGACCATTTACTTAGGAGTTGTGCTTTGGTAGCTATATATGGCCATAATTACCACACAATGTCTGAACTGTGAAGTTGGTATCAGAGGTCAGGTTGGTAAGGACTTAGGTTTAAGTGTTTTTGTTTGCACTAGCTCCCCTTTTTGGTTGCATTCTATGCATGTACAGCGGTGTGCACGTGAGGAAGGGTGTTGGATCGCTTGATATACCTTGTTGAGAACATTTCCTAATCGTCTCATAGAGACTATTGCATGGGTCACTGGTCTCCACAATTTTCTTTCATGCAATTTATGAGGTCTCAGGAATAAGTAGATGCTTGTGATTTATCGCCACTCTTTTTCGTACAGACAGCTTTAATCCCCTAGCATTTTATGTTTGAATATCTTGTTGAGATTTCGGAATGCTATTTTTATTTTTTATTTTTTTATTTTTCTTGGGGTAACAATTATTATTTTTTCCCACCTGGCTCTTAGGAACTTAGTCAAAAGCCAGTTAGTTGAAACTCAAAAGTACGCTGTCGAATATAGCCCTCTTTTGCTACAACACACCAAGTTTAGCATGTTTCGTAAATACTATTGTACCACCTGAATCTATGTGAAATCCCCATCCACCTGCCTCCATATATCTTGTCTTAACGATCATGTTACGTGTTTTATAGATGTGGTATATTCGTGGCGGGACTCATCAGTTACACCCCATTCCATGTATAAGACACTTGTATAAATTACTGGACACGTACCCCAATACCAGGGGAACGTACATGCGAATCACTAAGACTAGGCATATTTGAAACACTTAAGAAGTATCAAAAATATGTTTTACACATTTATCCATTCTTGTTAGAGTTCTTAATTTCAAGAATTCTAAACATTCAGTCATCCATCTGTTTAAGCAATTTTCCCCCCCAAAAACTAGGGGTAAGGCATTTTTGTCCACACTTCTCTAATATCTCAAACTTCGAATTGTTTTTTTTGCCTGCTTGGCAACGATATAATATTAGTGGATATGTAATGTTAAAAACCAAGCAGCTACTATTATTTTCATTTTTAAGGTACTAATAGTTATTGTTCTGGAACTACCTTGTCATGTCTGAATTTTGTAGGGAAATCCTATCTGCTTTGCTTGTCTGTTTCTGAAGCTAACTGATGCCACACAAAGAACACTTATTGTGCAATGCAAATGTAGTTGGGACACTGTTGTGGAAAAATCTGATTAGAATTTCTGTCTTTTAATTTCTTCCTCTGGGTAGTTTTTGTTTATTCTCCAGTAATTTCTGATGCCCTTATTGTGTTTATGTTTCAGGCAAACAAGCGGACAATCCCTTTTCTTTTTGTACGGGGAGATGGCGTGATACTGGTTTCTCCACCTCTGCGGACAGCTTAATGGAGACAACAGTGCACATTTGGCAGGATGGTATCATGTTTGAATCGAATGTTAGGCTCTTGCTATTAGTCAGTTTTCAACGATTTCCTTTCGACTTAAAAAATTCTGTAGTAATAGACTATATAACACAACAGTGCATTATGAATTTCACCACGGGAATTTGGTTTTTTCAGTTTTTGAACTATATATTCAGTGGCAATCAATACACATCTGCAAATTTAAAATGAGACTTTCATCCATGAGCAAATGCCACCCTTACCAATCAAGTTCTCTTGTCTATTTCTATGAAAGCGCGGCAAGAGAACTTGGCATCGATGCATTATTGTACATTATATATTCTTGTAAGTTTAGGTCAGAATTGTTGTTGTAATAGCAATAGATGTATGTCAGCTTTTCGTTTTCGATTTCAATAGTGTTAGACCCCCAGGAACTCTGTTCGGATGGGGTAACCAACTTTTTCCTGGTATAGTATGAGGCATTTTTCCTCCAAAGATGTGTAATATTCACTCTGAGATCAAATAAGTGAAATTTTCTAAGCATAAAGTTGATTCAACTGGTTACTTTCTTCCGAGTGTTGGTATCTGGTGTGTCCTTATGTATGGTCATGTTACACCTTGATTCTGATTTGATATGTTTTTAGGCCATTCTATTTGCCTCCGGTTTTTTTTTGATCGGTTAAAGTCAGTTCTATTAGAATAGTTAGATTAGCATCTCAGAATATGAGTTGAATTTTTGACCACCTTTTTCCTAGCACTGAAAGTGCACTCTTTATATTGTTGGGCTAAATTCCTCTTGGGCCCTTGGCTATCAACTCAGACTTACTTTGTGATTTACATGGGAAGGTCTATTGTATAGACAGCCTTTTTATTTGACTGAGGTAATGGTTGTAAGTTCATCGCACTAATAGTTGTAAATCTAATAATACCACATCCCTAAGGTTTTTTTAATTTTATTTTATACATATTGGTGTTATGTTATCCCTCTTAATTTTTATGGTCCGAGTTGAGGTTGATGGAGAGGTAATTTAATTGTGACAAAACACATACATTTCTCTGTTATCATTCTTCAGATAGAAACAACCTACTCTGGTAAAAATTTCCTGAAGAATAAGTTAAACTTAAAAGTAACAAACATGAGGATATCATCAACTACGTACATATCATCAACAAGCTGCATATTATAGACCATTTATCATTATTTGGATGGTCTGTTTTCCTCAAAGTAATGTACAAAACTGTCAACATAACGTTCATTTATATACTTATCCCCAAACAGAAATTTGGCTTCTCTCGCATTGGCCCTCAGTGTCTCCCCTTCCTCACTCTCCATGGCCAGTCTAACTGAGTCAGAAACAGAGTCACTTGTAAATGTCCCGTCCCACTCGTTCCTTGGTATCTCCACGCCGAGCTTCTTCCCCGCCAACAATCTAGCATTCAACCCTTGGTCATTCATCACAGGAAACAGAATCAGAACTCGCCCGTAACTCAACCCCTCAATCACTGAGTTCCAACCGCAATGAGTCAAGAAGCCCCCGATAGCTGGGTGACTCAATATCCTGGCCTGGGGTGCCCAATCCATATAAACCCTCCCCTGGTCCATAACCCGGTTCACAAACCCATCTGGCAGCATCTCTAACTGGTCTCGGATCGACCCAGGTGGCTTCCTTAAAACCCAAAAGAAAGGCAACCTGGATCGCTCCAACCCTAGAGCCAACCCAGTGAGTTCATCTTGACTCAGCGTAGCCTCGGTCCCGAGTGCAACGTAAACGACCGAGTTCACTCGCTGCTTCTCTAACCACCCCTCAATTTCTCCCCACTCCGCATCATTTCCTCCCTCCTCATTACTCACCAATTGTGGTGGCAAAAAACCCAATGCCACGACCGGTTTATTATAAAGCTCACAAACTATATCAAACCACTCCGGTTCAAACTCGACACAAGTCCGAAACAAAACGACGTCGCTCCCTCCGATAGAAACCGCAAATCTCTCAACGTCATTAGTTCCCGACTCATTCCCCTCTGAACTCTCAAAATACTTGGCCACCTCGTGACGCCGGTAAACGATCTCGGACGGCGCTGTAATCCAACGTGGCACCACCGTGAAATCTTCCGCCGTCGTCCTGGCGTACTCTGGCTCCAGAACCATCGACGGAGGGCCGATGAAGGCCATGTTGGCGGCGTTGAAGAGGCTGAAGTAGGCGGCGGAGACCCCGAGATCTGCCGCGAGCGGCGGGAGCCAGTGGGAGGCGTAGTCGTAGACGACCCAGTCGGGCTTCGGGCTCGCGGATTCGAGGAAGCGGGCCAGTGGGGTTTCCAGTGAGTCGAAGGCTATTTTGAGGAGTTGGGCTTGTTGGTGTGGGATATCCATCGAGGACTCGGATAGGGGTGGGAGGTTTTGGATTTGGAGGTGGGGGAGGGGGATGAGGTTGATGAGAGAGGAGAGAGAGAGGGGTGTTTTGGGGAGTCTGTTGAGGTTTCTTGGGGTGGAGAGGAAAGAAATTTTGTGGCCTTTGGAAGCTAGGAGAGTGGAGAGGTGGTGGAAAGGGATGAGATGGCCCATGGCTAGCCATGGGAACATCACTACATGAAGAACACCACCGCCTTCTTGATTTTCCATGGGATAGGAGGAGGTCAAGGAAAGTGATGAGTTGTCCCAGTGGTACTTATCAGGCGGAAATTCTAGGATCACATCCACATGCACATTCATATACACATCCATACACATAAGTGTGTGGGCCCCACACATACTGTAGTGTGTAGTGTGTGTGGAGCCCACATATTTACGTGTGTGGGTGTGTATATTGGTATGTATGTGGGTGTGGAGGTAGCACAACTCCTTATCAGGTACCCAATTGTCTAATTCTGAGTTAAAGTTTCGTTGTCAACTTATTATTAAATTATAAAATATAAAAAAACATACAAGTCAAAATTAAAGTTGCATTATAATTTTAGAGTTGCATTATAATTTTAGTTTGAATTACATCAAAATGTAATCCGGGTGGGCGGTTGTCCAGAGTTTTTTTTTTATTGCCTCATAGTGAGGGTCACCCAAGCCCAATGCCTTGTGGGACTTATCATGGGTTGGCTCTGACGAGGTACTAATTATTTTATTATGGAGAAAGAGATTTTATTTTATTTTTATCCCCATGGAGAAAGAGATGATGGGGTTGTGGGGGGGGGGGGGCGGCGGGCGCTGGGTGGGTGCCTGTTGACTGGCTTTCAAATTTGGAAGTATATTTACACTTTGTGATGGATTAGTTCCATTTGGTTTTTTTTTCCCCTAATTTACAATGATTATTGGCGGTGGTGGGTGGACGAGCACTAGCCGGCACTCCCAACTTTTGTATATACGACCACAGGGGTCAGTTTCAATGATCCAGTATGCTCCTGTTTTTTTTTTTTTTTATTTGCGGGTTAAACCATTTTGAAATTGGCTTATCTACTCCAAAATGGTGTTTACCCCGGCGGTATTCATGTGGCCATTTTTACACGAGGTAGAGATTGTGGTGGAGGTCGTGGAGACCGTGGTGGAGGTCGTGGAGACCATGGTGGTCAAGGTGGATGTCGGGGTGGGGTGGTGGTGGTGGTGGTAGTGGATATGAAGGTCGTGGTGGCGGAGGAGATTTAAGAGGAGGGGTATGTTGGTAAGTTTTGGAGAATTTTTAGGTTATGTGGGGTAAATTGTGTTTGTAAAAATGGGTGATAGGTTGTATTAAGAAATTGGGTTGTGTGGAGTAAATATGTGCTGCGAATAGCAATCCCCTAGAGTTTTGTATAAAAAAAAATTCTATATGTTTTTGTCATTACTGAACTCAAATCATGTAACCACCCCTGCAGATTTGCATGTTGCGCACAGTGTTGAATTAGGGTGTTTTTAGACTTTTCTCTGACGACACATGTGACAAGTTGAAAAACCACTTATGTGACAATTTGAAAAACCACTTGCAACAAATGAACTCTTTAAGAGACATTTTTGAAACATTTTATTTACACTAAATTTGACCTCTCTCCATGATTTCGAATGAAAATAAAATATTTTTTGAGGAATGCGAGTTAAAAAGATACTAAGTGATAGAAAGATACATGAATGAGTAGTTTATTATTACTATTTTCCCGTCCCTAAATAAGTGTTCGACACGCAAATTTAGACCTTAAAAAAGATTATGTTTTTCGTTGAAAAATCTATTTTTTTCAGAATATAATGGAACTCATTGCTATCTATTCATTTATGAAAAAAAATTAATTTTTTTAACGAAATAAATACATCTTTTTAAAGATCTAGATTTGTGCACCGAACACTTATTTAGGAACGGAGGGAGAACTATATTAAAAATATTACGTAGATACATATACTCAAAAAAATTATTTAACTAATGTAATTGAAATATTAAGACTCCATCCAGTTGTCGAGAATGCTACGTGGGAAATTGGTTTTCAGAAAAGGGAAATGAGCTGAAGTAAAGAAAATTCTATTTTATTTTTATGTGTGTGCTCTCTTGACAAGAAATTTTGCAAGAAAACAATAATTATTTCCTTTTGGCAAGACCTATTTTGCATGAAAGTGTTTCCCAGTGGAAAAGTTAAAATTGCGAGTTTTACAACTTTCCTGGTAATTAAACAAGAAAGGTTATTTTTCTATCCTTTCTTATCATTTCCGTGCAACTAAAATGGGGCCTAAAATGTATTTGCACAGCGAAATAATTAAAGTTAATTTAATTGGTTATCTTAATCCTTGTTATAAGCAACAACTGCATTTTTTTTTTCCAAAAAGGAGATTTATTTCATTTTATTGTTCTTGTAAGACTATAATTTTTTTTTAAACGGCTTTAATACACTATCAATTAAACACTTGTTTAAGATACAACCTTCAATTACTCTAATGCCCCATTTAGTTACAAGCCTATATTACCTAGAATACGGTTTTTAGAACGAGGTAACAAACAAACACGCCATACCATGGCTTATTAATTGCTCCACAGAATCGATTGGATTTGTTTGTTTGCAATCTTGTCTCACTAGGCAGTTCCGGGGACATCTAAAAAAACATCTCAAATCTCAAACTCATAGTTCCCGATCAAATTTGTTAGATTTGTTATAATGTCTTTTGTAGTACGATTGTGGAACCAAAAACTTGTGTTATTATTTTGGAACTGTAAAACTAAAGGTTATGTAATTATCTTTTGGGAAGCCCATGAAAGGGCTTGTGGAACTTAATTTGGCACTATAGAATATGTTGTTTCTTGAGACTTATGAGAATGAAACTATATGGTTTAATTATATGGAGTTATGATCGATGAAATATCTTTACGGTATAAGAAACTTGTCATTTTTTTTTTTTTTTTGGTGAAAATATCATCGTCATGTTGTTATTTTTTTTTAGATAAGCTATTTCAGGATTTTAAAGAAAGAAAAGTCTTTTATTCGGTTAACTCTTTCAATGATTGACGAGGACTTGACTTTCAACGCAATATTTGTGCATTGGTGACACGTGTTAGGATTAAATATTGGGGTGTTACACCTAATGTGATATGTTTCTTTGATGTCACATGTATCAAATTTTTCAAACGACTTGGAGGGTTAAAAAAAAAATATTTAATGTTGACATTCTTCAACATGATTTGAAGTAGGGGTGACAAATTGAACTCAAACCCATCCACTAGAAAATGAACCGAAGCTAACCCATTTATTAGTTGAGTTAGAATAGGCCTAATGCATCTAACCTATTTATGAATTGGATTAGTCAACTTAAATGACCCAATAGGCCATAGACATGACTCACGGAAGGAGGAAAGAATCACCACAGAATCTACTTCTCTCTCGTAGTGTATATTGACCCCCTCTCATTTTTTTATTTTATTTTATAATCTACTTCTCTTTCAATCTGTGTATCGACCCCCTCTCACTTCTTCTTTTTTTTTTTTAATCAGTTTTAGTGATTTAGTCATTTTTGTTTCTGTTCCTATTTCTTCTCCTGCTCCATCTACTTCCCCCTTACCTTTACTTCATGTACCTATGTTTCCCTCTCAATCTTCTCCTATACCGGTTACTATTTATGTTCCCATTACTTCTCCTTCTGTAGTGTCTCAATCTTCTCCTTCTGTTCCCACTTCTTCAGTTTCAAATCCTATCGTTTCACCTTCTGCAGTTTTTGAGCCTGTTCAGCAACTGGACATGAGACTACCAACTCCTACAATGCTACCTTTACAGTCTGCTCCTCCTGGTCATTCTATGAATACCAGATCTAAAAATGGTATCTTTAAGCCCAAGCATCAATTAAGTTTGAATGTTTTTGCTCCTTCTGGTCAACCTGCAGCTGAACCTACTTCCTTTTATGAGGCAATCAAATATCCAGTTTGGCAGCAAGCTATGGCTGAAGAGTTTGGTGCCTTGGTTAAGCAGGGTACATGGTCTCTTGTCCCACCTCCTTCTAATGCTAACATCATTGGTTGCCAATGGATTTTTAAGATTAAGAAGCACTCTGATGGTTCAATAGCTCGATATAAGGCCAGATTAGTGGCAAATGGCAATCAACAGTTTGAGGGTCTTGATTTCACAGAAACCTTTAGTCCTGTCATCAAACAACCAACCATTCGTGTGGTGTTGTCTTTGGCTCTACATCATAACTGGTCCATACGTCAGTTAGATGTTTCAAATGCATTTTTACATGGTGTAATTGAGGAAGAAGTCTTTATGAGACAACCACAGGGTTATAAGGATGTCAGTAATCCTCATTTTGTTTGTAAACTTAAGAAGGCTTTATATGGATTACGACAGGCCCCTCGAGCATGGTTCTCAATGTTTTCAAGTTTTCTCCTTCAATAGGGCTTTAATAATAGCACAGCGGATACATCATTGTTTGTTCATACATCTACTTCTGATATTACCTTGGTTCTTGTGTATGTGGATGACATCTTGATTACTGGAAATAATGATGTTTTCATTTCCAAGCTTATTGATCTGTTGAGTACACGGTTTGTTATGAAAGACCTCGGCCAACTTAGTTACTTTCTGGGTATTGAGATACACCGTCATGGAAAAAATTTGATCCTTTCTCAGTCCAAGTATGCATCAGATCTTCTTGTTAAGGCTGGCATGCAGGATTGCAAACCAAGTTTGTCTCCTACATCAGCTTAACCTCTTCTCCTTGATCCAGATTTACCATTTCCAGATCAGTCTTGGTTCAGAACCATTGTAGGATCATTACAGTATCCTACACTTACTAGACCAGAAATCTCTCTCTCTGTTGATCTGGCCTGTCAGCACATGCATGCACCAAAGCAGAGCCATTTCATTGCGGTTAAACGGATTCTATGGTATATCAAGGGCAGTCTTTACCAAGGATTATACTACACTCCAGGGCCTTTACATCTCACTGCCTATTCGGATGCCGACTGGGCTGGGGACAGTGTAGATAGGCGGTCCAGATCTGGTTATTGTCTGTTTTTGGGCTCCAACTTAATTTCCTGGAGTGCTAAGAAGCAACCTACAGTTGCTAGATCATCAACAGAGGCCGAATACTGAGCATTGGCTCAAGCAGCAGCTGACATAACATGGGTACATCAATTACTTATTGATTTGAAAGTTCCTACTTCTACTCCTCATTTGCTATGGTGTGATAACCAGTCAGCGATAGCTTTAGCTGCCAATCCTTTATTTCATGCACGCACTAAACATGTGGAGGTTGATTACCATTTCATTCGTGAGAAGGTTCTCAGTAAACTAATCTCTGTTCATCACATTGGTTCCTCTGCTCAAGTAGCTGATATTTTTACCAAGACTTTGACTGTGGATAGATTTCATCTTTTAAAATCCAAACTCATGGTGGTTTCCACCCCCATGAGTTTGCAGGGGAGTGTTAGCCAAAGTCACTAAAGAGGATGCCAGCTCAGCATAGCATAACTGTTTCTTGTTAATTGATTAGTTAGTGAGGAATTAGTTAGTGAGGAATCTTGATTAGTTAGAGTGCGTGGGGTTTTCCTCAATTCTGTTTAGTGAGGTAAGGGCGGTTAGCATATAAGCCTGCTTGTAATCTTCAGATTCAATCAATCAAGCAAAAAGGAAAGCTTCGACATTTCTCTCTCTACATTCTTTCTTAGGTGTTACATCAGTTTCTAGCTTTTCTATATGGTATCAAAGCCCAAACTGGATATTTGATTGCCTCATAAAAGGAAGTAGGTTTTTTCTTTTTTCATCAGGAGACACACAACCCCCCGCCCTCTCTTCCAAAAATATCACAAACCGCCCAAATTGGAAACTCCTCAATTAAACTGATCCTGCTCAAATTAATTTCGCTAAAAATATTCCCACTGTCTCTCTATCTCATATTCAAAAAACTAATACTCTCTCTGTCCCATAATGTTTATCCTGTCCGCAAAATGAGAACGTAAAAATAATTTGCAAGAAAAATTTTGGCAATCAGAATCTAGTGACTCTAGTGTGGCAGTTGGAATTGACGATTTTGGTGTGTATTCGAAAGATTCAACTAAACAAGATTATAGATTAATTATTACTTGTCAAAAAATAAAGATTATAGCTTAATTTGATCATATTTTAGACCAATTTTGTTGTGGATGAAATGTCTTGGATTTGGATGATTTGTTGTGGTGATGAATGACCAGTAACACCATATTGGAATTTTAGTCATTTTAATGTACATGGGTAATATGGTCATTTCAGAGTACATGGGTATTCTAGTCATTTTAATGTACATGGGTAATATGGTCATTCTAGTGTACATGTGTATTTTAGTCATTTTAATTTATATGTAATTGGGTTAATGGGCGGATCGGTTTAATTTTAAATAAATGGGTCGGGTTAGGTATGGGTAACTGAACTCATAAATAATTGGGTTCTAAATGGGTTATGATCCATTAAAGACCCAACTCAAATACAACTTACCCAATTTGATCCAAACCCGCCCATTTGACACCCCTAATTCGAAGGAAGCCACGTTTGGTGGCATGAAACAGAGATTGAAAACCACCAATATAGGCATGAGTTGCTTAAAAATGGGAAGACAAGAGTCAGCATATTCACTAACACATAAACCCAAGTCCATCATCAAACCTACCCACTACCAAAGTAGGAGTACCAGAGAGTGCTCGTGAATACACCCCACAATTTGGCGGGAGTGGGATGTAAATGGGCAACCACTGTCGATATCGGTAAGGGTTGTTTCAGAATTTATAGGACGTCTTACAAATTTTTAAACTCCCTACAAAAAACAGCCCTTACAGATATTGGATTGTGCTAACCTTTTTTTCAGAAACCCATAAAAAATATTTTAAGAATAACTTGCGGTTTGAATCATCTTCGTAGGATCCGTAATGGGCACCACAAAAATCAAAAGAATTATTAATTTCTTGCCCGTTTAATGGGTACCAAACATAGTTTAAAATGATGGAATTTCTTGTACCTAACCGTTGACGCTATTTGGGGACAACATAGTTTCGAGGTCAACAGGGTCCCCATCCCATCGGCAACCACCACTTGTGGTGTAGGTTGGCTTTCAATACTACCCATGACCACTTCTCTTTCCATATAGATTGGTTCAAACGAGCCTGATAGGGGAGAAAGGATTTTCGGGGGAAACAGAGGAATAAACGGAGAGAAAAAGTTCTTTTCCGACCTCCCAATATTATTGTTGTTCTGTAAAAAAAAGTGAATTGATTTTTACACTCTTTTTTTTGGATTTTTTTTTACTAAAAGATAAAAAAAAGAAGAAAAAGAGTGTGGATATAAAAAAAAAAGGAATGTAGAAATCAATTCCCAAAAAAAAAAAAACCTTATTAAGTACTCCTAAAAAAAATTTAGAGAGTCCATACTGGTTTCAATTAATCATCTCTTCCTATCGTTGTGTAGTGTTTGGGAGATATGAGCATAATACATTCTGTAGGCCTTTTATGTTGAGCAAAATGAGAAAAGTTAAAAATTAGAAGTTAAAATGCTCGGATATCAACTTCTTTTCTCTAACATCAAAAATGGAAAATGAATTCTGGTGGGATGCATTTTGCCTATGGATATCCAATGTAGAGACCCGTATTTAATTTTGATAATTTAAATGTTTAATAAATGCTTGAATTGCAAATCATGCGAATAGTAATGTGGAGAATGTATTTGGAGTTAATGTGATAGGATTGAGAGTTTAGGGTGCAAGTGTAATAAGTATGTGTGCGAGTATATATATGTAGGGGGTGTATGTAGAGAAACAAATTCTCTTTTTTTTTCTCTCTCTCTAATCTCTCTCTCTCTCTCTCGATCGATCGATCGATCGAGCTCAATACACCTCAAACCCCTATAGATCTACCTCCCCTTCGACCGTTAATCGCAATATTGAGGTTGAAATTTGTTGGTTCAAGCTTGGAGAGGTGCTCTTGGTTGGTTTCAGGTCTTGAAGAGCTAGGGCTAGCTTGGAACGCTTGGATTAGGCTTTAATCTTCGAGGTAGGAATTTCTCACTTCTATGATGTGTTTATGTGTTGATTTGGTGCTTAAATTCGTGCTTGATCGTCCCGTTCATACCTTAGTGTGCTCTGTCAAAATCTAAAAAATCACTGCTCGAAAGCTGTTAGTACCAATACCTTGGTTGTGGAGGTATCGGTACCCTTGCGTCTGAAATTTTGGTAAGCCCTTTGGTATTGATACTATGGTTGTGGAGGTATCAATACCCAAGGCCTTAAGGTAGATTCTTTCTGTAACTTTGGATGAGTATAACTTTATCGTTTGGAACTCATTTGGGGTATATTATATGTCAAAATTAATGTACGGAAAGCCTACTTTCTAACGGTGGTGGTCTCATAGCCTAATTCTAAACCGATAAGATGAGGTAGCCAGAATAAGATAGACACATTTGTATATGCTGGGTATCCCTTTTCCGTAGAACCGTTTGAGTGAGACACGGGTGTTCTTAGGCTTTTGACATGCCTAATGTGAAATGTTTCTTTGATGTACAATTTATTTTAAGCTCTTTAAATCAAACACCCAAAGTATTCCCTTCTAAACATGTATCGCCATCCTTTTGGAAAGGGGGTATGGGTACCTTTTCCCCTTGTTTCCACAATAGTCACGATCTAAGCATTATTTGTCCATTCATCTTGCCATAGTTAAATATCCCTCTAAGTTAAAGTGTAATCATAATCACAGATTAAAGTGTTAGGGGAACCACCACTGTAATATGATCTGAAAGAGAGGTCATGTTTAGCATGAAGCAAACTTAAAATGAAATCAATAATCACAAAGAGCATGCCTAGCACGTTCCAATATTGAAGCATACTAAAAAGATCAGTTATACAACTACCATACCAAAGTAATAATATCACATGCCAAGTATAAACTTCGACAGGTAATTGGTTCATGCCGTGCTCCCTCATTGAAGTAAAGTATTGGAAGCTATGTAAGATAATTGCTAAAATCGCTCATCTCTCCCCTAAATTCGCCGGATGTACTCCATTCCCCTGTCGTCGATGTGTCATCTCTGCAATCAGAACACCAAAACTTACATAAGGAAGATGCATCAATCAAGTTCAACATAGATCGGATGGATAGCGAGCAAACGATTTTATTTCTAGTTAAACATTGTTTGGCCTGGAAGGTAACAAATATTATAGTTTCCCCTTAATGCCAATCTACTTTTCCATGTGAGGGCATCATTAATTCTTGGACAGGCTCCAAACGCAAGTAAACAGAAGTATATCGCATGCTTATATAAAGTATAACAGGCCTTAGCCAAGGCTGTGGGACGTCATCAAGAAACCTTCTTCACCTTAAAAAGTGTTCACTATAATTATTGGAGTTGAGTTTGTCTCGTGTATCCAAGGATCTTAGTTAGGCCAAGTTAATAATACATAGCATTATATGTAGCCTTTATTATGACTAGAATAGTATTAGTAGCTAAAGAGTTAAAATTTATTATTTTAGGTAAACTTGGGGCATTTGAAGTCCAAGTCATATTGTCATAGTTGGTCTTCACAAGTTTTAAGTTTTCGAATATGTCTAGTTCCTAAAATATAGTCATAGGAGTCGGAGTATACAGGATGGTAACATAAAGAATGCAGTTCAATTTTCTGCACTTTATCCCTAGACCATATTAAACAACTCTCAAGTAGAGTATCTTAACCCTTTGTCCCTACTTGAATATTCACAATGGCCAGACCGGCCACCAAGCAACCGTAAGCCTTATATCTCTATTCTGCTAGTTCTTCAAATGAAAAAAGTTATACTCGAATGCTCACCAAGCATCCGGTTACTTTTCACTAGGCTATACAAGTGTCTATACGTTGTAATATTTCATTAAAAGAATTGCTAACAAATGGTAGTGCACATAAAACATACGAACAAGGATCTTTCATATCCCTGCTAATTAAGCAAACGACACAATCCAATGAGGTTAAGCGAGAAGGAAGGAATACAAATATAAGAGCAGTTAAAAGACATAGGAAGAACAAGATCAGTTTTACAAGCCCCTTGTGCATATAACAAGAAAACGACCATGCAATTGTGAGGAAACAGGTGTTTGTAGGTCTATGATGTCTATAAAAGCTTTACATGTAAGAGATCCCACAAATAGAGGAGGGACATCTTTATCCGGTGGTGATTTTTGGTGGGAGACTCAGTGGTTATTTGACCTTTTGATTAGATGATTCTCCATTTTGGATTTTTAACAGTTTTTTTTTTTTTTTTTTGTTGGGGGGGGGGGGGGGGGGGGGGGTGAAATAAAAAAAAATTTAAACTTCTTTTGTTAGGAATTTTTTCTGAAGACGTAATGGTTTTGGATCCCCAAATTCTTTGTTTTTAAGAATTCTCCTGAATGCTTAAATTGTGGTTTACAAGATAATGTTCCAGTTTCATCCTCCTCAATGAACGCTTGTTTGACACAAACTTTTCTCTGAATAAGCTAGCATAACAATAGCAATAGGGATCTCTTATATGTTAAGCTTTTGTAGATATCATAGATCTACAAACACCTATTTCCTCACAATTGCATGGTCGTTTTCTTGTTCTATGCACAAGGGGCTTTTATAGGATGCTGATAAGGGGCTTTAAAACTAATCTTGTTCTTCCTATGTCTTTTAACTGCTCTTGTATTTTTATTCCTTCCTTCTCACTTAACCTCATTGGATTGTGTCGTTTGCTTAATTAGCATAGTTGTATGAAAGATCCTTGTTCGTATGTTTTATGTGCACTACCATTTGTTAGCAATTCTTTTAACGGAATATTACAACATATAGACACTATGGACTTGTTCGTTTGGGGATTTTAAAACCCCTGTGCACAGTCCTCAATACAATTTCTTTATCTATCTTTCATGAGTACTATTCACAATGGCCAAACTAGCCACCAAATAGCCGTAAGCCCTGTTCTCCAAGTTCCTCTAATGAAAAAAGTTATACTCATATGCTCACCAAGCATCTGGTTACTTTTGGGTTATGTGCCCTTTATTCAAGCAGGTATAAAGGGTTTAGATACTTTGCTTGAGGATCGTTTAACATGGTCTAGGAATAAAGTGCAAAAAATTGTAGTGCATTCTTTATGGTATCATCATGTTTATTGTCCGATGATTCTCCGACTCCTACGAATATATTTTAAGGGGTGAAGACCAACTATGACTTGGACTTCAAATCTTGCCCCAAGTTTATCGTAAATAATAAATTTCAACTCTTTGGCTACTAATACTATTCTAGTCATAATAAAGGGCTACAATTAAGATCCTTGGATACACGACATAACTCAACTCCAATAATTACACTAAACACTCTTTAAGATGAAAAGGATTTTTTGATGAGGTCCCACAGCCTTGGCTAAAAGGCTTCCAAAGTCTGTTATACTCTATATAAGCATGCAATATGTGTTTACTCGCGTTTGGAGCCTGTCCAAGAATGATGCCATCACATGGAAAAGCAGATTGTCATTAAGGGGAAACTAAAATATTTGTTACCTTCCCGGCCAAACAATTTTTAACTGGAAGTAAAATCGTTCGTTAGTTATCCATCTGATCTGTGTTGATCAACTTGACTCCTTATGTATGTTTTGGTGTTTTGATTGCAGAGATGACACATCTACCGCAGGGGAAGAGAGCAAAATTTGGGGGAGAGAGGAGCGGTTTTAGCAATTATCTTATATAGCTTCCATTACTTAAATGAGGAAGTAGGGCATGAACCAATTACCCGTCAAAGGTTATAATTGGCATGTGATATTATTACTTTGGTAGAGTAGTTGTATAATTGTTCTTTTAGTATGCTTCAATGTGAGAACGTGCTAAGTATGTTCTTTGTGATTACTGATTTCATTTTAAGCTTGCTTTATGTTAAATATGGCCTCTCTTTCAGATCATATTACAGTGGTGGTTCCCTTAACACTTTAATCTGATCTGTGATTATGATTATTCATTAGGTTACACTTTAACTTAGAGGGATATTTAACTATGGAGAGACGAATGGTGCTTAGATCGTGACTATTGTGGAAACAGGGGGAAAAGGTACCCATACCCCCTTTTCCAAAGGGATGGCAATACATGTTTTGAAGGGAAAACTTTGGGTGTTTGATTTAAGCTTAAAATAAACTATATATCAGCAAAATCTTGTTTGGCTAAATTTGTGGGGACATTTTACAATGACTTGTGTATTTCTCACGACTTTACCTATCAAACTGATCATTCTCCCTCTGGACCCTCTCGCCTCACAATGCTTTTGACATGCATGATTTCCCTATTGCTATTGTTTTGTTAGCTTATACTTGGGTTATGCTTTTGACATGCTTAATGTGAAATGTTTCTTTGATGTCAAATGTATCAAATTTTCCAAACAACTTGGTGGGATAAAAAAAAAATTAATGAAGACCAATGCTCTTCAAAATGATCCGAAGGAAGCCACATTTGGATTTTTGGGATTTTTTTTTTCGCATTTGTTAGTTTTGCGCCTAATTTTTGTTGATTGAATCAGAAAAGTAAAATAATATACTGTAGCTTTTACCAAAACATTTTTAAAAATATCTAAGATAAAACCCAACAAGCACAATATGCAAGAGCATTCCCAAGGATGGTAGTAAAATTCTGGACATACTATCAACGGGAAGTCACGTTGCAAACACAACAATCTACAACAACATTATGCACAATATGTCAATGTGGCATTGATAGACATCAATCCAGCAGTGCCCACATTTGCATGAGCGAATCCCATGGGTTCATAAAATATGCTGAATATTTTATATTATGAAAATATGCAATATGATTTTTCTTTAGTATAACTTGAACTGGATCAAGAGCACGAAGTCGAAATGAATAAGATCTACTATAAAATCCTGACTTCTAAAATTCTAGTCACGTGACCCGAATAGAAACTCGACACTCTAATTTAATTCTAATAGTAAGTTGGGCTATGCGAAGTGTATCGTTATCCGAGTGAATGTGTGATTTCTGATTTAATTTTGTAAATACTAGGGGACAATTGAGTTACATTTGTTACATGGTACGAGTTACCCGAAGTCGAGATTTTTCCTTAAAAATCAGACACCACCACGATAGTCCTCATATTTTAATTAGTCTATGTTGAATTTTTGAGAATTTTCGCAGACTGGAATTTGGACGCGATCGGACAGAAGTCGTGACAATTTGATGCACAATGCCATGTGTCTCATGTGATTCAAATGGAATGACACATGGGTGGTTATTCAGCACAAGCTTCTAATTTGTGATAACTATAATATATTCTAGGGTATTTATGGGAACTAAAGACAAAAAAAAGGGAAAACAGAAAGAGAAAGAAGCAGCAGCAGCACAACTCCTGTTCATCCAACCTCTCACGCTGACTGCCGACTGTCTTTCCGTTCATATTTCATCAGAATCTCTCTCCTCTTTCTCACGGTAAACTTCATTTCTCAGTCCCTAGTTTACATAAGAGTAGGGGAAAAAAATGTATCTGTAGTGTAACCCATAACCATTTGCGTCTCAAAATTAGAATTATTATTTTTGGAACAGGGACTTGTCGCTGGGGTTCGGACTAACAACGAATTAAACCCCAAATGAGAGTCCTAGAAACTTGAATTGAACTTCCCGGCTGCTTACTGGAGTAGCACCTGCGAACTCCCGAACCAAACCCAGTGATCTGATTGTTCAATTTGGGTCTTGAAATATCTATACTATTAGCCTCTGAGTTGTGGACAAAGATGTAGTGTAGCCAATTGGAATTCTACGATCGCCCAACTCCTCAAATTGTGTTTGTTTAGTCCCCTAACCTTCATAAACTTCTTTTGCCGATATGGTGATTGTGGTTAACCCTCAATTGAGGTCCTAAAAGGTCATACTCCGACCTCACAAGCTAGTATTGTTACGGGTCCTCCAAGGGTGTACTAATTTAGACAAATTACTGAGCAATATTTATGGGTTAGTGATAATCAGTGCATTTCTACTTAGGTACCAGTTCAATGGAGTAGGTACCAGTTCAATAAAGTATCTTGCATACGTGATGAATTAAGCACTTCTTAAAGGTGAGTCGCACATACCTTAGTTACATGTATTTTCTGAAATTTTGGAATGAGATGCCATTGCTTGATTTTGCTGGAAAATATGGAATTTGAACTTCCTATTTGGTTTAATTGATGTTAATGCATGCGATGACTAGTTTATAAATCTTTTGAGTTTTAGTTAAATTAGACCATGGCAATATGTTTTGGAAGCTTGAATTTACTAGTTGCTAGTACATGCTCGTGATAATATGATTCATTCGAACGGTGTCCCGAGCGCTAGGGGATGGGTAAAGATACTAGTGGCGTGAAGTAATAAGGTAGGAGATGCAGCCAGGCATCACCGGGTAATGATGTCTTACCACTCTTCAATGGGGCCACTCCCCAATCGATTGGCAAAAATACCGTTGAATGCTATTGATAAGCACCCAGTATTGCAATATAGGGTGCGCTAGGTCTCTAGTTTAGTCTAAATTCATTGCTAATTTTGTTATCTTTAAACTGCTTTTGCTCGTAGAGTTTGTTAACCCTGTTTTGTAGGAAAATCACCTAACAGTGAGGCTTTAAAGCATAAAGCGTAACCAAGGCATGTCGAATGCCGAAGGTGACCCGACGCCAAGGCAAGGCAAAGAAGGCCAAGGCAAGGCAAAAAAGACCAAAAGCAAGGCAAAGAAGACCAAAAGTAAGGCAAAGCTCAGCGGCTAGAGTTAAGGCATTCGGCATCGATGGGAGAAGCCACATTACATCGATGCCAAAGCAACTAGTGAAATCTGGCCTAAGCTGCTCAGCATCGATGGAAGAAAATACATTACATCGATGCCGAGGCCTTTAGCACAGCATCCTAAGCCTTTCTCCATCGATGCAGAGGGCTTTAGGAGGGTGATTTCAAAGCATCTCCTGAAGAATATTGGAGCGCGTACCTGGAAGAGTAGAATAGATTTTTCTTACATCATTGTAGATCTAGATCTAGATTTGTTTTTGTTCTTGAATGTTTTCAAATTTTCAGTCTTGAATATTTATTTTCTGTCTTAATTAGTTAGATTTTAATATTTTCTGTCTTAATATTTTCTTCTAGTGTTGTTAATTCAATTATGTTAAGTAGATTTTCGCTTGCTCCTATCTCAATAGATATGTGTGAGTAGTTTACCAAGGTTAGGTCATGGGGTGATTAGCACCTCATGGCTCAAGTAGAATTGCGTTTTTCACCATAAAATTTAAACCTTTGGTTCGGGAATCGATGTGGGGTTCGGGTTTATTTATCAAATCGCTAAGGTGTTAATCTCCTTGATCATGTGTAGGTAGGAGCATCGCCTACCTACCACACATGATACTTAGAGCTCTGACGCACGAGGTATTTGCTAAATAAATTCTAGAGCCAACTTGGTAATCGAACCATTCTATTTTCCAGTTTGGGAATCTTGACTGTGTATCTTGAACCGCGTAATCAGGTGAGAAATGCAGTTTAACTTGAGTCGTGAGTGTTTGTAATTCATAGACCTAACCTGTCTTTTATCTTAGTTTATTAGCTTTTCAATTTAGCCCATTTTCATTTCCACTACACATGTAAAACCAAGTTGGCTGTCTAAAAGCCGAAAACCCTTACTTGCATCTACAAATCCAGCAAAGCCGTATTAATTATTCCCTTGGGTACGATCCCGGACTTTCGGATTATCATGCTTCAACTGACATATTAGGCCCTACGCTTGGGGTATTATTCCATTACATCGGAGCAAACGAAGCAGCTATTATCGCTTAAAAGTGCAAAAGTGGAAAGAGAAATGAAATGAACAGGGTCCATCTCTTGGACCGAAGAAATGAGCTTACGGACAAAATTGCATGTACTGGATGGTCAATGAATATTTGAAATGTTGCTTTGAATTGTTTTATAATGTGGGGTATTTCCATGGTCAAACTTGTAACTTTGGTATACGTTTCTCACCCCAGCTTCGGCTTATGAAAACCTTTTCCAATTTTTCAGGTTAAGGTAGATAGCAAGTTGTGGGTTGAATGGGGTGCTAGAATAACCATGGTGAATCATGTGTAGCCTAATGGTTTGTAATTATTATACTTGTATACCTAGAAGCTCTGGGATTATGTTATTTATTCTACGCTTTTGCATACTTTGCTTATATAGGTTATAATGATAATGATATGCGAGAAATCCCTAAACTAGAATATGTGCAGGCCTTCGGCGGCTTAACACCCGCTTGGGCGGTCATGACTTCCTAGGTAGTTTTTGGGTCATGACATCTACTTAAATTTGTGAATAATAAGATAGTATAGTTCAACAAATACAATAATTCAGGCCCAATAAATTTTTAACGAGTATAAAAAACTTCAGTTTATGTGTTTTTGTCACCATAAAACTCAAATCCTGTTTTCAAAAAATAAAAAATAAAAAACTTAAATCCTGGAGCTGTTCATGCACATTTGCATATTGCGCACAATGTTGAATTGTTGTGTTTTTAGACTTTCCTCTGACAAAACATATGGCATGTTGAAAAACCACTTGCAACAAATGAACTCTTTAAGAGACTTGTGAAACATTTTATTTACACTTAATTTGAGCTCTTATGAGGATTTTGAATGAAAATAAAATATTTGCCAGTGATGAAAGTTAAAACGATAACTGATACTCCCTCCGTCCCTTTATTACAGTCCAGTATTCCATTTTGGGCTGTCCCTTAATAAGTGTCCATTTTGTAAAGTTAGTGGGTAAAAGTTGGTGAATTGTCTATTTTGTCCCTAAAAGTAGATTCCATTTTGAAAAGTTAGTGAATAAAAGTGTAATGATGATGGGTAAGTAGGGAAAGTGAAGGAAAAAGTTGATGTGAAAGGTATAATGATGATGTCTTTTTAATAAGTTGGAGTTACGAAGCAGGACATTTAAAAAGGGACGGAGGGAGTAGAAAGATATCTGAATGAGTATTTTATTCTCACTACTATATTAAACGAATTACGTATATACATATACAGAAAAAATATTCAACTAATCTAACTGAAATAATTGAAGTATTTGCTCATTGAAATAATTAAAGTTAATTTAATTCGTGATATTAATTCTTGTTATAAGCAACGACTGATTTTTTTTCCAAAAAGGAGATTTATTTTATTTTATTGTCCTTTTAAGACAATCAAATTTTTTTTAAAACAACTTTAATACACTATCAATTAAACGCTTGATTAAGATACGGTTCTTATGATGGTATCAATTAGTCCATACGATTGTATCTCTGGACTTGGCTTTCAAAAGAGAAGGTCTTAGATTCGAGTCCGTAGAGAGATATCGAATTTTATCTGGTTGTTTAATTTACTAATCCTTGCTAATATATACAGTACAATATTGAAAAAGGAAATGGAAAAGAGGAAGAATGTTTTTGTTTTTCTCGTTATGTAATTAGCTTACTTGTCTTTCAAATAGAAGAAGTTATACCTCATTCGTCCCATAAAGCTACTCACTCATGAAATTACGTGTAATTTTAGATGTAAAAAAAGGGAGTGTAGAATTCAATTTCTATTTTCAAACTTAAACATAGATCTTGTTCGATAGTTTGTGATGAGATTTTTTAAACGGTCAAAAAAAAAATGTTAATTTTAAATTTAAAAATTATATATAATTTGTAGGGGACTAATTAAAGTTGTCAAATCCGTTCCGTACCGGCCAATACATACCGGTGCGTAAACGGAACGCAAAGAATCATGTTCCGTTCCGGTTGAAATACCGGCCTGTTCCGGCCAATACCGGGTGTACCGGACAATACCGGCCTGTTCCGGACATTTTCCGATGTTCCGACCGGTACAAAATTACCCTCTCTCTCTTTTTTTTTTTTACATTTTATTTATGTTTATACTTAAAATATGATAGATATATATTAAATATATATAAAATATTAATTGCGGTAAATCCGGAACGGTACCGGAATACAGCCCGGTGTATCCCGGTACCGGTACTACCATTACTTCATTTTGCTTATTGGAGTCTCTTCGAGGAAACATAGAGGCGTCAGCTGCAAATCGTTGCTATTCTGGCTGTTTTTTCTGATTTCTTGTCTTCTTTCTTCTTCCTCATCGCCATACTCTCTCTCTCTCTCTCTCTCTCTCTCTCTCTCTCTCCACCCGCTCGCTAGTTGCATATCTGTTCGATTCGAAATTAGTTTTCAGTTTGAAAGCCTAAACTCTGGTTCTTCAATGAAACAGGGCGTAGAGGTCCCTCTGAACCAACTAGGGTTCAACTTTTGAATCTTCGAAATCCCATTTCCATGTCGTTGTACTCGTTCGAGTGCTGATGGCGGCGGCGTATCCACAACCACTTCAAGTTCGTCCCTCGTTCGAGGATCGCTTGGCCTTGCATGTCGACGAGGACGAGGACGGAGAGTACGAGGAGGCCGACGGCGGCGACGGTGATATGGACGAGGCCGACGTTCACACGATTTCGGCTAATCAACCCGACCGCCGCGACCGAAGAGGCGGGGGTGTGGCGGCGGCGACATCTCGGACTAGTGAGCTGACTCTCGCTTTCGAAGGGGAGGTCTTTGTGTTCCCCACTGTAACACCAGAAAAGGTGCGTGGATCGATTTTTTAGTTGAGGGGTTAAGTGATACCTAGTCATTGTTATGTTCATTTCTGCCAATGTTAAATAGTTGTCAACAGGATTTTATTGCGGGAAAATTTAGGATTTTAAATCGGAAATGCACTCATTTGTGAGAGCACATACCGCCCTTACCCTCTTTTTTTTTTTTTTTTTTACTCAGACTCGAAATTTGAGTAAAAACCCTAATCCATTCAAGAGTCTCTCAAATTTTTACTCGAATTTTACAAGGCAATTTTTCCCTCCCAAATTTACAGCGATGCCATTAATGAAGCTTTTACTTGTATTTGTGCTTAGATTTGGGTTTACCAGTTGGAGTGATTGATACCAAATGCAGTTTTTACTCGAATTTGAGAATAAAATATGAGTGAGGACCGGAGATGGTCTTAGGTGTTGTTCTACTTGTTTTGGTTTGTGAGAGTTGCAATTTGTGGGGTAGTGCTAATGTGTTTAGGGGGTGATTAGTCTGTGTGGAGTCTCTAATTGAGTGTCCTTTTGGTTACTAGTTATTTTTATGTAAAGTTAATGATTTTAACAGAATAGAATTACCAGTGTAATACTACATCGAGTTGACATGGTTATACAATGTTTTATTGCTTTATGTTCGATATTCCTGGATTATGTGTTCGACTGTTCGTTGTTGGTGGTATATCAGTTTATGTTGAAAGTAAGGGAAGAAGTATGAAACAAGAGAAGCATGAATGAAGTAACTTGTGTCAAGCTTAAGCTGTTAAATGAGGGGTCTATCACCTGCGTTAAGTCATAGCCCATTCTGTTACCGATTCGATGTGGGGTAGATTCTCACACGTGTAGACAATTTCTGACCGATCATCGTAATGAATTCGTTTTCTGTTGCCGGTGGGGGTGGGCTAATAATCTCATTGTTATTCTACATGAAGTGTAATGTAACAATAAACTTTTTAATTGGGAAATGATTTTGCCACTCCATTTTTTGTTAACGCCACTCCCCTGCAAGTGTATTTTTGGTGCAAAAATACACTTGCAGGGGAGTGGCGTTAACAAAAAAGGGAGTGGCAAAATCAGCAGCCTTTTAATTTAGGAATCTCTGATTGGGTTCATATAATCTTGGAAAATCTCTGTTTGAACGATCAGGTAGAGGAGAATAAGGATTCTATCATGAAGTCCATTCTTATGTTTGACCCAAGATACATAGTCGATTAACAGTGTCATTTGAATGTTATTCAAACATAACCCCAATTGGTTGTGAAACCTTGCCTGTAGTTATTCTTAAAAAGTTGAATCTGTCTCTTTATGTGGTTATCTGGTTGTGGACGAAGAACAAACTCCCTTCAACCTTTGCTTTCTTCTATTTTCTGTTTGTCTCTTAGTTATCCGCTTAGGATGCCATGAGATATGCTTATATGAAAAAAAAGAGATATGCTTATATGAAAGTAGGACAACCAGCTCTACTTTTTTACCTTGGTCAATACTTTTTAGATTTTTTTTTTCTTTTTTCGGTCTCCCGCTTTCTTTTCTTTTATGGCTCCCGAATTTAGATCGGCCTCTCCTAATACTTATGGCATGGAGTATGTTTATTTGGAGATATTGCGTTACTTGCCGAAAATTTTACAGGTGCAAGCAGTGCTCATGCTTCTAGGAGGATGCGAAATACCAACTGGAGTCCCCACAGTTGATATTCCACTTTGTCAAAGGAACCAGGTAACTTTGAAGTGCTAGCCATTGAAAATGACTATTTTGATTTTGTAAAATTTGGTTCATGCTTTAGTTTGCATATTTCTAGGGTGTGGATGATAACCCAAAGCATGCAAAACTTTCACGTAGACTCGCCTCCCTGGTCAGGTTTCGTGAGAAACGGAAGGAAAGATGCTTTGACAAGAAAATCAGGTACACCGTGCGAAAGGAGGTTGCTCAAAGGTAAGAGATGGTTACTACTTTGTCTTTAAAATGGCTATTTCAGTTTGTTTTTGAAGTGTAATTGGGAAGGATGGGGGATAGGTCGTTGGGCTGAATAAGTTACAGTGTGAGGATAAGCCGAAGATGTAGTGCAGGAAATCAGAGTTTGTTGACAAAATTGACTTTGACTGTAACGCCCCGAATTTTGGGTACGTTAAATAAAACATTTTATTATAAGAACGAAGTGAGTCTGGCTCATTATTACATCATAAATCTTACAAAAGTACTTTTTATTCAAATAACGGAGGGAACTAGGGTTCCTATCTACTGCTCCGCTTCTTCCTCCATCCTGGCTAGCTCCTCGGCTCCGAAGGCCTCCAAGGTGTACATCTCACCCTGTTCATCTATGAGGTCTGACACATTATACCGGCGTCACCACCAATATAATATGTCAGGGTCACCAAAAGGTAATACCGTGAGCTACAACGCTCAATAGGAAATCCTTACTCACCAACCTTACAACAGTAAATCATTTACAACAACACTAGCAATCACACATCCACATTCGCTAATCATCTATCGTTGGTGTCCAAGATTTTCGTGTTTCTCCTACGCGACTCATCGTAAACCGTGTCAACATTTTCACATACAAATCAACCTTTCAAAATCATTTGTTTAACTCACCCAATCTCGGTTCCGCCGCGCCGGGTTCCCGAGTATCCTCACAATGGTTCCGCCCGACCGGGTTCCCATTGGCACACAATTGCATTGACTCCGTACCGCGGATAACCAAGTCATTTCTCACCATGGTTCCGCCGGTTCGGGTTCCCATGGGAACGCACACAACCTCACAATGGTTCCGTTATTCCGGATTCCTATTAGAACACACACAACCTCACAATGGTTCCGCTATTCCGGATTCCTATTGAAACACACACAACCTCACAATGGTTCTGCTATTCCGGATGCCCATTGGAACACACACATCCTCACAATGGTTCCGCTTTTCCGGATCTCCATTGGAACACATGCAACCTCACAATGGTTCCGCTTTTCCCAGATTCCCATTGGAACACACACACACCTCACACAATGGGCAAGTCCGGCCACATTGCGGTTTCCAAAACATTTCACCCTTTTCAAACACGCCTTTTCATTAATCACACCCTAGGTGTCATGTTTCTACCTTTCTCGATTTTAGTGTCTCGTTTTCATGCAAGACTCCGCGGTAGAACTTTCCACATAAACAATCATACAACATCCATTGTAATATTGAAACTAAACTAACAAGATCATTCAACTCTATATTATCTAGCATGCTCAAATCATAAGTTGACGAGTTCAACATACTCTCAATCCTTTTCATTATTTCAAGAAAACGCCTTTCAAGTACTTCATGCAATTCTAACATTATAGGTGACTGATAACCTTATATACTCATGACAGATAACCTTAACAGTCAACAGATAACCTTATATATTGACAGTCAACAGATAACCTTATATTACTAACAGTCAACAGATAACCTTATATACTGACAGTCAACAGATAACCTTATATACTCAAGAAAGGATGATCAAAGTTACTTCTAAATGACGTTCTATTGTCCAACATACGATTTTATACAATACATAGAGTTGATGGACTAGGATTCCTACCTTACTTCTTGGCGGTGGTCGGCTACGGTGAATTGGTCGTCGGTTTTGTGATTTGGCGGCGTAAGGGCTCCCGATTGCTTCGAAAGGAAGAGAGATGATCTTTTCTCTTCCTAGAAACAACTTACTAACTAAGCTAAGCTACTTTAGAGATCTAGAGGTGGTTTTGGATGTGGTTTGGTGGTTTCTCTCAAGAACTCTCAAGAAACTCAAGAAAACTAGAACTTTTGAACTAAGAACACTTAGAAATTCCAGAGAGAAGTGAGAGCAAGAAGTGAAGGTATGAGTTCAAGCTTGGAATGAGCTTCTATTTATAGGCAAGGCTCACCCTCTCCCTCTCTCAACCGAAATCTCTCTCTCTCTCTCTATCTCATTTTTTTATTCAAGAAATCAAGCTTTCTTGGAAGATCAAAGTCTAGTCCTAGGCTTGCATGGCTAGGTTTAGTCCTTTGGATTGGTTTGGAAGATTTTGTGTAAAAGAAAAATAGTTTGTACAAGATTTGGTGATCAAAAGAGTACAATAGGACATTGGAAAAATAAATCTACTTAAGAAAATATATCATCTTAGATTTGAAAGGATGTAAGAAGATCATGGTGAGGACAATCAATCTCTTTTCTTCTTCCTTGTAGGACAAGTTTAGGTTATTCTAAAGGGTTTCTAGTCTTGTCTAGTTCATAGAAGACTAGTTAATAAATGAAAGAGTAAGGAAAAATCTAGATTGGATTGTACCAAGATTGTGTGAGAAATTGACCAAAGAGATTGACTAGATTGAGTGAGCAATACAAGCACACACCTCACTCTCTCCCTCCCTCTCCTCTCTCGGCCCTCTCTCTCTCTCCCCTCTCGGCCTCCTCTCTCTCTCTCTCTCTCTCCCTCTCTCTCTCTCTCTTGCATTAGTACACACACACACATATATATATATATCATATATGTACAAGAGAACATAAAATAATAGGTACTTTTGTACTTGTGTCAAAGAGTTTTTAAAAGGCTAAGATTTTCCCTTTAAACTAATCAATTAGCACATGTGTACTTAGCAATATAAATATTCATCCAAGTACATATATTTATATACATTGGTACTTATGAGATCTAGGAAGATCATCTTCCCATTAATTTAAACCAATTGGGTACAAAATCCCAATATAAAATAATATTAGTGTACCTAGGAAATCTTAGGCCTTTAAGTCCAAAAGTACATACATAATATAATATAGGTACAAACATCACATGGGGATTTAGAAAATTGACTAGTTTATTAAATCCTAGTACTAGTTGGAAAGACTAACCTTATTACCCAATGGATAATAAAATCCCTAGTATTTATTGTCCAATGGACAAAAGTAATAAGGAAATTTTTATAGTTAAATAATCAAAATTTCCTTTTAAACAATTATAAAATTCTATTCTTTTATAGATATTAGTATTTAATCAAATCTTTCAATAAGTACTTTTAATATAAAGAATAGGGTTTCTATTACCCAATGGATAAAAGTTTCCCTAACTTCTATCGTTCAATGGATAAAGAAGAAAATCAAAATAATAAAAGAAAATAAATAAACAATTTCAAGTCTAGGGTTAAAAAGGTTTACAAGGTTCAAAGATGGCAAAAAGGTTCATCTATGGTTAAGGAAATGTAACTAGGTGATTTCCTAGTTTAGTTATTCCAACTAGCCGGTTAGAAATGAATTATACACACCAAGTAGGACATTTAGTTAAGAAACGAATTTCAAGGGGCTAAAATGTAATTACGACAAATTATAGGAATTTAAAAGCAATCCAAGTAATAAAATTCAAATATTTAACGAAATTTTTATTGACTGAAAAATCAGGGCCGTTACATTGACATAGACACATGTTCCATGTAAGTGTTACATAGTCTTAGTCTTGGGTAGAACGCGACACAAAAAGCTAGATGATGAAGTGAGGGTGCCCTTTGTATACTTCATATTACTTTGGTAACTAGGCCATGTGAGATTTTGCTTTACACCCTCTTTCACGTGCAACGTGCTCACGCGAAAGCACTTGCCGCATGTAGGCTACAGACACGCACCCTACCCATCTCTGGTACCTAGCTCTGATACCATGTTACACAGTCTTGGATAGAAGTCAACCTCAAAAGCTTGCTGATGAAGTGAGGGTGCCCTCACGCTTATATACTTCATATTACTTTGGTACCCAAGCCATGTGGGACTTCGCTTCACAGTAAGAACTGAGAAGACTCAAAACGTTGTTTTCCAACCCGCAAGTATTATTGCCGTTGCCAAAAAAAAAAAAAAACCCTATAAAGTATTAAAAGTTTTTAGGGAGTCCGTCCTTGTTTCAATT
This sequence comes from Rhododendron vialii, assembly GCF_030253575.1. Classification (NCBI taxonomy): domain Eukaryota; kingdom Viridiplantae; phylum Streptophyta; class Magnoliopsida; order Ericales; family Ericaceae; genus Rhododendron; species Rhododendron vialii. The sequence goes on along the minus strand of NC_080562.1, from coordinate 10,206,275 downwards.
TAATAGTTTATCATCACTTCCTATCCTTGTGCTACAATCCCCCCCCCCCCCCCCCCCCCCCCCCCCCCCCCAAAAAAAAAAAAAAAAAGGTTTGGTGTGTGTGAGCTTTTAACTTTTCCCTTTCGAATGTTGGATCTTATCAGGATGTACCGTAAGAATGGTCAGTTTGCTTCATTGAAAGATAATTCAGGGTCTTCTCTGTGGGATACTCCGAATAGTTGCCTTCAAGGAGATGGCACACCTCAACCATCTCCTCAATCAGAAACTGTGTATGTTGCAACTTAGTATGACAGTACTCTTACCTGCATATAAAATGAACGTTCCTATCGTCTTAATTAAGCTTGCAGTGAACCCTATTGAATATCTTTTTTCCTGCTGTTTAATTCTGCAATATTCCAGTGTTCGAAGATGTCAACATTGTGGTGTTGGTGAAAATTCTACCCCTGCCATGCGACGTGGCCCAGCTGGACCAAGAACACTCTGCAATGCATGTGGGCTTATGTGGGCAAACAAGGTCTGTTTAGTCTTGGCCATCATATTTGTTACTCTTTTTGTTTTAAGGTTGTCTCTTTTTGTCCAAAGGTTGTCGCTTCAGAATACGAAAATGGCCCAGATCACATTGCACAGTTAGGCACTGATTTGAATGCATATGGATGAACTGAAACCAATTGAATGCATGGATGTGATTGTGGTCACTGTTAAACAGCCTGCGTACTGGCTTGTTGTTCAGGTTTACTTGGGAAACCAGTCCCAGTACTATGTAGGCAGAACACTGTCACCCATGTTTCTAAAATGGGGAAGAACTAGAAACAAGTGATGAATCGAAGGGGGGGACTACTTAGGAGATTTGAATACATTTCAATGGTGGTCCTTAAACTTCTTTTTGTATCTTCTCAGTTTTGTCCTTTAGAAGAAAGATACGCGAAAAAAACCATGATGTGACAAGGAATCCACTCCACACCACTAACATTAATAGCCTCAAATTTTTAGTTGGTCAGGATTGGGATAAGAGCCATAAAACATCAAATGTTAAACATGCTTATATTCTAAATTGGAAAAAGGGAAATTGCCCATACAACACTTCCAATCATTTTCTTTTTTGTTTTATGAGTGCGTTACTTTATTAAATTAGGTGTATTACATTTTCGCTTGATGGTTTCTCTCCTACATCTGTTGAGAAAGTTATTTCTCTGTTAGGTTCCTGGAATATGCATCTACATGGTTCTGCCTTGGGTTGTGATTGGATACTGTTTTTTATTTTTTTTATTTTGTGTGTTGGATCAGTATTGTGAGTCTTGTGACAAGTAATGACTGGCTTTTTATTTGTCGTCGTTGTGGTAGCATCTTTGTTTATTTTGCTATTTAATTGCCCTGGCAGGGAACCCTGAGAGATCTGAACAAGGGGGGGAGGAATATTTCTTTGGACCTCATAGAACCGGTACGTTCTGAGTGCAAATAACTGTAACACCATTACACCTTATCTCGGAGGTGGATTACTTACTTACCTTTTGGCCTCTGGAAAGTGGGCCTCAGATTCTCATAATAGTTCTATTTCTCATGCCTTGTGTAACTCTGGATTACTTTCCCTTTGGAAAGTAGGTCTAAGATCTCATTGAGTTCTTCTATATGGTATGCCTTTGTGAGTGTGCGTGCCTGTGCGCGCGCGTGTTTCCTGTGGAGTTGGTTTTTCTTTCTTTGTGGTGACCAGGCTTTTTGCCTTAATGACATTGTGACCCAAACATTGGTTTGTATTTTGCAGGAAGTACCTAACGACATTAAGCCTTCAATCATGGAAGGAGAAGATTTTTCTGGAAACCATGGTGATCCTGTATGATTATGTTGGTCCATTTCAAGGAAACAAATTAATTAATTTTTTTTTTTTGAAGGTAGCCGAATGGATAAATTTAGTGTTTTCTTACCTTGATTAAATGCAGGGAACACCTGCAGATCTTTCTGCAGCTATAAAAGGAAGAATGGAAAAACCTTCTGTCAGTCCAGACGAGGAAGTATGTTCTTAATTATGATTAAATTTTTGTAATAACGTTGATGGCTTCACGCAAATATTAGTTCTCTTATCTTATGGAGAAATAAGTGCCGAGGAGGACAAGAAATCCTCCAAAAAAAAAAAGGATACTACTTTTTTGTTAAGATACTGGTATATGTGTGCATTCATGGATTTTCCCTTATTGACGAGAAACCCTTTCATGGCAAGGCCACTGTGGACCCACTCCTGCTGGGTAAGCCCAAAAAATGTGCAACCACCCACTTTAGGTAATGGGTAAGCCAAGGCATTTCCTGCAAGAGTTGAACTCAAGAACTCCAGGTTTACGGTTGATTCTAGTGACGAATTTAAACAGCCCAGGCTGCCTTGATGCCTTTAAGCTTTGTTTGTGCTGCCTTCAATTTTAGAGTTCATTATGAAAAACTCTGTATATTCACCAGGAATTTCTGCTGCATAGAGAGTTAGGTTACTGACTAGCCTCCTGGAGCACTTAATCCCATGTTCCAACACTATAAGTCGTCATAACCATTGTAGATTTCTTGGAGGGTTCCAACCTAAAACCAATTGGCAATAAGTAGAGAAGCCTCTAGAATATATTAACCAAGTGGATGTGGCTTAGATGAGCGATGTGGGATAAAGTTAACACTCTCCCTCACGTGGAGGTATGAATTGAGATGACGAGGAGATTTGACTCGAGCGATGGAGACTCGACCACATGAGGTGAGGCCACCCAAGATGTAGCTATGATGCCATCCTTGTGTTGCTGGTACAAGTCCAAATTTCGAAATAGTTCACAAAGCGCATCAAATGATGGGGGTGGAAGTACATCTGCCAAATATGGTAGTCTTTTTTAGTGTAGTTTTATGCAGTTGTGAATCATTGCAAAGCTAGTTTTACGGCTAGATCCATTATCAATGCTCCATCAACCAGGCATGGGAAGCCTTAGTTTATTCATCCTAGTCCACCACGATGTACTTTTTTTTTTCTTGCAACAGGTCCACTATGTAATTTACTGCACCTTCTACTTGATTCGCAGTGTTACCATGGGGCAATGGTTGATAAATATAAGTTTGGCTCCTTACAGATCATGCATCTCTCCTAATGCCGGTATGGTTGTGGCAACCTGTATAGGGAACAGTGGATATAAAAAAGGCTTATTAGATTTCTTTCTCGCCTTTTTTTGGAGAAATGATTTAAATTTGGTCACTGCTCATCAGTTACCACATGGGGGAAAAATCTTCTGAGTTTTTCCTTGGACAAGTGATTCATATCGTGCTACTATTAGTTTCATTGTCCCAAGTCATGTTTTTCTATTGATGGTCGCATGATTTTTATGTAACATACCGATGATACGATCTCTCAACTAATCTGAAGGGAATAGAAAAAAATGTTACGATTAGTTTCGTTGTCCCAAGTCCTGTTTTTCTATTGATGGTCGCATGATTTTTATGTAACATACCGATGATATGATCTCTCAACTAATCTGAAGGGAATAGCGAAAAATGTTCACCATATGTTATTGCAAAATGTGAAAACAAATCATGCCCTCCTGTGATGCAGGATTCTTGTGGAAATGCTGAAGATACAGATAGCTTGCCAGCGGGGATAGTTGATTCTTTCCACAGTCTTGATGAACAGGTATGATAGTGAACTATGACTTCTAGTTTTTGTAAATGTAATGTTTGCAGGGCAGTTTTTAGCAATTTGATCCAGATCTTTCCCTTCTGAGACAATAACACAGCCAGTAATTATTAAGAGTGGAAAATGTTTCACACTTTCCGACAATTAAGGGGTAACATTGGTACTGCGGATATAACTCATCTAAGTTTTTTATTTTGCAACTTCTCTAACATTAAGTTTTGGCATCTGTAGGAAACTCTTCTTGAGTTTGCAAGTGCTTCAGAAACTGAGATTGACATCCCTCCTAACTTTATCTAGTAGGTATGGGATATTCATCCAAAAAAATCCAATTTTTTTCTCAGCTTCTTTTACTATGGCCATTGTTTTTTTTCTGTTGTTTCTTCCTTAAAGACTTGGATTTGAAATTGAGCATTGTTTGGCCATTTTACAGGATAGAACATTGTACAGCTCCCCTTTGAAGGGAAGAGGAAGCAGTAACTCTCAGCTCTCTCTCAGAGAGAGGTACACTGCTGGTTCTGCCACACCTGTCGTTAGAACATCTGAGGAGTGCTTATTGTGTATTTATTAGTAGATCTTTTTAGGTTTTGGGAAAGTGATTGTTAGAATTCGTTCATAACAGAGTTGTTGGGAGATGGTGTTTCAAGCACCTTAACATGTTCCGTATATGTTGCCATTTTTCTAGGGCTTTTCCTTGTTGGAATAGTTGAATTCTTTTCCCTTAATCTAGTTTTAGTGTTGCTCAATGTGCATGATGTGATTGTCACTGGTCTCTAAATCAATGAAAACAAAATAATGGAAGGGTAATTCTATTTGCAATTGCAAATTTACTGCTTGTAACATGTTTTAAAATAAATCACTTTTGGACAAAAATGCCCTTTAAAAAATGGACAAAAATACCCTTAAGATTACTAAACACAACCCACCCATCTTCCTCCCTCCCTCCCACGGTTTCTACTATAACCACCATTGGTTCCTCCCTCTCTCCTAGTTTTCACCATAACCATTGTTCCAAGCTCCACATCCTATCTAAACTTGGTCACACTGTATTAAACCAAGTTTGAGAGAGGGAGAAGGGGTTGTTCGATGTTGCCCACGTTTATTTGGAACTGCAACAAGAAGGGGTTGTTCAACGTCCACCTTCGACAGCTCTGGTCGCCGCCAACTTGGAACTGAAACGAAGATCAATTTCCCCCAAGTGTTTTTTTATAACTTATGTGTTCGATCAAACCAAAAAGTTATAGATCTAACAAAAATGAAACGAAGAAATTTTCTAATTTTTTCAGCTTTCTGTATTCGAACATGTCGGGATTATTTATTTATTTTTTTGAAGGAGGTGGAGTTGGTGATGGTGGGACGCAACTGATGGTGGTGGTGCGACAGTTATGGAGGTGGTGGTGGTGGGTGTTGTGGTGTTGGGCCATTGGTGTGGTTGTACTGGTGGTATTGAACGTAGAAGGGGGAAGAAGAAAGTTAGGGAAAATTACTAGGTTTTGGTGTTGGGTGATGTGGTGGTGGTGGAGAAGAGAGAACGGCGAGACAGAGAAGGGGGAAGGGGAGGAGATGGCTGGTGGGGAGGGAAGGGTAATTTGGGGAGTTCATGGATACTTGTTATGTTGTATATAGTAAATTGTTACAAGATTTATAGGTTTGGTTTAGCATAGGCTGCATATAGTAAATTCGCAGTCACAAATAGTCGGACCCATAATGGAAATGCACTTCTTGTGTGTGTGAGAGAGAGAGAATACAAAAGCTGCTAAATAAAGACAAAAGGAAAATGCCTATTTTATGGGGGTGCGCATGCGTGTGGGAGTTGCTAAATAGAGAAAGGATTACAAATGATCTACCAATGCTAAGCATAGCCATAGGTTGCTGTAAAAAATTACAAGAAAGAAAAAAAATTAAGAACTGGGGCATTTGGCCTGGTTTGGAGAGTATAAATGCTTTGAATTCAAATTCCCATTTAGAGGGAGTTGACACCATTGTTAATGGGTTTAAAGGGGTTTGGTTAGCTTAAATACCTGGGTTATTTCTAAGGACGTACACCCCTTTAACTATCACGTTTTATCAACACGACCTCTTCATGTTTAAAACTCATCAACCTCACCCCCATATCTATCAAAACGCATTAACTACAGCCCCTCCCCTTATTTCCTAAAAACTTGGATGGAAGCACACGAAAAGACTAAGTTACCCTTTTCTTTGGTCTGTGAAAGAAATAGGGTTTAGGACTTTAAAAAAACACACACCTCCCTCTACTCTCCTCTTCCCCCCCTCCCTCTCTCTTTGCTCGACATGGATGAAATCCAGAAAATCAAAACCTTAGAACCCAACTAAGGACATCAAACCCATCACGTTTGAAACCCTAAATCAATTGCTCCAAACCATATAATTTGAACTCATTTGAAACCCTAAATCAATCTCTTTAATTTTGGGGGTTTATTCACAATCTGGGTTTTGTTTGAAAACCTGGGTTTTTGAAATTCAAATTTAGAGTTTGGGTGGAGTTGGAAAGAAGAATAAGATGAGGTTGGGAGAGAGAACTAGGGTTGGTTGGTTTGGAAGGGTTTGGAAATGGGGAGATGGAGTTGGAAAAGAACAGTAGAGAGAGATGGATGAGAGAGAGAGAGAGAGAGAGAGAGAGAGAGAGAGAGAGAGAGAGAGAGAGAGAGAGCAATATACGTTTGAGTGAGTATATAAAGTGATTATAAATAGCCCGAGGATATATTTGCCGCCCAAAGCAAGGGCATTTTAGGCTCAAAATTTGTTTTCCCATCCAACTTAGGTTAAAAAGTTTACATTTCTTAATCGAATTGGATGAAAGGGGTGTAGTTGATGAGTTTTATTAGATGAGGAGGTGAGGTTGATGGGTTTTAAATGTGAGCGGGTCATGTTGACATAACGTGATAGTTGAAGGGGTGTCATTGGAAATAATCCTAAATACTTTTAACCTAGCCCAAAATTTTTTTTTGGTAAGTCAACGGACCTCAAATCTTCTTTAAAGAAAAAGAACGAAATGAGACATGCAATTCATTTAATCCTTCGTCGATCTTGAACATGGACGATTGTTCATACAAAATTTTCCATGGAACTCTTGAAGAGCCCATATGTTTTATTCGAAGGAGATAATCAATAAAAACCTTGATTTTTCCCAACATTTGACAAAAAAAAAACCTTGCGTATATTTGGAGGGAGAAATCAATCTTTGATTCCCAATTCTCGTCTTCATAATGCCATCAGTTGTTTGGCCTGCTTTTGTTTCGTAGGGTCTGCACCATACCTATGAACTCCTTTAGCTCGGGCCAACAAAGGGCCAACAAAGCAACGTTACCCAATCATTAGAAAACTGACTTAATTTGGAAATGTCTTGAATTCTCCAAGCTTTACTAATCAACCACCACCGGTTTCTACGCTCTCCAACCCTGGCTGTTAAGGGACTTTCACCTGCACACTTCTTTACCCTATGAAGAATTATGGCTTCAGGCAACTCTTCTACTCATGAAAATCCTCATAAGGTGGCGATCCACTAGACGAAGAATCACTTTCGGGTAGTGTGGTCTGCCTTGAGGATGATGGAAGCAATTCTTTATGCTGGGAAGATACACCTGATGCAATATGAATGATCGAGCAATTACAGATCTCGTAAACCTCAAGTTCAAATCTTCTGGAGCTCAATTTAAGAGAAAAAGGGCAACTGGGTTGAAATTACAAAAGCACCTTGGAGGTTTTTAGAAATGACAAGAAAAAACAGTATGGATGAGAACCATGAAAATGTGGCAAGATCTCCTTTGCTACATTCTAGGCAAAGGATTTGAATTGGGTCCATAATTGGCTAATTGCAACCTTGAAAACATGTCATTTTACGTTTTCTGTCTTTTTGAGGTTTTCTGTCCTTGTTAAGAATCTCACAAGGACGGACAGAAGAGGGTGAAATGGAAAAGAAAAAAAAAAGGTCACATGGTTGGTAAAATAGGAGTGAGTGTCACTAACCTTTCTGTCCCTTTGAGCCGAACTTTTTTGTGTGCCTTCTATTAAGTTTGCGTTAGTTATAGTTAGTTGTCTCGCAAAGGGAGAGAATTCTGCATCATTTTCACTCCATTCCCATTTGACCTATTCTCTGTCTGGGACCTCATTATCCGTAACACAAGTGCCTTGGCCTTGCGGCGCTGAGAATTGAAAAGGCCCTTAACGGATTTGACAAATCCATCACCTGCTCCATCACTGGAATGCCTAGAGCAAGATATTTGGTATTGAACAAGTTTCTCAACTGAACCTTGATCGCTGTCAGCGAGATTAAGATCGATGTCTGATGCAGAAGCTTTGCTGGACTCCTCTTGAGCATGTCCTTCATATTTAAACTTCTTACCCTGCATGTAAGTTGATAGGTGAGTGTAGAGCAGAGCTCTCTCACCAAGAAATCGGATCTCGACAATGCAAACCATGGGAGCAAATGTATTTTTCCCTTTTCAGGTGATTGGCTGCTAGACATCACACTTTGAATTAACGAGCCCAAAAAATTAATGAAGACCCGGCAGAGGGCTACTAAGCGTGTGGTAACCATTGTTATGGTGGTCACTGTGAATCTTGGGGAGTATATAGAGCTTTTAGAATATTAGCAGAGAAACACAATTACTTGTGGCTAGCTGCATACAGCATACCAAAGGTTTCAACAGTCAAGAAAAGCGATAAGATTAATACAGGATACGGGTGTAAAAAGAGAAACGAATTTAGTGAATCTAATCGATTATATGGCCTTGATAGTTCAGAATGGCGAACAAGGATTCTTGTAGCCGACTCTTATTGATTGGGAGACAAGGTGTAATATGGTTTGGTTTGGGAATGATGTTGGAACTGAGCAGATAAAATAGAACAAGGTTGTTAGGAACTTGCCGGAGTGGTCATGGTAGATAACATTATATGCATAAAAAATGAATGAAGAATAGATACATGTGCACATAACTTACCTGCATCCCCATGACCGACTTGAAGACACCCCAAATCACATGCTTCTTAACTCGTGAAAACAGTCGCCCCCAAGTTCCAGTGAAGTCAACAAGGTGAAAAGCATCCATCAGTAACCTCAGCTCGGTGATAGACAATGGAGGTCCTTCATAACTGACAAGTAGTTCAACCTACTCCATTGTGCATAGATAAATAATTAAAAATGCACCACCACACCATATAAACCAACAGATTAATTTCAGAAGCGCTCACCTCTAGTTTCCTACTGTCTAGTCTGGTCCATTTTTGGGATGGGCCTACAATGGTGATCGGAATAGTTCAATGCATAGACCCCGCAAAGAAGATCACACATAGCCCATATAAAAACGTTGTTCACATTTGTGCAAGAAAACATTGAAGGACAAATAGGGGGTGATCTTACAAAATTGCAATGTGTTCATGTAGGTATAGATGTTCGATCAAGCTGACCTTTTCGTATGAATGATCTGCTCTGCATGGTCTACGAGATGAACAGTTCTAATCATTATTGTCAGCTCAGGCCCAAAATTGAAGTGGATTGGGCAGTAAGAAATTGGAGGTGAGCCACTTTCAAAAATTTCTGAGCGGATGACTGAAGTAACCTGGCTTATCTTGACATTGTGAAACGTCCTCATTTTACGAGGCTTGGATAGTTTATCATCCGTCCTCTTTCCTACCTTCTTTGCTTTAAGAGAAGAACGACCAGGTCTAATAGGTTTCATCTCTTTTGACTTATTTTCAGTGTGTTCGTCCGGCTGTTCAAGAGAAAGGGACCCACTTTTAGATGGAGAAATGCCAGATGAATGAACCTGTAATACAAGTTCATTTGCCACAGATTCGGCCACATTGTCTTCCCATGTTCTGTCAAACGAAGAGGTTCGTCTTAGCTCAGGAGTTGAACCACCACCTATGTCATCTTTTTTTTTTGATAAGTGCAGATTTTATTAGGCTCAAACAACAATAAAGTATAGGGATATAGTCTCTTACAACAACTAGTAGAAAACAACACCAAACTAGCCATCAAAACTAACAAACAAGAACAAAAAAAAACTAAACAGGTAAGAAAATCCTACTGGATAAACCCCAATTCCTGCACAAAGATTGATTTTCCAGAGACTGTTTCATCTTTCTCCTTGAGCTAAGGAAGTCCCGAACATCAGCTAAAATGCTTCTCATCACCTCATCTTGCCTCATCACTTTCCCTTGGAAAATTCGACAATTTCTCTCCCTCCATAGACCATAGACAGTTGCTGCTAGGGAACATTGAAAACTAATAGATTTCAAACTTTTACCATTGACCTGCCCACAGTATCAGTTAAGAATCTCCACCGGCTACTAGGCATATCCAGAATCCTATTTTTGGTAGCCATATGCTGCCACACAACAGTGGAAAAAGAACATTCAAAGAATAAGTGTTGGTGAGTTTCATCAACAGACATACAAAGAGGGCAGATGCCATCCAACTGCATACCCCAGCTTCTCAACCGATCTTTGGTGCTAAGTCTTTGAAGGACAGCCAACCAAAGAATAAAAGACCATCGAGGGACAGTATCACCACCCCAGACAATCTTGTGCCAAGACTGAGTTGGATACCTTTTCCTAATAGCATTACAAGTTGACTTAACAGTAAACATGCCACTTGGATGAGTAACCAACAAACAGAATCTTCAGTGTTAGGATTTGGTCTCAAACTTGGGGAAGTATGAGCCATAATAATTTGAATGGACTGATTTCTCAATCTAGGCCAGCGCCAATCACCTTGTTCTATAATAGTATCAACTTTAGCCCATAAAGCTTTGCCCAAATTAGTCACAACCCTCTCACCAAACTTAGCATACAAAGGACCCAAGTTGTGCCAATTATCCAGCCAAAGAAAAGTATTTGCCCCATTACCAACAAGACATCTGATGTGGGGTTGGCACAGTTTCCTTAAGCCAAGGATTTTCCTCATAGTCCAAGAAGAATCACAAGGAATATCCATGGTCCAAAGACAATTCTCTTTAATGAAATATGTGTGTATCCGCTTAACCCAAAAAGTGTCAGCCTTCTTACACAAAGCCCATAAATGCCTTAGCATAGAAGCCCTATTCCACTCCTTTATTCTTCTAAACCCCAAACCCCCTTCCTCCTTTGGTCAACAAATCTGATCCCACTTAACTTTAGCCCCGCTCCTTTATTCTTCTAAACCCCAAACCCCCTTCCTCCTTTGGTCAACAAATCTGATCCCACTTAACTTTAGCCCCGGAATGCTTAAGCTCAGTACCAGACCAGAGAAAAGCCATTAGAGTACATTCAATCTCCTTAATCACTTTACTAGGAATGATAAAAATAGAGCTCCAGTACACTTGAATGCTGAACAAAATAGACTGAATGAGCAAGGCCCTCCCACCATAAGATAATGTCTTAGAATCCCTGCTCAAAATTCTGTGAAGAATTTTCTCCTTCAAAATAGCACAATCATCAGCTTTAAGCTTAGAAGAGATCAAAGGAACACCCAGGTATTTAATTGGAAAATGGCCTTCAGGAAAAGGAAGGAAAGCCCTCATTTGAGCCTTAAGATGCACATCAACACCCCCATAGAAAACAACACTTTTATGAATATTAGGTTGAAGACCAGAGAAGGAGTGGAAATCAGTCAGAACACCAGTAATTAGCTCAAAAGAAACTTGATCCACACTACTCAGGATGAAAAGATCATCAGCAAAAGCAAGATGGCAGATATTCAAAGCACTACACTTGGGATGGTAAGAGGAACCACCATTGTGGACTCTGTATTTGAGAATAGCAGTAAAAGCTTCCATAACAATAGGGTGAGATAGGGTCACCTTGCTTTAAGCCTCTATAACCAGGAAAATAACCCTCCATATTCCCATTAATGACCACCGAGTATTTAGCTGAGGAAACACATTGCTTAATAGAACATGTGTCTACATCAAAGTCAATTTTGTCAACAAACTCTGATTTCTTGCGCTACATCTTCGGCTTATCCTCACATTGTAACTTATTCAGCCCAATGGCCCGTCCCCCATCCTTCCAAATTACACTTCAAAAACAAATTGAAATAGCCATTTTAAAGACAAAGTAGTAACCATCTCTTACCTTTGAGCAACCTCCTTTCGCACGGTGTACCTAATTTTTTTGTCAAAGCATCTTTCTTTCCGTTTCTCACGAAACCTGACCAGGGAGGCGAGTCTACATGAAAGTCTTGCATGCTTTGGGTTATCATCCACGCCCTAGAAATATGCAACTAAAGCATGAACCAAATTTTACAAAATCAAATAGTCATTTTCAATGGCTAGCAATTCAAAGTTACCCAGTTCCTTTGACAAAATAGAATATCAAATGTGGGGACTCCAGTTGGTATTTCGCATCCTCCTAGAAGCATGAGCACTGCTTGCACCTGTAAAATTTTCGGCAAGTAACGCAATATCTCCAAATAAACATACTCCATGCCATAAGTATTAGGAGACATATCAGGAGGCCGATCTAAATTCGGGAGCCATAAAAGAAAAGAAAGCGGGAGACCGGGAAAAAAAAAATCTAAAAAGTATTGACCAAAGGTAAAAAAGTAGAGCTGGTTGTCTTACTTTCATATAAGCATATCTCTCTTTTTTTTTTCTTTCATATAAGCATATCTCATGGCATCCTAAGCGGAAAACTAAGAGACAAACAGAAAATAGAAGAAAGCAAAGGTTGAAGGGAGTTTGTTCTTCGTCCACAACCAGATAACCACATAAAGAGACAGATTCAACTTTTTAAAAATAACTACAGGCAAGGTTTCACAACCAATTGAGGTTATGTTTGAATAACATTCAAATGACACTGTTAATCGACTATGTATGCTTGGTCAAACATAAGAATGGACTTCATGATAGAATCCTTATTCTCCTCTACCTGATCGTGCAAAAACAACACTTGCAGGGGACTAACGTTAATAAAAAATGTAGTGGTAAAATCATTTCCCAATTAAAAAGTTTATTGTTACATTACACTTCATGTAGAGAACTGATCGGGCAAAAATTGTTGGAAAATTTCCAGAATTAATGAATAATAATTTTCCAGCAGTTTTTTCTTGGCAGAATAATGTCCATGAATAGAGGTTAATGTTGGCATTTGCACCCGCCGTTCTTTCCGGCAGTTTCGTGTGTTGATTCTCCCCTATTCAAGACTGAGAATTCAATTCCCGTATTCAATTTCTGGCTGATTTCAAAGGCTTCTGAGCAGTATAAAAGTGGCAGTCCTCTCTTCATTCTGCACCATCAAATTCACAACTTCAACAGCTCCGAAATTCGTTCTTGTGTGAGAGAGAGATAGGCAGTAGTGAGTTTGCCAAGGCGGTCGATGGTGGTGTTTCGACGGCTTGCGGTATAGCCGAGCCAACCCTGGGAGGAAGACGCCGAATAAGATCCAACAACACCGACGGTAGGCGGCGAATCTTTCTTTAAGGAGACTATGGTATCACACAGGACTCGGTTTGATTTTCTGAAAATTCAGTTTGTATCTCGTCTTTATATTCTGTCTACTGTTATTGTATTTTGTAACTTAATTCGTTCATGTAATCATGATGTTATCAATGAGATTGTTCTCTGGAATTTCTGTTATTGCCGAATTTTTCTCAACAAAAACAACACTTACGAATTCATTATGATGATCGGTCAGAAATTGTCTACACGTGGGAGAATCTACCCCACATCGAATCGGTAACGGAATGGGCTATGACTTAACGCAGGTGATAGACCCCACATTTAACAGTATATAATTTTTAAATCGGTCTTGCTATTGTCAGCCGATTGGGTTGACGATAAACACACTAGAAGACAAGAAAAATATGTGTTTCTGTTTATTTTTTACACCCCTTAATACACATTCATACACCTACTATTGTCAGCCCATTTGGTTGATTTCAGAATTTTCCTTTTTAAATTTAAAATTAAAATAATATTTTAATTTTTTTTGCACCGTTTAAAAAATCTCATAAAAAACTATCGAACAATATATATGTTTAAGTTTTAAAATTATACGTAGTTTCGTGAGTGACTAGTTTTATGGGACGAATGAGGTAACTTCTTCTATTTGAAAGACAAGTACGCTAATTACATAACGAGAAAAATAAACATTCTTCCTCTTTTTCATTTCCTTTTTAAAATATTATACTGTATATATTAGCAAGGATTAGTAAGTTAAGAACCAAATAAAATTTGATATCTCTCTCTACACACTCGAATCTGATCACTTTCCCTTTCAAAAGCCAAGTCGAGAGATACAATCGTATAGGCTAATTGATACAATCATAAGAACTATATCTTAACCAAGCATTTAATTGATAATGCATTAAAATTGTTTTTATTAAAAAAATTGATAGTCTTAAAAGGACAATAAAATAAAATAACTCTCCTTTTTGGAAAAAATTCACTCGTTGCTTATAACAAGAATTAAGATAACCAATTAAATTAACTTTAATTATTTCAATGAGAAAATACTTCAATTATTTCAATTAGATTAGTTAAATAATTTTTCTGTATACGTATCTACGTAATTCGTTTAATATAGTAGTGAGATTAAAATACTCATTCAGATATCTTTCTCACTTATCTTTTTAACTTTCGTCACTGGCAAATATTTTATTTTCATTCAAAATCCTCGTAAGAGGTCAAATTAACTAATTAAGTGTAAATAAAATGTTTCACAAGTCTCTTAAAGAGTTCATTTGTTGCAAGTGGTTTTTCAACTTGCCATATATTTTGTCAGAGGAAAGTCTAAAAACACAATAATTCAACATTGTGCGCAATATGCAAATATGTAGGGCCGGCTCTAGGATTAGAGTGTTTTTTTTTTTTTTTTGAAAACAAGATTTGAGTTCTGTGGTGACAAAAACATATAAAATGAATTTTTTTATACTAGTAAGAAATTTATTGGGCCTGAATCATTGTATTTGTTGAGTTATACTATCTAATTATTCACAAATTTAACTAGATCTTATCCATAACTTCGTGTTGTTGATCCAGTTTAGGTAATAATAAAGAAAAATCAAATTGCATATTTTGTAATATAATGTTTCACAAATCTCTTAAATAGTTCATTTGTTGCAAGTGGTTTTTCAACTTGCCATATATTTTGTCAGAGGAAAGTCTAAAAACACAATAATTCAACATTGTGCGCAATATGCAAATGTGCAGGGCCGGCTCTAGGATTAGAGTGTTTTTTTTTTTGAAAACAAGATTTGAGTTCTGTGGTGACAAAAACATATAAAATGAATTTTTTTATACTAGTTAGAAATTTATTGGGCCTGAATCATTGTATTTGTTGAGTTATACTATCTAATTATTCACAAATTTAACTAGATCTTATCCATAACTTCGTGTTGTTGATCCAGTTCAGGTAATAATAAAGAAAAATCAAATTGCATATTTTGTAATATAAAAAATCCAGCATATTTTCTGAACCCATGCAAATGTGGGCACTGTTTCATTGGTAATTGGCTGGATTGATGTTTATCAATGCCGCATTGACATGTGTTGCACATAATGTTGTTGTAGATTGTTGTGTTTGTACTAGAGGTGGCAAATGAGTGGGTTGAAACAGGTCGCGGGTCAAATATGGGTCAAAAAATAAGCGGGTTGAAACGGGGTCGGGCCAAATACGGGTCAAGCCAAACCCAAACCCGCCCGATCCGATCCGATCCGTTTTCCTTAAAAAAAAAAAAAACTAATTCCCCTATATCGAAACTCAAACTTGCTAAACAAAAATACCACATCTACAAACCTTTCATAATCAATAAGAAAAAAAAAACTCCAAGCCATGCCTTAAAAAAAAAACACGAAATCGTCGCTGATTTTACTATTAAAATCAATGATGCAACATATGGTTAGTTTATGTATGCAGAGAGAGACTTACGAAGAGTCGTAGCTACCGCTTATGTTTGGATTAAAAAGTCAAGTGACTTATTGTTTACACCCGTTTTTGGCACCCAGTCCTGGGCAAGCGTTGAAAGGTTATTTAATTATCTTTTAATTAAATTGGGCCAAAGAATAAAGATGGATCGGGCTAAAATTAATGGGCCAAACCCATGTTGACTGGGTCCAATTAATTTTAGTTTGGTTCGGGCTCGAGTTTGGAGGTTTTGGGCCAATTTGTAAAAAGAATTTGGCTGGCCCAAATGTTGATATGGGCTAAATATGTTAGTAGGCCATTTAATTTAATTAAATGGCCCATTACCCAATTAGCCTATGAAAAGTAGAAGGAAAGAAAGAGGTTGTTGCCTGGTGAAAACCATTTGACCGAGTCAAATGGTTGAGAGTTTTATTACCCATGGAAATAGGAAATGGAAGTGGCCCACTAAATGCTCAACTGCTCATAATCCGGAATTAACCCATGGGTAATTGTTATTAACCTCTAATAACCACCCATGATCCCACTAAATATGTTAGTGAGTAGTTATTTCAGACACTTGGCAAGATCTGGAAGCTACTCGGGACACATGTCAGCTCGTGGCGAAGGCGGGATACTCGGCCCAGATCTGGACCAGTGCACTATTTGCCCATGATTTTTTGTAACTTCCAATAACTACCCATTACTCCATGATCTCATGAAGGAGAAGTTACAAAAGACACATGACGCCATGGGAAGAGGACAACAAGCCCTTTACATGCAGAAAATCGAAGACTTGTGGCCTATAAATATAGGAACTCAAGAAGAAAAAGGGGTTCCCACACCAATCAAGCTCAACGCTTAAAACCAAAGCCTTCCCAGCGAAGCAACTATCTCTATTTTCTCACCCTCACTCAATTACTTCACCAAGTAATTCGGGTTTCTATCTCTCTTGTACCCCAACTTTATTATTACGAAACATAATAAAGTTATTCATATCTCTCTTCATCCCTTACTTTATTATTACGATATAGTAAAGTAATTCTACGTTGCTACTTTCTTTCCTACACGGTTAGGAAATTATTAAGTCCTCGCACGAAGAGGCAAAACTACGGACCTTCACTGCAATCCAGCCCTTAGGTTGCAGCACTATCGCTCTCTCAGATCTAGAAGTTAGAAAAGGGACGCTCAGCCCTTTACGTTAGACGCGACAAGTCTTGGCACGCCCGCTCAGTCCTTGAGCCACCTCGCGCGCGAACACTTATTTTTTTTGTCTCTATTCAAATTTTTTTTGTATTTGCTTGTTTTGCGAGAAACTTTTTACCTCTATTATTTCGTCTCGACGAGAGAATCGAAAAAGTAATTTGGGTGAAAGTCATAATTTTTTACTTTTCCGATCGGAGCGAATCAAAAATCGTAAAATGCTCGTCACAAAACAACAAGCACGAAAAAAAGTTAAATAAAAAGAAAATGAAAAAAGCCCAAGAGAGAGAGAGAGAGAGAGAGAGAGAGAGAGAGAGAGAGAGAGAATATTTGTGTGGATGTACTTATCTCACTGGATCATTTTTCTAGCAACAATTGTTCATTCTTGTTTTGTACATGAGGCGTACAGCTATAGCGAGAGATTAGTAGAGTGATTAGTAGATCAATTACCTGTAGTTCATTGTTTTGCAGGGGTGGGTCTTTTGATTCTAACCTATTTTTAACCCACTTAAACCCATATAAATGTGGGTTTATATGGGTTGAACCCATATAAACCCATTATAAAATATGGGTGGGTTGAGTTGGGTTATAAGTGGGTGGATTAAAAAATACGGGTTGAGATTGCCATCTCTAGTTTGTACCATGCCTTCCCATCAAAACTGTAGTATGTCTAGAATTTTACTGTCACCCTTGGGAATGCTCTTATGAACATGAACACACTAGGAAACATATCACCCCATGCGCAAGTGTGTGAGAAGGGGACGGTAGAAATTAGTTTAAAGTGTGCGCAAGTTGACCGAGGACACCGTGCATTACCCAAAAGAAAATACACAATGCATCGAAGGCAGGTTATTTATGTTATTAGTAGTAGTTGCCTTCAGTTCTCTATATTCTTTTTCTTTTGGTAGAACGTACTGTTAGGCAAACAATCCAATTTCCTATATTTGGAAACTATATTTGGATAGATGTGGATTCAATCCCTATAAAAGAGTATGAGAGGTATAGTTATAAGTGCCTCTTTATTTGTTTTTGTTTTGTTCTTTTGAAATTTTAGTTCAAAAGTAGCTTGACGAACCTAGAGACAAGATCAATTTCATTTATATATAAATGATGTGCCAATTCTGCAATCTCATCATACTTCATAAAAGGCAATTATTATTTTTTTATTTTGTAGAATCCAAATTTGTTTCTATTTTAATAAAGAGGGCTAGGTTGGCGTTCGCCTATTCTGACAGACGCTCTTATTGTTTTTCTTGGTTGGATCTTTGGAGGGTAGAGAATTTATGATGGCTCCTGTCGAGCTGATAACTCAGCGGTCCTTGCCAGTCTAATACTACTATTTTTAAGAATTCATTTGAGTTGTGAAATTATGCACACATATCATCACAAACATTAGCTTGTTTTTATCATACGACTATAGGCTAAGCTCCGCTAAGATTTTTGAGTTTTTATTGGACTTTTTGGGTTTATTCTTAGATAGAAGTTGCACGGCGGAGACAAATGTAGGAATGGTGAAGGCAAGGAGGAGAGGTTGTTGCGTGAGATCGGCCGGAGTAACGGCCGGAAGTTTTCTAAGAGAGAGCTTCTCGTCCAGCCCTGGCCGCCCCATCACCGGTGCCGCTAGAGCAAAGAAGCAACGGTGAGGCTACGAGATCGAGGAAGGAATGTATTATTTGGGATCGACAGCGAGGCCCACGGAAACCGGCTGACCAAGTGATCGGGTTTGCTATCCCGAGAAAGGCTCGATCAGGTAGTGTTCTTTGTGACTCCCACATCGGGAGTTTGGGTACTATGTGCGAGTGTTTAAAGGGTCAATTATGCCTTTCTCTAGTCAGCAATTGCCTAAATGAGTTGGTATGTGGAATTAGGGCTGCAAACGAGCCGAGTCGAGTCGAGTTTTGCCTTGCTCGAACTCGGCTCGCCTTAGTTTTCCCCAGCTCGAGCTCGGCTCGAGCTCGAATCGAGCTGAAATATGTGGGCTCGAACTCGGCTCGAACATATATTCAAAAGCTTGAACTCGGCTCGGTTCGGCTCAAATGGCTCGTTCGGTATATGTATGGGTATTGGTATATGTATGTGTGTGTGTGTGTGTGTGTGTGTGTGTGTGTGTAAGCTCGAGCTCGGCTCGAATGGCTCATTTGGTATATGTATGTACTATATATGGTAGCTCGCGAGCTCAACGAGCCGAGCATCAAATGGCTCGAGCTCGGCTCGTTTATGAAACGAGCTGAAAATGTTGGCTCGAGCTCGTTCATTTGCTTGATGAACCGAGTTCGAACGAGCCGTTAGTGAGCCGCTCGCGAGTGGCTCGGTTCGTTTGCAGCCCTCTGTGGAATTACCCTTTTGCCCTCCTTCAAAGCAACCAAGTCTCGTCCATCCGTTGTGGTTTGGGTCCTTGACCTCTGGTGTAGACCCTTTGGGCCCTCTGTCATGGTGCCACTCTTTAGTGACGAGGCTCTTGGGCCTGCATCAGCTGGGCTGGCTCCCACATCGAGAGTTTGGATATTATGTGTGTGTGTGTGTGCGCGCGTGCGTTTAAGGGGTCCATTATGCCTCTCCCTAGTCAGCAATTGCCTAGGTGAATTGGTATGTGGAATTACCCTCTTACCCTCCTTCAAAAAGGTAGTGTTCTTTGTTACAAGGATGGAATCTGCTTGAAATTCAATGAAATTCACAAGCTTCACTGTTTTGAGATCCAGTGAAATTCACTAGTTTGATTTTTTCATGAGTTTGAGTGAAATCTAGCTCTAGTGGACACACAAGATCCAGTGAAATTCCCTAGTTGGTTTTTGTGTTTTGAGTTCTAGTGAAATTCTAGCATTGTTTTGTATTCCAGTGAAATTCACCAGTTTGGTACTAATGATGATAGTTTATCTGTATGATATAGATGTTTAGGTTAACTAGTTTAACCAATACTGAAATTTATGAGCTCCAAGTTAGTGAAATTCATGAGATTGGAACTTGTGAAATTCACAAGTTCAAAAGGTTATGATATTCACGAGTAGCTCCAAAGTTAGTGAAATTCACAAGGTTGGAATTCATAAAATTCACGAGCTTCAAGTCGGCTAGTTAAAATCATTAGTTTTGAATTTTTAAAAAAAATAGTAAAATTTCAGAATTAGTGAATTTCAAGAGTTCCACGCTCATGAAATTCACGAGGCTAAGCTCGTGAAATTAGTGATTTTCAATTTTTTTTTTTGTAAAAGTAATGAAATTTCGCCCAAAAAAATCGCCGGAAATTAGTAATTTTCATTAGTTTCGAACTTGTGAATTTCATTAGTTTTGAGCTCGTGACAATCATTAACTTTGAGCTCGTGAATTTCATTAATTTTGAGCTCGTGAATTTCATTGAATTTTAGCTCGTGAATATTCACTACATTCTAAAAAAAGGGAGTGATTTTCACACTTCCCTTTTTGATATCGACACTCCCTTTTTTTTGTGTGTTGAAAGTGTATGTTTTTGCTAAGGACGAAAAAGGGAGAGGATATATATATATATATATATATATATATATGGAGTCCCCTTCTCCTAAGGACTACCGTAACTTAATAAAATAAGGACCTCCTTTTCCCGATAGAATTTCGATGATCCAAGCCGCTCAATGTGTTCAGAACATGATTTTAAGGGTACCCGCGAAAAATCAGCAAAAAAAAAAAGACCAGAAAAGCATCATTCGAGCAATTTTTGTTTGTTTTTTATCGAACGGTTCTAATAAAAACTGCTCGGATGAAGCCCTTCTCGGTCATTTTTTTTGCTGATTCCTCGCGAATACTCTTAAAATCACGTTCTGAACACATTGAGCGGCTCAGATTATCGAAATTCGAACGGGAAATGGGAGGAATGGAGAGGTATATAATATATATATAAAAGGTGTGAAAATCAATTTCCTCAAAAACATATTTATTTTTTACACATAATTTAATATTTAATATTGATCTTATTTGATGGAGCTAGGTTTCAAAATTTTTTTCAAAATGGGATACATGCAATAAAAGTTATGAACATTTTAAATTTTAAAATAAAAAGGGAGAGAGAGTGTGTGTAACGTGTACACCGAGAGAGAGAACATGTAGAGAGACGGAGTGTGTGAGAGATGCGGAGAGTGAGAGAGAAAAAGACAGCGAACGCACGTGTGAAAATTTAAGGGCAAAAAGGTAACTTAAGCTGCGCACCTAGACTTGAGAGTAATTTAAGACGGTTTAACTCCTTACTGGGAATTAACCTCCACTTTTATGGACTGGCAGGTAATTTTGCGAAAGATGAATTCACATGAAGACGCGAAAGACCTATCGAAGATGCAGGATCTCAAATAGATAGAGAAGAGGCCCATGGTCTGTGGCCGACTTAAGATCATAAGATAGGTGGATTCGCCCACTAGCGAAAAGGTCTGGTCTGATTGAAAGCCCGATCATGGTCTGTGGCCGACCTAAGATCATAAGATAAGAGGGTGGATTTGCCCACTAGCGAAAAGGTCTGGTCTGATTGAAAGCCCCATCCTGTGAGATCGGATCCTACATCTCACATCCTACTCATGACCTTCATCAACCAGAACTGGCCGAAGCAGACGTTGATTTAGATAGTTTTCAACGGCAAAAATCCTTGTCTTAGCTATTTCAAAAAAATATTTGGGGAAAAGCTATAATTTTTTTGATTCGATCCACAAAAGTTAGGCGCAATATATGTTAAACAGAGGTCATTAAAGACAAAATATATTCTCGGGCTATTCATGTATATTGCGCAATATACGTTAAGCTATATTCTCGGGCTATTTATACTCTTTATAGTCACTCAAACGTATATTGCTCTCGCTCTCTCTCAAACGTATATTTCATGTCTTTAAAGTCAAACAAAATTCCTCAAACGGGTTCTTCATAAACCCAGGGAGTTCAAAATCAAAATTTAAAAAAAAAAATTCATGATTATCAGGCACTCCAAGGAGTTAATAATATTCATTTGGGACAAAAGCATCACAACCTCGGAATTGAAAGAAATAAACAAAATAGAAAGAAAGAACAAATGGAAAGCGTGGAGCAGAAAAAAATAATTACTCAGAGGACCACAGCTTCAATGAAGTGCAGAGACATCTTTTTTAGCAAGTAAGATCGGAAGGAGATAACAGAAGCCTTGAAAATGGGACGCTCCCCGGTGCAGTTGATAGAAACTAGAACTTTGATGCAATGGAAAACAGAATAACAAGTTTGGGCAGCATAGGGCGAATGATCAAACAAAAGTAAGCAGATGTGGTCGTAATCCAAAGGAAGCAAGGAGAAATCATTGTCGTATAAGTCTGACATTATTTTGCTGACCTTCTTCAAACCTGTTATGGGCTTTTCGAACCACATTTTGAGTTTCAAATCGTATGCACGGAGCAGGTTACCACGGAAATGAAACCAACACAAAATGGTATCCTTAACAACGGCTGCTTCACCTTGTACGTCTCGGAAGTGGCTAACAGTACCCTTACCAAACACAAACTGGTCGGATTGATCAAAAACATCCCACACCAGAGTCCGGACATCACAAACAAAGGCAGCATTCGACAAGGTGGAAGCCACCAAAATCTGATTGGAGGAACAAAGGGCTGCAGTTACTACTTTGGGCTTGGCTTGTAGTTCGTTTGGGAGGGAAGCTGCAGGACTGGACGAATTCGAACAAGGATCAAACACTTCAGCCCATGAAGAACCATCTTCCCAATTTTTCCAAAGACCACCAATGACAAGAAGATTTCCCCCCATGGCTATGATTTGAGGCTGACATCTGGCACGGATCATGGCGAAGCTACTATTAGTATGCCAACGACCCCTAATGCCACCAGTAGTATCATCATCATCATCATAGCGATAGAACGCGGATAACGGAAATTCCCCTGTTTTTTTACCTCCAAAACAGAATAGAGAAGAACCCACGGCAGCAAATGTGGACAACCATGGTATTTCACCGTTTTCCTGGAACGGAAGGATACCTGTTGGTAGCGGTGGTGGTTCATCATTCTTTTGGTTTTTCGGCTGGCTGTCCGAATCATCGTCAAAATCAAATGGAATACAATAGAATTCAAACACACCCGTGCCAGTATCAGCAACCCGAAAGCAAATAGATCTACCCTGCTGCAGCTGCTGGTGTGGGGTAAGAGAGTCGCACCACTTTGGCCGTAGTTTTGCTCTACCAGACAGCGTCCGCTTTCGAACATTTGTCATTGCCGCAGCACTTCCTTCCTAGGATTTTCCCTATTAACGTCAGTTAGCAATGAAACGATTACAAACAACACTAATAAGGAGAAAGATTACAAACAAATCCAATCGATTCTATTTCTGTGGAGCAATTAATACGCCATGGGCACAACAAGGATACAACAAAATACTGGTGCTAGCTTCCAAGGATACTACAAAATACTGTGGATTGAAACTAGTGAAACTCACTGGTAGGCCTAGACGCCTAGTAGCTTACAAGGATACTACAAAATACTGTGGATTGAAACTAGTGAAACTCACTGCTAGACCTACTGCTCCCAATCCGAAAACAGCCACAGTTGAGCCCTTTTCTTGTTTTGGCAACATTCACAGTGGGCACCAAAGCCTATCAAAACAAATGGCCCCATCAGGACTCTTATTTTTCAACAAATCAACATAAAATCGGCCAAACATTTTGATTTTGTTTCTAAATTAACATCCCTAAACTTGCATAACATATAACAAAAAGCCTCAATCGAGTAACAGAACAAAAAGCCCTAATTTTACCCTAACAGAACAAAAATCTTCGTCGTGGATGTGGTTTCTTTTACCCTAATCGAGCAAAAGAAAAGAATAACCCTAATTTCGAGTAACAGAACAAAAGTGATCGAACCAAAAAAAAGCCCTAAACTGGTTCAGAAAAAAAAAACCTAATAATCGAGAGAGAGAGAGAGAGAGAGAGAGAGACCTTAGTGGTGTGGTTCGTTCTTCTTCTACTGGATCGAACGGCTGATCCTTCGTCGTCTGTCGATTTCGTTCTTCGTTCTACTGTGCTCGAACACAACGGTTAGGGCATCTGGTTCTCGTACGGAACGAGAGAGAGAGAGAGAGAGACCTTGGGTTTGATGTGTTCTTCAACGTCGTTCGTCTCCGGTTGATCTTCTTCGTTGTTCTTCGCGGATATCGCCTTCGTCGCTTCTCTCTCTCTCTCTCTCTCTCTCTCTCAGTTTCAGCGTGGTTTAAAAAGAAAGTGGAAGGGGATCCGTTTGTGTGTGCTTGAACCGCTAGAACAAAATAATCCGACCCAACCTTTCCTGGGATCCGCGTGTTGCCTTTTTAATCCGTGGCCGTTGGATTTAATCCAACGGCAGAGAGCCGAGTCCCGCACCAAGGAGGCTGTCCAGGATCCCCTGAAGGGATCCGGAGTACGCAACTGCAAATTTCTTCCTCACATAAGTTTTATCTATCCATACAAATAAATTCAACGGTCTAGATACTAATGGCATCTTCGTAAATAACTTACATTGTTTGGACAAATTATAACTTTCCACAATAAGCTGACATCGCATTAATGAAGCCATATCAAGCGGCAGATTTTCAGATCAAAAAAAAAAAAAAACTTGCAGATTTTTTTTCCGCTCCAAACGGCAGATTGACACCCACTACAATTCACTCTGGTTCTTCATCTTGGTAACTTAATTCATTGATCTCTCAGCATATGGTTGATTTGGGTTTTTTTTTTTGAATTGTGTTTTAGGGTTTTGTTGATTTGGTTTCGTGTTTTTTTTTTTGAATTGTATTTGGTTTCGCTTGGTTGGTTCGTAATTGCAAGGAGGCAGTTGGTTCTTAATTCATTGATCTCTCAGCATGTGGTTGATTTGGGGTTTTTTTTTTGAATTGTGTTTTAGGGTTTTGTTGATTTGGTTTCGTTTTTTTTTTTGAATTGTATTTGATTTCGTTTGGTTGGTTCATAATTGCAAGGTGGGAGTTGGTTGGTTGATCGGGGCAAGCGTCATTCATTACTTGTAGTATACAATCCCACCAGGCAAGAAATTTTTTCCCCACTGGCCAACCAAGAAATGATGATTATTGTGTTCCACTGGTCAAAACTTTTTTTGATATTCGATCCTATATATTCAGCGTATTGTGTTCTTTTGTCATGATCATCTTGAATTGTTGTCCCTTTATGACTTTTTTTTAAACTTTATTATTTGTATACCTTCAACACACGTGTAGACACACTCTCCTCCATAAGGTAGGCGGTGAGGTTCGAAGCGGGTTAAATTGTTAAACGGTATTAGAAATTTTTTTACCTGGTATTTATTGGAATTCCATAAGCAAATTGATAGTACTTTGTAGCTAGCTTAAATATATAGTTGGGGGAGTGCCATAAGCACGGTTAATTCTCTTTCGTGCCACTAAAAAGAGGATCACATACTACACACTAATGTTCGAGCCATTAGCTAGCAAGTATCGTAGGCACAGACAATTCCAATCGGGGTGCGTAGTGCCGTAGGTACGGATAAGTACTAGTCTACATAATAAGGGAGGAGGGTTTTTGAATCTTATATCTACATAAATTATAGCCATTGATTTGCTCCATAAATCATACGGCTCTCCTTCTCTCTCTCTCTCTCAAACAATAATAATTGCACAATTACCACTAAGTTCAAAATTCATATCTTACTCTCCTCCTCCTCCTCTCTCTCTCTCTCTCTCTCTCTCTCTCTCTCTCTCTCTCTCTCTCTCTCTCTCTCTCTCCCACACACACACACACACACACACACACACATCTTCTTCTATCTCTCTGCTCCCAAAGCCACCACCCACCTGTGATTTTCTTTGAGACCGAACACATTGTGTGTGTGTGCTATTTTGAAATTTTGAACGATCCCTCGGTGTTACATGAACATGTTGATACTTTGTTCACGGTTACAATGTTGATTTGCATGTGCGCTGATTGTTTGATCCGGGTTGTTGGGCACGAGCATGCACTAAAAGAATTATGTTTGAACCTAATTTAAAAATATATATTCCCGTATAAATCAGTTTCATTGGTGGGGTTGTTAGGGTTTTGTTGATTTGGTTTCGTTTTTTTTTTTTTTTTGAATTGTATTTGGTTTCGTTTGGTTGGTTCGTAATTGCAAGGAGGGAGTTGGTTGGTTGATCGGGGCAAGCGTCATTCATTACTTGCAGTATACAATCCCACCAAGCAAGAAATTTTTTTCCCACTGGCCAACCAAGAAACGATGATTATTGTGTTCCACTGGCCAAAACTTTTTTTGATATTCGATCCTATATATTCAGCGTATTGTGTTCTTTTGTCATGATCATCTTGAATTGTTGTCCCTTTATGACATTTTTTTAAACTTTATTATTTATATACCTTCAACACGCGTGTAGACACACTCTCCTCCATAAGGTAGGCGGTGAGGTTCGAAGCGGGTTAAATTGTTAAACGGTATTAGAAATTTTTTTACATGGTATTTACTGGAATTCCATAAGGAAATTGATAGTTCTTTGTAGCTAGCTTAAATATATAGTTGGGGGAGTGCCATAAGCATGGGTAATTCTCTTTCGTGCCACTAAGAAGAGGATCACATACTACACACTAATGCAAGTACCGTAGGCACAGACAATTCCAATCGGGGTGCGTAGTGCCGTAGGCACGGGTAAGTACTAGTCTACATAATAAGGGAGGAGGGTTTTTGAATCTTATATCTACATAAATCATAGCCATTGATTTGCTCCATAAATCATACGGCTCTCCTTCTCTCTCTCTCTCAAACAATAATAATTGCACAATTACCAGTAAGTTCAAAATTCATATCTTACTCTCCTCCTCCTCCTCTCTCTCTCTCTCTCTCTCTCTCTCTCTCTCTCTCTCACACACACACACACACACACACACAAACACACACATCTTTTTCTAGCTCTCCGCTCCCAAAGCCAACACCCACCTGTGATTTTCTTTGAGACCGAACACCTTGTGTGTGTGTGCTATTTTGAAATTTTGAACGATCCCTCGGTGTTACATGAACATGTTGATACTTTGTTCACGGTTACAATGTTGATTTGCATGTGCGTTGATTGTTTGATCCGGGTTGTTGGGCACGAGCATGCACTAAAGGAATTATGTTTGAACCTAATTTAAAAATATATATTCCCGTATAAATCAGTTTCATTGGTGGGGTTGTTAGGGTTTTGTTGATTTGGTTTCGTTTTTTTTTTTTTGAATTGTATTTGGTTTCGTTTGGTTGGTTCGTAATTGCAAGGAGGGAGTTGGTTGGTTGATCGGGGCAAGCGTCATTCATTACTTGCAATATACAATCCCACCAGGCAAGAAATTTTTTTCCCACTGGCCAACCAAGAAACGATGATTATTGTGTTCCACTGGCCAAAACTTTTTTTGATATTCGATCCTATATATTCAGCGTATTGTGATCTTTTGTCATGATCATCTTGAATTGTTGTCCCTTTATGACATTTTTTTAAACTTTATTATTTATATACCTTCAACACGGGTGTAGACACACTCTCCTCCATAAGGTAGGCGGTGAGGTTCGAAGCGGGTTAAATTGTTAAACGGTATTAGAAATTTTTTTACATGGTATTTACTGGAATTCCATAAGCAAATTGATAGTTCTTTGTAGCTAGCTTAAATATATAGTTGGGGGAGTGCCATGAGCACGGGTAATTCTCTTTTGTGCCACTAAGAAGAGGATCACATACTACACACTAATGTTCGAGCCATTAGCTAGCAAGTACCGTAGGCACAGACAATTCCAATCGGGGTGCGTAGTGCCGTAGGCACGGGTAAGTACTAGTCTACATAATAAGGGAGGAGGGTTTTTGAATCTTATATCTACATAAATCATAGCCATTGATTTGCTCCATAAATCATACGGCTCTCCTTCTCTCTCTCTCTCAAACAATAATAATTGCACAATTACCACTAAGTTCAAAATTCATATCTTACTCTCCTCCTCCTCCTCTTTTCTCTCTCTCTCTCTCTCTCTCTCTCTCTCTCTCTCTCTCTCTCACACACACACACACACACACACATCTTCTTCTGGCTCTCCGCTCCCAAAGCCGACGCCCACCTGTGATTTTCTTTGAGACCGAACACCTTGTGTGTGTATGCTATTTTGAAATTTTGAATGATCCCTCGGTATTACATGAACATGTTGATACTTTGTTCACGGTAAAAATGTTGATTTGCATGTGCGCTAATTGTTTGATCCGGGTTGTTGGGCACGAGCATGCACTAAAAGAATTATGTTTGAACCTAATTTAAAAATGTATATTCCCGTATAAATCAGTTTCATTGGTGGGGGTGATCAATAGTTTTGTAATTCATTTTAATTGTGTTCAAAATGCGCTGCACCGTGCTTTCAGGCACGGGCAAACCCTAGTGTTTTAAAATAAATCACTTTTGGACAAAATTACTTTTTAAAAAATAGACAAAAATACCCTTAAGATTACTAAACACAACTCATCCATCTTCCTTCCTCCCACGTTTCTACTATAACCACCACTGGTTCCTCCCCCCCTCCCAGTTTTCACCATAATCACTGGTTCCAAGCTCCACATCCCATCTAAACTTGGCCACACTGTATCAAACCCAGTTCGAGAGAGGGAGTAGGGGGTTGTTCGATGTTGCGCCACGTTTATTTGGAACTGCAACAAGAAGGGGTTGTTCAACGTCCACTTTCGACAGCTCTGGTCGCCACCAACTTGGAATTGAAACGAAGATCAGTTTCCCAAATTTTTTTATAGCTCTTGTGTTCAATCGGACCAAAAAATTACAGATCCAACAAAAATAAAATGAAGAAATTTTCTAAAATTTTCAACTTTTTGTATCCGAACATGTCGGATTTTTTTTTTTTGAGGGAGGTAGTATTGGTGATGGTGGGACGCAACTGATGGTGGTGGTGCGACAGTTATGGAGGTGGTGGTGGCGGGCCGTTGGTGTTGTTGTCCTGGTGGTAGTGAACGTAAAAGAAAGGGGAAGAAGAAAGTTAGGGAAAATTACTAGGTTTTGGTGTTGTGTGGTGTGGTGGTGGTGTCGGGTGGCGGTGGAGAAGAGAGAACCGTGAAAGAGACAAAGGGTAAAGGGAGGAGATGGCTGGTGGGGAGGGAAGGGTAATTTGAGGAGTTCGTTGATATTTGTTATGTTGTATATAGTAAATTGTTACAAGATTTATGGGTTTGGTTCAGCATAGGTTGCATACAGTAAATTTGCAGTTGTGAATGGTCAAACCCATAATGGAAATGCACTTCTTGTGTGTGTGTGTGTGAGAGAGAGCGAGAGTACAAAAGCTGCTAAATAAAGACAAAAGGGAAATGCCTATTTTGTGGGGGTGTGCGCATGAGTGGGAGATTGGGAGTTGCTACATAGAGAAAGGATTACAAATGATCCACCAATGCTAAGCATAGCCATAGGTTGCTGTAAAAAATTACAATAAATGAAAAAAATAAGAACCGGGGCACTTGGCCTGGTTTGGGGAGTATAAATGCTTTGAATTCAAATTCCCATTGAGAGGGAGTTGACACCATTGTTAATCGGTTTAAACAGGTTTGGTTAGCTTAAATACCTGGGTAATTTCCAAGGACATTCATTTAGCTATCACGTTTTATCAACAGGACCCGTTCACGTTTAAAACTCATCAATCTCACCCCCTCATCTATCAAACGCATTAACTACACCCCCTCCCCTTATTTCCGTTAAAAACTTGGACGGAAACACACGAAAAGACTAAGTTACCCTATTCTTTAGTCTGTGAAAGAAATAAGGTTTGGGACTTAAAAAAAAACTCACGCCTCCCTCTCCTCTCCTCTTCCCCCCTCTCTCCTCTGTCTCTCTCTTCGCCCGACATGGATGAAACCCAGAAAATCAAAACCCTAGAACCCAACTAAGTATGTCAAACCCATAACGTTTGAAACGCTAAATGAATTGCTCCAAACCATAAAACTTGGACTCATTTGAAGCCCTAAATCAATCGCTTTAATTTTTTTTTTTTTTGGGCGGGGGGTTGTTTCACAATCTGGGTTTTGTTTAAAAATCTGGATTTTAGAAATTCAAATTCAGAGTTTGGGTGGAGTTGGAAAGAAGAATAAGATGAGGTTAGGAGAGAGAACTAGGGATGGTTGGTTTGGAGGAGTTTGGTGGGTTTTCATTTTTTGTGGGTGGGGAAATGGGGAGATGGAGATGGAGATGGAGATGGAGTTGGAGTTGGAGTTGGAAAAGAATAGTAGAGAGAGAGAGAGAGAGAGAGAGAGAGAGAGAGAGAGAGCAATATACGTTTGAGTGAGTATAAAGAGTGATTATAAATAGCCCGAGAATATATTTTCCGCCCAAAGCAATAGCATTTTAGGCTCAAAATTTATTTTTCCATCCAACTTAGGCTAAAAAGTTGATATTTCTTAACAGAATTGGATGAAAGAGGTGTAGTTGATGAGTTTTGATAGATGAGGAGGTGAGGTTAATGAGTTTTAAACGTGAGGAGGTCATGTTGACAAAACGTGATAGTTGAAGGGATGTCTTTGGAAATAACACAAATAACTTTTAACCTAGCCCAATTATTACTATTATTTTTTTTTTTTGGTAAGTCAACGTACCTCAAATCTTAAAAAAAAAAGAACGAAACGTACCTCAAATCTTAAAAGGAAAAGAACGAAATGAGACATGCAATTCATTTAATCCTTTGTCGATCTTGAACATGGATGATTGTTCATACAAAATTTTCCATGGGACTCTTGAAGAGCCCATATGTTTTATTCGAAGGAGATAATCAATAAAAACCTTGATTTTTCCCAACATTTGACAAAAAAAAAACCTTGCGTATATTTGGAGGGGAGAAATCAATCTGTGATTCCCAATTCTCATCTTCATAATGCCATCAGTTGTTTGCCCTGCTTTTGTTTCGTAGGGTCTGCACCATAAGCTCGGGCCAACAATGCAACGTTACCCGATCATTAGAAAACTGACTTAATTTGGAAATGTCTTGAATTCTCCAAGCATTACTAATCAACCACCACCCGTTTATACGCTCTCCAACCTTGGCTGTTAAGGGACTTTCACCTGCACACTTCTTTAACCTATGAAGAATTATGGCTTCAGGAAACTCTTCTACTCATGAAAATCCTCATGAGGTGGCGATCCACTAGACGAAGAATCACTTTCAGGTAGTGTGGTCTGCCTTGAGGATGATGGAAGCAATTCTTTATGCTGGAAAGATACACCTGATGCAATATGAATGATCGAGCAATTATTGATCTTATAAACCTGAAGTTCAAATCTTCTGGAGCTCAATTTAAGAGAAAGGGCAATTGGGTTGAAACTACAAAAGCACCTTGGAGGTTTTTAGAAATGACAAGAAAAACAGTATGGATGAGAGCCATGAAAATGCGGCTAGATCTCCTTTGCTACATTCTAGGCAAAAGATTTGAATTGGGTCCATAATTGGCTAATTGCAACCCTGAAAACGTGTCATTTTACGTTTTCTGTCTTTTTGAGGTTTTCAGTCCTTGTTAAGAATCTCACAAGGACAGACAGAAGAAGAGGGTAAAATGGAAAAGATAAAAAAAAGGTCACATGGTTTGTAAAATAGGAGTGAGTGTCACTAACCTTTCTGTCCCTTTGAGCCGAACTTTTTCGTGTGCCTTCTAATAAATTTCTTTGCGTTAGTTATAGTTAGTTGCCTCGCAAAGGGAGAGAATTCTGCATCATTTTCACTCCATTCCCCATTTGACCTATTCTCTGTTTGGGACCTCATTGTCCGTAACACAAGTGCCTTGGCCTTGCGGTGCTGAGAATTGAAAAGGTCCTTAATGGATGTGACAAATCCATCACCTGCTCCATCACTGGAACGCCTAGCCCAAGATATTTGGTATTGACCAGGTTTCTCAACTGAACCTTGATCGCTGTCTGCGAGATTAAGATCGATGTCTGATGCAGCAGCTCTGCTGGATTCCTCCTGAGCATGTCCTTTATATTTGAACTTCTTACCCTGCATGTAAGTTGATAGGTGAGTGTAGAGCAGAGCTCTCTCACCAAGAAATCGGATCAAGACAATGCAAACCATGGGGAGCAAATGTATTTTTCCCTTTTCAGGTGGTTGGCTGCTAGACATCATACTTTGAATTCACGAGCCCAAAAAATTTATGAAGACCCGGCAGAGGGCTACTAAGCGTGTGGTAACCATTGTTATGGTGGTCACTGTGAATCTTGGGGAGTACATAGAGCTTTCGGAATATTAGCAGAGAAACACAATTACTTGTGGCTAGCTGCATACAGCATACCAAAGGTTACAACAGTCAAGAAAAGCAATAAGATTAATTCAGGATGCGGGTGGAAAAACAGAAACAAATTTAGTAAATCTAATCGATTATATGGCCTTGATAGTTCAGAATTGTCACGCCCCGCTTTATAATAATTCGGCAACGTGATTTTTACCTCAATAAATAAATAATTTTGCCAAATAACTAAAAACAATTTTCTTTTCACTCTATCATGCAATGAATTATAAGTCTAACCAAATTAAAAGAAGCATGACAAGCTATCCACTTCCAAACATTTCAATTTTTTTTTTTTATTAGCCACCAAGGCACCAAAACACCACTTAAACCATACAACTCCAATTACAAAAGGAGGTACAAGTTTCTTTTTTCTTTGCGCCAAAAAAAAAAAACATAACAAAGCATTTCTAGAGGAGAGTTTAACATTTATCATTACATTCCCAAAGTCAAAAACATATACATGTAGTCAAAAGATAGCCTTTAAGACCCAACAAAATATCATGTAGATCGACTCGCCAAAGCACAAAAGATATCTCCATCGCCGTGTCCATCAAAGCGTATCCTTGCCTTTCGAACCTGTAAGGTAGGGGTGAGCACAACCGCCCACACATAATCTACTACAAACTAAAAGATGCAAGTGACATGCTTGAAAATATAATGCTCATGCTAGCTAGACACAACTCTTAATGAATATAATAAGCTCGAAAAGATGAAACCAAAATTCTTCAAACATAAAATAAGTCAACACGTTAAACTAAGTACAAGAAAGTAAGAGCACATAAAACCAAGGTCCAAGTTATCACAGTTGTGTACCAATCCTAGGCGACTGATCAGGTCCCTAAATCATCCAAATTTATGGGCTACAAACCCAAAGGCCTATGGGGAACCTTATCCCGCGCTAGTTTACGGACTATACACTGACGGATAACTCATTATCCATATGTTTCCGGCTACACAACGAGCATAAAATGGCCAAGTCAACCGCCAATACATGGCTCACTAGCCCAAATGACAAGTATCAATCTCAAATCAATTCCAACAAGTAAGTACAACTTGTATCAACAAAAATCTTAATCTTGACTTTCAAATGCAAGAAGCACTAAACATAGATATACAACTGTCTATACTTTTTCAATTCTATCCCTCGAAAATATTCATCAATTATGTCAACAAGAGGTAATCCATATCAAATACAAAAAAAAATAATGTGCTCTTCACAAAATGCAAACAATTAATCCAAGTACCCTAAACTAGTATCCATTATCAATCCAAATAAACATAAGCCAATATTAGACACCACAAATTCCCTAGGCATAATATTCTCTCCACACCCAATCAAACACTAAATCCATCAATTTCAATATACAACTAAAAATATGAAATTTACACAATCACTCAAATTAGTGTTTTTCTTCCATAAATCAACTTACTTAAATACATGAAAACAATCAATTCTCAAACACAACACTTGCATTTTTTTTTAAGGTATCTAGTAGAAAACCCTACCTCAAATGGTAGCACACAATAGAGATGAGTGAGATGGTGATGGAGGAAAGCCCCCAAGCTTGAAATCCCTAGATCCCTCCAAGTTCTTGATGTGGACATAAAATACCCAAGCAAAGAAGGTGCAAGATGATTTGGTTGTGTGTGTGTGTTTGAGAGAGAGAGAGAGAGAGAGAGAGAGAGAGAGAGAGAGAGAGAGAGAGAGAGAGAGAGAGAGAGAGAGAGAGAGAGAGAGAGAGCACGGCTCTGGAAATGGAAAAAGAAAGAAACAGAGAACACAAGTTGTTCTCTCGGCCAAAATGGATTTAAGGTGTAAAAGAATTACACCCTCCCCCCTCAAGTCTCTAGATTATCACCTAATACTTGCATGTTATAACTTCTTGCACTAGAGCCCATCAACTAACACTAAAACAAGTAATTAGCTCTAAAAATTTCTAACACTAATTACACAACACATGGGAGTCTCCCAACACACTTGATCAAAGAACCAATGAATTCGACACGGTCAAGTAAATGCCTACACATGCACCTACACAACTTTATTCAAAGAAGGGAAAGAAAAAAAAAATCCAAGGCTCATAAAATTCAAAGTATTTAAAATAACACATTTCACATTAAGAAAATATTAAATAAATAAACTTAGACATGGTTCTCTACAAGAATGGCAAACAAGGATTCTTGTAGCTGACTCTAATTGATTGGGACACAAAGTGTAATATGGTTTTGTTTGGGAATGATGTTGGAACTGAG
This sequence comes from Rhododendron vialii, assembly GCF_030253575.1. Lineage (NCBI taxonomy): Eukaryota > Viridiplantae > Streptophyta > Magnoliopsida > Ericales > Ericaceae > Rhododendron > Rhododendron vialii. Next base: position 10,172,083 of record NC_080562.1, on the reverse strand, counting down.
CAGATAAAATAGAACAAGGTTGTCAGGAACTCGCTGGAGTGGTCATGGTAGATAACATTATATGCATAAAAAATGAATGAAGGATAGATATATGTGCACATAACTTACCTGCATCCCTGTGACCGACTTCAAGACACTCCAAATCACATGCTTCTTAACTCGTTAAAACAGTCGCCCCCAAGTTTCAGTGAAGTCAACAAGGTGAAAAGCATCCATCAGTAACCTCAGCTCGGTGATAGACAATGGAGGCCCTTCATAACTGACAAGTAGTTCAACCTACTCCATTGTGCATAGATAAATAATTAAAAATGCACCACCACACCATATACGTATAAACCAACAGATTAATTTCAGAAGCGCTCACCTCTAGTTTCCTACTGTCTAGTCTGGTTCATTTTTGGGATGGGCCTACAATGGTGATCGGAATAGTTCAATGCATAGACCCCGCAAAGAAGATCACACATAGCCCATATAAAAACGTTGTTCACATTTGTGCAAGAAAACATTGAAGGACAAATAGGAGGTGATCTTACAAAATTGCAATGTGTTCATGTAGCTATAGATGTTCGATCAAGCTGACCTTTCTGCATGAATGATCTGCTCTGCATGGTCTACGAGATGAACAGTTCTGATTACTATTGTCAGCTAAGGCCCAAAATTGAAGTGGATTGGGCAGTAAGAAATTGGAGGTGAGCCTCTTTCTAAAACTTCCGAGCGGATGACTGAAGTAACCTGGCTTATCTTGACATTGTGAAACGTCCTCATTTTACGAGGCTTGGATAGTTTATCATCTGTCCTCTTTCCTACCTTCTTTGCTTTAAGAGAAGAACGACCAGGTCTAATAGGTTTCATCTCTTTTGACTTATTTTCAGTGTGTTTGTCCAGCTGTTCAAGAGAAAGGGACCCACTTTTAGATGGAGAAATGCCAGATGAATGAACCTGTAATACAAATTCATTTGCCACAGTTTCAGCCACAGTTTCTTCCCATGTTCTGTCAAACGAAGAGGTTCGTCTTAGCTCAGGAGTTGAACCACCACCTATGTTATCTTTTCTGTTCTGCAACTTCGATGTCTGCATGATATTAAAGGGTTATATAAGTGGTTGCTGTTCTAAGGATAAATAAGTTATTTCTGTAAGGCCCGTCATGTTTGACTGGACTAATAGAGAAGGGTCTCACAAGATACGTAATCCCATTGGACTAATAGGAAGGGGCTCAATAACACAATGTTCCCCATATCTTATATAATACCAAAATTATGGGATTTCATATCTGATAAATCTTCAATTTACAGTCCAATCTGGTGCTTTAATCCAGACAAACAAACAAACGGGGCCTAAGAGTATGCATTCAACGTGAAACCACCCAAAATCCTGAAGATCATTCTGACAAACAGGCCAAAAGGCATTAATTCTTAAATTGCCTTGTACTCAACATTTCTAATTTCCTTACACATAAAAGACCATCAAAGCCATCCAGAAACAATTATTGAATATGGAATAGGCTCCAAAAAACTTACTTGCGAGGAATCTGCGTGAAGAGAAGATTTCCTAATCCCAGAAATAAAGGGTACCAAAAATGGGTTTGGTTTGGAGGAAACCTCCGGTTCTTTTGTTGGGGGACTGCTTGATGCAAAAGCTTCAGCCAGAGATGAAACTTTCTTTACACTTTTTGGTCCTGAAGCGGTGGAAACCTTCCAAACTTCCTGATATTACCATATAATTTGACAATTGTATTAGTTCCCAAAAAGAAAGCCACAAACCAAAAAATTACAAACATGAAAGGACTAACCTGCCGCCTTTGGTAGTCTTGTTGTTCTTCTGGGAAGAGATACCCCCATATCATATGGTACAGTGTCTCGGTCAAGTGTATCTTTAAGGGGTAGATATCTACCTGCAAGCATGGACAGTCCAAGCATAATCGTATGCAGAGTTAATGCACATCCATAAGTTGAATCAAACTTGAAAGTGTAGGACCCAGAGTTTGAGTACGAAAAGTGGGGAGTGCTATGTTAAATAAACTCTTTTTGGGGTAACAGTACAAATAGCAGGACATATATTGATCACCTCAGAAACAGACTGTTATATTGTGGATTCCGTGAAAAGATTTTATATCTTCAGCTTAATAATCAACAGATAGGGACAGGAATCCCATTTATTTTACTTTTAGTTTTCACTTTGATATGAAACATCATCAAACTTAAACTGTGTATGATGAATACTGTTAGAAGTTGGCTTCCAGACCCACAATGATGTATAATGTATTGAAGTACTCAACAACGATGAAGCATTGAGCTGCATCTGGTTTCTTTACTTAAGAAGTGTTATTATTTCCACGTACAAAAAAAAAAAAAAAAACACATTGATAAACTAAACTGAACCTTTAAGTCCCAATTACTTTGGGGTCGGCTATAACCATCCATTTTCTACAATGAGCTCTATCAAGAGCATCATTGTTCCGTGATATCCAAACGACTTAGTTTCTGTCAAACTACCATCTTAAGTCAATTTTGGTCTACCCCTCTTAGTGCTCGGTGCTAACATCTACCATAATCATATTGCTCCTCCTAACTACTGCATCTACCAATCTACAATAGACATGTCCAAACCACCTTAATCTATTTTCTCTTACCTTCGGTGTAACCCCTACCAATGGGTGAAGGTATTCGTTTCAATTCTATCGCCGTTCAAAAAAAAAATTGTTTCAACTCTGTCTTGCAAAGTCTTACCACTCCACACATATCCATCTCAACATTCTCATTCAACTACTCATTTTATTCGCATATTGTGGATACCCGCCCGTTGCGGCACAGATTCGCACACAAGATGGCCAGGCAGTGAAACACTTGACACCTGTTGCCACGCGTCTGTATCGGAAGTGCCCGTTGCGGCGCAATAATTTGTTTGGAGTCGCCGCTTGGTTTTAGGAACCAAGAAACCATGTTGAGATTCTGTGTTCGGGAACCAAGGGTGCAATGAATAAACCGTTCTCCACTTCTTGTAACGAGGCTAAATAAGACTACAAATCCGAATAACTAATTTTGGAAATGAACATAATGCACTACGAGGAAGATAATACATAATTATAAAACCATGAGGGACTATAATGAAAGAGAAGTACTATGATTTTTTTTTTTTACTTAGTAAAAGAGATTAATTCAACACTACAATGCCAATGGATTAGCGAGTTGACCCTAACTAGCTGATAATTAATTTGAGGCTGGGTAACTTATGACAATCATACTTTCATGGTACATTTTCAGATTGGATCAAGAAAAAGCAACTTGATCGTTATGATGTTTAATTTGATTCTTGACATATACGCTGATAGTCTATAAGAAGGTACCCTTAATCATTGGCCCTCTGATAGTGAAGTAATCAGTTCAGTCGCAAAACTGACTACCTGGAAGTTTTCAAAAGGAGTGTTTCCAACCTTTGGAGCACATTGCCTTGCATCTACCTGGAGCATTACTTTCCTGCAAGATAAATTTCATGACATAAAAAGAAAGGACAAAACCTCATAAACCCTTCAAGTCCTCTCCTATGTAGGCACTGGACTAATGGAACTGAAGGAGAACAATGGAAAAATATTTAGACTGGAATGTCATATAAAACAATGCTCGTAGTTCCACTTCAAAAATCAGTTTCTGTAAAGTTTGACTCCAGAATTGAGACCCAAAAAGTTAGGGTTTATTTTCTCCTAATCTACTTACATAAGAGATGTAAACTATAACTAATTATATATAAACCCATAACTTAACACTCCCCTCCAAGTTGGTGCGAAGATATCAATCAAGCCCAACTTGAACACAATGGGATGGAAACTCTTGCTACCAAGCCCTTTTGTAAATATGTCAGCTAGTTGATCTTCAGATCTCACAAAAGGCATACATATCAAACCTGTGCTCAGCTTCTCCTTGATGAAGTGCCTGTCAATCTCTATATGCTTCGTTCTGTCATGTTGAACAGGATTATGAGCAATGTTGATGGCAGCTTTATTATCACAGTAGAGTTTCATAGGACCATTATCAGTAATTCCCAAATCACGTAACACGGTTTGGAAGGCTCACAAACGCCATGAGCCATAGCTCTGTACTCAGCTTCTGCACTAGACCTGGCGACCACTGATTGCTTCTTACTTCGCCAAGTAACTAAATTTCCCCCAATGAAAGTACAATAGCCAGAAGTAGAGCGTCTTTCATCCACAGAACCAGTCCAGTCAACATCAGTAAATGTCTCCAATCGCAGGTGGCCATGATTAGAGAACAAAATTCCCTTTCCTGGAGCTGATTTGAGGTACCTCAAGATATGAAAAACTGCATCCAGATGCGAAGCATGAGGGTCATGCATAAACTGACTAACAACGCTCATTGCATAAGTATTATCTGGTCGAGTGTGAGCTAAGTATATCAGTCGACCCACGAGTTGCTGATATCTCTCCTTGTCAGTGCACTCCCCCACATTGCCACTAAGATGGTGATTCGCCTCAATAGGAGACTTTACGGGTCTACAGCCCAACATACCTGTTTCTTCCAAAAGATCAACTATATACTTCCGATGGGAGATAAAAATACATCTATCAGACATTGCCACTTCCAGCGAAGAAAGTATCTTAGTGATCCCAAATCCTTAATCTCGAATTCTTAATGAACATACACAATACGGACAGCAATCTTACCAGCACCTCCCTTGATGAACATAATATGATCTGCATGGCTCTGTTTGTATCCAAACCCTAACATAGGCTTGGAAAATCTGTCAAACCATGCTCTAAGTGATTGCTTCAGCCCATATAGGGCCTTCTTCAATCTAAACACCTTCCCTTCAGCCTCAGAGGAAGAGAAACCTGGTGGTACATCCATATACACCTCCTCTTCTAGCTCACCATGGAGGAATGCATTTTTCACATCAAACTGGTGAAGGGGCCAATTCAAATTGACAGCACAAGAAAGCAGAGCTCGCACAGTGTTCATCTTTGCTACTGGTGCAAACGACTCCTCATAGTCAATACCATAGGTTTGAGTAAAACCCTTGGCAACAAGTCTTGCCTTATATCTCTCAACTGTACCATCAGCATTCTGCTTAATAGTGAAAACCCACTTGCATCCTACTGATTTCTTTCCTTCTGGAAGTGATACTAGCTCCCAAGTGTCATTCTTTTTCAAAGCTGTCATCTCTTCTACCATAACTCCTTTCCACTTAGGTATTATGAATGCATCCTGCCAATTCTGTGGAATACATATAGAAGAAAGAGACTAAACAAAGGCATGGTACGACGGAGATAAACGATCATAAGAGACAAATTGAAAGATGGAATGTTGAGAACATGACCTAACACCTTTCCGAAGAGCAATAGGAAGATTATCAGACTCAATAAAGGGAGGTTCAATAGGAGAAGATTCATTACCAGATAAGTCAGTTGAGGAATCTGGAACTGGAGCAAGGGATTGCAATTGACAAGGTGGTATTACACATGAGGACTTTCCTTTCTTCTGTCTAATGTAGGTCTTTAAGTTAGACCCTTTCAACCGTTGTGGTAGTTCCTCAATATTGTCACCAATGTCATGAGTTGGACCTTATCCTTACGAGAACAAGTAGAGTAAAAATCAAACACAGAAGAACACTCAGTCATATGATCGGAGGCACCAGAATCTATAATCCAAGGAATAGCAGAAGAGGTAGTAAATGCATTAGCTGGGATACCTGTGTGAGCAAAATAGGATGAAGTAGGAGCTGCAGTGGAAGAGGAAGCTATAGTAGATGGAAAATCAGCCCGAGAGTTTGTATCTCCCCCTGACAGAAACCACCAACATGATCAGATGACGCCGGAGTCCCAGAACTGAACCAGAATCAAGCAAGGTTCCAACTGTAGACTCCGAAACATGGGCCTGGGCCCGAGAACGCACCGGACCACGACCATGGCCACCGCGTCCACGAGAGGGCTTGCCACGTAGCTTCCAACAAAAATCCTTGGTATGACCAGTGCTGTGGCAATAATCACACTGCAGTGATGCACAATCAAGAAGCTCGCTGCTAGTACCAGACGGTGACTTGCCACCCTAGAGAACAGGCCCACTATCAGAAGCAAAATGACCCTGAGGAGTAGCAACCAGGGCAGAACGATCAGAAATACCCCTCCTACTCTCCTCCTGCTGAACAATAGAATAGGCCTCTCCCAAGGATAGAAACGGAACACGACCTAACACCTGCCCTCTAATCGGATCAAGCTCCAGATCAAGACCAGCAAGAAAGTCATAAACACGCTCTTTGTCCATCCTTTTTAACCAATTAGCTGCATCCACAGCACAAATAGCCTGAAAGCCCTGATAATAATCAAATTCCCCCCAAGTTCCACTCAAGTCAGCAAAATATACAGCAATAGAACGATGATTTTGCTCCAATGTACGGAGCCTCTTCCTCAACTTAAAACACTGTGCATCATTACCTTGCTGAGAATAAGTCTGGGCGGCAGTAGTCTAAATCTGATGTGGAGTATCAAGCAGCAGGAAAGTATGGCGAATATCAGCTCTCATAAAGTTAAACAACCAAGTTATGACTAACGATTTCCGAGATTTAAACTTCTTGAGTTCCACCGCCTCAACAGGTGGAGTAACAGGGCCCTCAATGAACTCTGACATCCCTTTGGCCTCAATAGCCAAAGTAAAAGTACGAGAGCAAATCAAATAGTTGGTACCATCCAACTTGATATGGCAAATATCCAGAGAAAAATTATCTAACGTCCCTACACGACTCAACTCATCATTCGTACTAGCGGAAGTTTTTTATTTATCCTCTGACATTCTAATAGACAAGTAGTGACAAACTACTAACAAGGTGACTGGAAAAAGAAAGTATCCCTAGAAAAATTTAAAAGAACTGAAATGAACCTTGGATGATCAGACCCAGTGGATTTCAGAATTAATCGGAGATAACCCAGCAATAGTTTGTAAAGTACGAGTTGGCCCCAGTCAGCACCAAAAAAAAAACCAGTCAATACAATACTCCAAACCAACTGTTTTGAGTGCCAAAAAATAAAAAAATAAAAAAATAAAAACTGAAATTGATAGGATTGGTTCTCTAGCACCGAAAAAAAAACTTGAAAGTCCAGACCCAGTCAACTATTAAACCTGTCGGGATCTCCAATGGCTAAAAAAGAGCAGTGAGGGGAGGAGGAAGTCGGCGCTGGTAATTGGCAAGTCGGCAAGGGCAGGAGGAAGTCGCCGGAGGTCAGCGACGTTCGCCGGAGATCGGCGAGTGAAGGCCGGTTTAATTTAAGGTAGACGAAGAGAAGTCAGAGGTTTCGTCAGAGCTTTATGAGAGGCCGACGACGGTAGAAAGGGCTAACGCTGACGATGGCAGAATGATGGGTCCCAAGGTGATCGATAGCTCTGATACCATGTAAAGTTTGACTCCAGAATTGAGACCCAAAAAGTTAGGGTTTATTTCTCATTACGTTATACTTATACAAATGTAAAAAGTTATTACACATTAGACCCTTATCTCCTAATCTACTCACATAAGAGATGTAAACTACAACTAATTATATATAAACCCATAACTTAACAGTTGCACTTTGAAAATCAGTGAGACTTGAATTCAAGTTAATGATTATAGCTTGATGTAGGTTCTAGAACCATGTTTATTAGAACCAACATTGATGGCATTCAACTAAGCATTCAGACTATTTGAAGCAAAAGAAAAAAGTAAGGCATTTAAATGTCCAACAACTAATGGCCAAAATATGTGTATTCACAAGGGGAAAAAAAACATATATTATATTCCAAAACAAAAATCCTATAATTAGAGCCCATAAAAGACAGGTGGTTCTGTTCTATACCGCCAGAAATGAAGAACTATAAAAGAGAATAAAAGTCTTAAGCAATAGGAGTGCCTTACAACTAGAAGGAAATAAATTACAGCCATTTCTCAGTGCAACAAGAAGGTAGAGAAAAGTGCATACTTTCCCCATTCAGGAGGAGGATTCCATGGTGATAGAAGCATATCAAACTTGGCATTGGGCAAGCAATTTCTCACGACAAAATACTTGATTGTGAATCGAGCTACAGCAATATCTTTGAAGTCCCTGCCAAACTCATATTTCTGTATAGGAACAGGGAATTTATCAGATGTTCTTCAATGAACCAAAAACTTCTGGAATAAGGATGCATACCTTATATATCAAAATCATCACTAAGGGTTACAATAGCCATCCAACAAGTTCAATATCCATAAAGGCAGTTAAGGAGAAAAAAACTGAATTCTTGAAATCAAATGAAGTTTTACAGTATTCCATAACATCACTAAGTAAAAACTAAAAGCAAATAAACTACTTAACAGTTGCTTTTAGGGACAAAGAATGCCAATCAAATAGAAGGCCCACAGACGTATGTAGGAGGTAATAGTTGCTGTTAGGGATACCAAATTTGTTCAAGCAAATTGAGCAGGAATATTCAACATCATTAAAAACTGGAGTAATATTTTAGTTTATGAGAAGGGTACCCAAACCGAATGCATTGTGCTACTTTATTTCATTTCTACCTACACATAAGAGTCATCATTAGCGGTAAGACCCACAGTGATGTAGTCACATAGAGATTATACAAACAGCATCTAACATTTGGATGTAAAAAATACTTTTATGGTGCCTGAATAATCAAACTGTATGTTTGCCTTCATCTCAAGCGTAAGGGGCTTGCAATTCTAACTTTAAAATAATCTCTACTCTCACGACAAAGTGTAAGTATCTACATTTGTTAACGCATCCAACTCAAAACCAATTGGCAATAAGTGGAGAGGCCGTCGAGGCTCATTTACTAGTTTGGGAGGTTATAATTAATCAGCGTGGGACAACCTCTAATACTCCCTCGCACATGGAGAGATAAACAAAGGATCCATACTTTGGGATCATAACGAAACAAGGTGCACTTATGGCACAAACAACGGGGCAATCAATCAAGAGAGTCTTGTCCAAAAGCTTCCTAATGCCTAGCTGTGATGCCATGTTAAAGTATCCAACTCAAAACCAATTGGCAATGAGTGGAGAGGCCGCCCAGACTCATATACTAGTTTTGGAAGTCATAATTAACGAATGTGAGACAAGCTTCCTACTGCCTAGCTGTGATACCATGTTAAAGCATCCAACTCAAAATCAATTGGCAATGAGTGGAGAAGCCGCAGGCATACTAGTCTTGTCCAAAAGCTTCCTAATGCCTAGCTGTTATACCATGTTAAAGCATCCAACTCAAAACTAATAGGCAATGAGTGGGGAGGCAGGCCACCTAGGCTCATATACTTGTTTTGAAGGTCATAATTAACCAATGTGAGAAGCTCTAACAAGATCAGGGTTTTGAAAAGGAAGAAGCAAACAGAAATGGAGAAGGAGAGAACAGAAGAATTATGGTACTGATTACAGAGCTTAATGAGATAGTCTAACAGACAAGAAAATCATTACTAGAATACCCTGGCTAAGTCCAAGATAGAAAATAACCAAATATGACACTCTTAACACTAACCATATCATTTATCTCAGCTTCAACAAAACATTTCCCATCGCAAGCATGCTCCAAATCACTTTGTTAACTTGCACGGAAATACGCATGGCACATGATGGACTTTTGTTTTTCTCTTTTTCCATAAGAATTAGCTGTGCAGCATTGTGCAGAGCCATTCTTAGTGAAGCAGTGGCAGTTTTTCTCAAATTTTTTGCACTCCCAAGCTCTTTCTTTAACATGTACACCTGTAGATACGAAATTTGTGGAGTTGAGAGTCAAAGACAAACCAGTACATTATTGATACAACCCTTCTTCATTGTTATCTTATCAATAAAACGCGTTTGGCAAGACTGAAAAGACATATGCAGGAGATGTCTACATGTCTTTATATGGACCCCATGTCATAATAAACTTGAAGATGCAACAGATTCATCAACATTTAGTTAAAGAGAGCAAGGTAAAGAAATGATAAGGCAAAAAAAAATGCATTAACAGAAGACCTCATGCGTGTGCATCAAAAATCCAAATTTAGTTCCGATGTTATATTTAGATTTAAGTAGAACAACTAAAATCCATCAAAGGAACTCCAAAATTATGAGGCAAACTTCTGCCAAGTGCATGTTTGAAACAAAAAGAGTATCAGCCTTATATGATGGTTTTGTAACAAAATGACCCATCAGCCTAGATAATGAACCTCAAAAATATTTAACGATCTATGTTGAATACACATGAGAAACAAAGTTAAGAGAATTATTATACAGAAGAACCTGAATCACCTCAAACCAAGCTTCCTGCACATCCAAAAGGGAAAACTAATGGGTTCGAAAATACTAACCACATTCCAATGATGTAAGTGTTAAAGCGTAAAAGGTGGAGTCAGGAAAATTTCAAACGGGTTGGCAGCCCCACCATGGGATTAAATCACATCTCACTAGAGTTGAATTACGGAAATTGGGGCCACCTTGAAAAAAAGGATCAGAGGAGACTGTATGAGGAACTTTAACTTGAAAGACAAACCATTAAGAACTGGAAATGCATGAAAGAATGAAACATTGAAGGTAGAGTCTATAGAAAAAACACAACCGTGTTTGGTTTAGAAAATGATCGATCAAATCTATCATGAAGCAATCTAAACCCATAAAAAAAATTCAGTCAACAACAACAATGGAAAAATATTCCACAAAGCACAAAGTTGAACTGCATGAAGTACATAAAAATCTGCCAAAGCTTCATCCGAGTGTGTAATGTGTATGAGTATATAAAGTGTCTTTTCTTGTAGTATGGAATTAAAGGCTAGAGGAAATAAAATAGGTTTCCAAAGAATGTCAATTTTGAAGTGTCACAGAAAACGACACTTGAATGACAGTTGTAGAACATAATGGCTATGTATTCACATAGAACCAGTGACAACTAAAGAAAAACAATTATGACTACATATTATTAGGGCTTCCAACTACTAAATACTTCATAGATTCATCTCTCACCAATGTCGACCTTCCACCAGTTATCATCCACAGATCACCTTCCTTCTCCAAGCTTTCATCTCCAGACGTACCAGAAGATGAAGACAATTTCCTAATGTCATCTAGAATCATCTTCTGCTCCCACTCTTTTTGTTCAAGATTGATTCTCGCAAGTTCTACCTCTTCAACACCTTCAGGAACAACCTCATCTGCCTCTTCAATGCCTTCATCATCTTCAGCAAGATATGACAGACTAGTTTTTCGAGGCCTGAACACAAGCTTTAATCAAACTACTTCTCAAAGTAAGGAAACTATTGCACAAATCAACACACCTTCTCTGACATCCAAATCACATATTCCAGTCAAAGTATATCTACAAAACTTAATGAATTTCACATGATGATAAAATTCCTAGGCAAAGAGCAATTGGCGATTGCAACCAACCAAGCGAGGGAGCAAGCATGCTTTATTTGAATTTTTTCTGAAATAACAGAAGTTTGGTAATAAAATTATGTCTATAAAAATGTGAAAAGGCCCAACTGTGAGCATGAACGGAAATAATGCCTGTGAAAAGGCAGAATAATGTTTATGGTTCACTATCTATCTGCAATGTCAATTAATCACGGCATTTACCCAAATCTACATCAAACCCATAAAGAGATGGAAAAACATAGTAGGCCAAACAGTGGAAGCACCTAAAAATTTATGCCAGGAAAGGTACAAACTACAGCTATATAGACACCTGAACTTTTTTTCCCCCTTCTTTTGAATAAGTGACGCCAGAACTCTTACCACAACATGGCTTCATCTTACCACCCTTCTATAAGATATTTCAAAAGAAAGCAAGAGTTGATGACAATAATTCAATAACCAAGAACAAGCATATTTAAATGGAAAAAGACAGTGGCAACAATTAAAAAGAAAACGAAATATAAAAAAAGAAAAGACTATCCTTACTTGGGAAGCTGAGCAAAGAGAAGATTAGTCAACACATCAAGCATAACCTGATATTGACGGGATGTCATTGTCGCCGTCAAATTGCAGGAATTGAAAGATAGCTCTTTCAAGGGCTTCATCTGCCAATTCTATTAGAGAAGAATTACCAAGTAGCATTCAAAAGACTAGCCATAAAAGACAAGATAAAGAAAAATTAGAGAATATAGCAAATAGAAATAACGAGTGGAATTATAGAAATTGTTTATTCAATTTAGAGAAAATTTTGTATGGTGTCTACCTTTAAGTCTGTTGTACCGCCATTATGCCTTATGTAACGGAAGTACATATCACAAGGCACAAACACTCTTTCAAGTAAAGCACCAGTGCGCTTTCTGTTGGGGGAACTCCTACGGATTTTTGGAAGCCACTGAAGTCCAGCCCCAGGGTCAACATCAGTTGGTGCAACATGAGCCTGCACATGCTCCAACATCACCGAAAATTCCTTGCGGTTCCATGTCATTTCAAGATGACATTCTGGAACATGTACATTTCCAGCACCAAGAGCTTGTCCAATTATTTCATAGCCAATGAAAAGAACTGAATGGAATGAACGGGCTAAAACACGACCAATATCAGCAGCAAGCAGAAATCTACCCTGTTGTCAAACAAACAAAAAGTGTACCTAGTACACAAATGTTGTATGGAAAGAACTTCTGAATTTGTAAAGCAGCTTCGTTGATTTATATACTTCAAAATGGGAAAGACAAAATGAAGTGGAATCAAAATTGCTGCTCCTACATATGCAGCCATTCAAATTGTTAAATCAAATTTCCAACTACTTGATACAAAGTTCCCTTAGAGATCCTATGCCGTCCTAATTTATGAGACGAAAATAGGAATATAACAATCAGAAATCCTATGAAGACCGACCAAAGCCCACCGAAATCGTAACGACGGCCACCGCCGGGCCATCTCCGGCCACCGGACGGCCGATCCGAGCTGTCCAAAAATTTAAAAAAAAAAAACCGAGCAGGCCTACGCGGGAATCAACGGCATCCGATGTGTGTATGGTGGTTGGATCAAGCACCCAATTTTTCGTGTATATATGTATATACACGAATACATGAAAAATAGGGTGCTTGATCCAACCACCCTACACACATTGGATGCTGTTGATTCCCGCATAGGCCCCCTCGGTTTTTTTTTATAGAATTTTTGGACTACTCTGATCGGCCGTCCGGTGGCTGGAGACGGCCCGACGGTGGCCGTCGGTACAATTTCGGTGGGCTTTGGTCGGTACGGCTAGCAAGACTCTATAACCATGGCCTGTGTTTTTGCGAACATATATTACTATTTTAGGGATTTAAGGTTCTTGTCATTTAATATATTGTTTTTAAGGGTAGTTTAGTCATACAGTAAAGTAGGATTTTTCTATTTAACCTAGTTAGTCTTGTATTCTTTGTAATATTGTCATAATGCAATAGACTTTATGTTGTTCCCCCTTTTGCAAGTTATCATGGTATCAGAGCCCCCAATGGGGGTAATGATTTGTTTCCACCGCTACCATTGTTTGAATTAAAAGTAGATTCTCTCTCTCTCTCTCTCTCTCTCTCTCTCTCTCTCTCTCTCTCTCTCTCTCTCTCTCTCTCTCTCTCTCTCTCTCTCTCTCTCTCTCTCTCTCCATTGATTGTTTATTCACTTTAGCACACTCTCTCTCTCTCTCTCCATTGATTGTTTATTCACTTCAGCACTCTCACTCTCTCTCTCTCTCTCTCTCTCTCTCTCCATTGATTGTTTATTCTCTTTAGCACTCTCTCTCTCTCTCCCCATTGATTGTTTATTCACTTTAGCACTTTGTTTCAACACACTCTGTTCATCAGAGGAACTGTTCATCACGTTACTGTTCAAGCAACCCAGTTCATGCTACTGTTCACACAGAATTGTTCATCCAAGGGACTGTTCACGCGACACATTGAACTTCTTTTGATTAGCAATAATAATCTCTCTTCTTCTTTTGGTACTATTCTGCACTGTTTGGGACTGTTATGCACGGTTCGAGGCTGTTTGGGGTACTGTTTCTCTCTGTAGCACACTGTTTCGGACTGTTAGGAATGTTTTGTGCTATAAAGGATTGTTTGGGGTGCTCTTGCACTATTTCGGGCTGTTTAGAACTGTTTTGAGCTTTTTGTGCATATGTGTAACTCTCTCTTGGGTCTTGAATCATTTTTTTGGCTAACAAAATGCAAGCAATCAGTGCTATCCCATCTGCTCTGCCTAGTTTGTCTTCAGCACTTGCCTACTCCAGTTTCACGTGATTGAGGTTATGTGCAAGCCTAAGCCTCGGGTTTCTATGGGCAAGTGTAGTTTTTGCCGTTAGAAGGGACATTGGAAGAATGTGTGCCCTCAGCTTTTATTTTTGAACGGCAAAAAAATTTCATTAATCTTGAAATGGTTACAAGACTAATAGATGCATGCCCTAAGCTTCTGCAACTTAAAGGACGTAATTCTTTTCATTCGACTACACCGTCATATTCTTGGTCACCAACACAGATTTTTTGACCTCTCGCAGCTTTAGCAACTCCTACCACTGGCAGAGTTCCTCCATCCCATCATCTATACAGTATCAATAGTATCATGCATTTTTGGCTGCCACCCAGGAGGATCATTCAAAAGCTTATGCCATGACCACTACCTAGTTAGGTTTGCATGGTTCTTATACCACAGGTATCTTACCCACCAAATGGATTGTCGATTCCGGTTCCGGTTCCTCCCATTGTACGACTCCCAATTTGTCTCTCCTTAACAATTGCATTTCCCCTGCCTCTCTATTAGCATTGCCATTGCAAATAGTTCCCCTATGCAAGTTGTTTCCATTGGTTCCATTCTCCCTACCTCTAGCTCTCTCTTGTCTTTCTCGGATGTGTTCTATGTTACTCAATTGTCTTTAAGTTTACTTTCTATTATTCAATTATCTGATTCCGGGTTTGATGTCTTATTCTCCTCTTCTAGTAGTTTTGTGCATGATTGGGTGTCCAAGAAACAGATTGGGACCGGGCATAGGGTTGGTGATCTCTATATTTTGGAGAGCTTGCACGTTCCTATCGAATCTACCTCCACTGTCATGTCGTCTTTTTGCTTAGATCGTAATTCCTCCCTCTTTCATCTTTGGCATTCTAGGTTAGGACATTTGTCTAGTGAGCATTTAAAATTTTTGGTCAAGTCAGGTATATAGGGAAAATTTCTATTAATGACATTTATGAGTGCAATGGTAGTAAGTTCGCAAAATTTTTTGCCTTTCCCTATAGTAAAAATACCTCATTTTCTACTTCTCCTTTTCAGGTTGTTCATACCTATTAATGGGGTCCATCTCCGATTTCCACTAAAGGTGGTTCCGTTTATTCTCTTATTTGTTGATGATTATTGTTGATCTTAGGTTTATTTATGACGCACAAATCTGATTTTCTTTTAAAATTTATAGTTCCTTTCATCCCAGGGTTTTTTTTTTTTTTTTTTCAAAATGGTAGGAGATTTCATTCATACGAAAATGCATACAACCAAAATGGTAGGGGTTGAAACCCAGCTTTCTATTAAAATTCTTTGTTCTAATTTGGGTGGGGAATATTTTCTTTCTGAGTTTGTTACAATCTTAGATACACATGGGACTATCCATCAATCTTCTTGTTCTGACACACCTACCCAAAATGGTAAGGGTGAAAGAAAGCATTGTCACCTTCTTGATGATGCTAGGACTCTACTGTTGTCGTCCTTTGTACCTTCTCTGTGTTGTGGGAAGAAGTTGTATTCACTGCACTTTATCTTCTGAATCAGATGCCCACTCCTATTCTCTCTGGTAGTTCCCCAAATGAGCAGCTCTATGATCAGGTTCTTAACTACTCTCTCTTGTGTTTGGTTCTAGTTGTTTTGTCATTCTCCCAAAGAAAGATCGCATTAAGCTTAGTACTCGTTGTGTCTTCCTAGGGTATGACACTAATCAAAAGGGCTATCGATGTTATGATCATGTGACAAAGATGTTGTATGTGTCTAGGCACATTACTTTTCTCGAGCATCTACCCTATTTCTCTCTTCCTCCCAAAACTGCACCTGTTGCTAAGGAAGACTTGGTTAATATTGATCCACTTCCTTCTAATGTACCTACAAAGTACATTTCTACTCTCGAACTTCATGTGGTATCCTCTGCTCCCCTTCCGTCTACTCTCCTTCCGCCTCCATACTCATACTTTTGCCGTACTGCAGCTCCTCCAGACTCTACTGCCCCTCCCACTACCTTTTTGGACCTAGTCTATGTGCTGCAGCCAACTCTAGCTCGTTTGACCGCCGGTATCCTTCTCGTGATTGTCATCCACTGGTAGGACTTGGTTTTACCAATACTTTGTCTCTCTTCTTCCTATTGTTCCTTCTTATCTCATCTACATACCTACTTTGAACCTCGTTCCTCCAAAGAAGCTTGTAATGATTCTAACTGGGTGAAGGCCATGAATGATGAGCTCACTGCTCTTCCTAAACCACAAACGTGGGAGTTGGTTCCTCTTTTGGATGGTAGAATCTTACTGGCTGCAAATGAGTCTTTAAAGTTAAGACTCAATCTAATGGCTCTTTGGAGTGGTATAAAGCCCGCTTAGTTGCTCAGGGGTTCTGGTTCTCTCAGGAATATTTGCAAAGATGACCATTGTCCGTACTTTGATTTATATTGCTGCTATGCACCACTAAACTCTCTTTCAATTGGATGTTAAAAATGCTTTCCTGAATGGTTTTGTGTCTAAGGAAGTCTATATGCTCCTTTCTCCGGGTTTTTCTCATGCTTTTGGCCTTATTTGTCATCTATGCCAAGCACTTTATGGTCTTAAACAATCTCTCTATGTTTGGTATGCACGCTTTCATAATGTGATTCTAGATATTGGTTTTTGGTTTTCAGCCTACCACTCATGATTCTGCTCTCTTTATTCGTCGCACTTCTCATGGTTTGGTTCTTTTCTTACTATATGTTGACGACATGATCATTACTAGTTCTGATCCTACTGCTATTAAGGAGGTAAAGCGTCATCTTTTTTATGCATTTGAAATGAAAGATTTGGGGACTCATCGGTACTTTCTTGGCTTAGAGGTTGCCTCCTCTCCTAAAGGTTATCTCCTGTCCTAGACTAAGTATGCAGTTGACAATCTTTATTGTGCTGAACTCACTGATGACAAAACTGTTGCTACTCTTTTTGAGTTACATGCTAAGTTCTCTGCTTCTAATGGGATTCCTCTTAAAGATCCTACCGAGTATCGCGAGCTTGTTGGTTTGTCTCATATATCTCATATATCTAGAGGTATGTTTATTTCCTTTCAACGTGTGTGTGTTGTTATGTCTATTGTGAAGTCGAGATGTCGGATAGGTTATGCATGAAAAGATTAGGAGCCATGGTAGTAATGAGTAAATCATATAGATAGTAAGTCTTTGTGGTTAGACGAGAATCTTGGTGCGTGGTCGTTATACTTTACTTCTGTAATCGACGATGGGATAATTACCGGTCATGGTTTGCTTCACATTTGCGATATTGTACCTACTTCTGTTATTCATTCTACCTGTCATCCCATTTGCATATAATAGTTGTGTAGATTTCTCTATTAGGCCAGTGTAGCTCAACCCTTCATTTTTCAGGTATGATTCCGGAGCAGTAGCATGGAGTAGTATGCATATATACAAGTGCATTTTTTTTTGAAAGCTGAGAACGAGAAGATATTTAGTTTTTCGTTTGACAATCACATTTTGAAGGTGTAGAAACTTCATTTTCATGCTTTTGACTATGTGGCACTGTAAACTTTCTTTAACCTTCTTAGCTCCTATACTTACGAAAGATTGGGCCGTAGTGCCTCACGATGTAATACTTTTAAACTCTTGGAGATGGAAATGTAATTTAATTAACAAGAAATGGTAAACTCCTTTGGGTTCGATGTATATTTTTGTGAGAATTTTATTTAAGTAAAAGTTATTTTAGTTATGCTTAAAATCGAGGGCGTGACATCCAAACACCAAAAATGGTAAAATGTGAAAAGGAAATGGGATAAGTAACAATCCAAACACCCCCTAAGAGGTTGTTTCGGAGTCAAATTTGGCTTCTCATTTCTGTATTTTGCATTTTTTTTGGTTTTTTTTGTTTGGGAACTGAATTCTCACAATGCATTGTCAAAACTACACCATAGAGGCACAATTTGAGAATCGGCCCTCAAGCTTTTTCATTCTCATTTCAGATTATCTTCCTAAATTCATAATCTATTTTGAGCTACCTCTCAAATACTACTCTGTTGCAAAATCTCTATTCTGCATATATCTCACATACACTCTACCAAATTCACAATCTATTCTGATCACAATCCAAAATCAATAACTCACAATCCTAAATATAATGCAAAAATAATTAGGTTTCTAAACGAGCCCTTAATTCTTCAGTAACCACAGTAATCCTCGACGAAGTTGAAGTTAATACAATTTAACAACAAGGCATACTTAAACTCAAATTGCGAATCCAAAAAAAACAACTATGACACCAATATAACTTTAAAACACAACTCCAGATATAATTGTGTACAGAGCCCTTCAATACACGCGAATTTGCATACATCAAACAACTTCAAACATACATCAAACAACTTCAAATACAGATATTTTCGAAAT
The DNA here is from genome assembly GCF_030253575.1 of Rhododendron vialii. Taxonomy (NCBI): domain Eukaryota; kingdom Viridiplantae; phylum Streptophyta; class Magnoliopsida; order Ericales; family Ericaceae; genus Rhododendron; species Rhododendron vialii. Next base: position 10,153,520 of record NC_080562.1, on the reverse strand, counting down.
TGTTTTCTAGAGTTGTGTTCCTAGACTTTTTTCAGGGAAAAAAAAACACTGTAATAGTAATAACCTTACGACTTTTGACCTTCAGGGCCCAAAATACCATTCACAACAGAAGTAGCAGCCACAACTCCAACCACCTCCGCTGCCGCCACCGCCACCGCCTGTGCCAGCCCCCCGAAGCTCACCGCGGACTCAATCTCTCTCTCCGCCGTCACAATTCCCTTCTCCGCCGTCTCAATTCCTTTCTCCGCAATCTCAATTCCTTTCTCGGCGCTCTCGATACCTTCCTTGATTACCTCCTCCGCTTCCTCCTCCACCTTCTTCAGCTTCTTCCTCAATCCGAACAGCGGTATGTCCTGTGCCATAGACGGCAACTCCGCTGCCTTCAGTGTCGTCGTCGCTGCCGTCAGCAAGAGCAACCACTGTCTCCGGCCTGGAAGCGCGGCAATGCGGGAGGGAGATGCAGGTCTAGGAGGGTGCGCGGTGCAGGAGATAGGTGGCGGCGCATTGCGCACACGACGGAGATGGAGAGGGTGGAGTAAGAGGAAGCTTGTGGAAGCCATAGGATTGGGTTTGGTTTGGGGGTTTTTTCACGGGGACGAAGAAGCTAATCCTTGGGAGGTGGGAGTTCAGTTATCCCTAAGTTAATACACGAGTGGCTGGTGCTTGTGATCGAAACAAGGAAATGACGGAAGAACCCCTCAGACCTTGTTACTGTTGGGTTAATGGGTTTGATTTGTATTCATTAATTATCGCATATATATCTTTGGGAAAATCACGGGACAGTGGTGTGCAGTGGAAATAATGACCACTTGATGGTACCGAGTTCTGAAATTACAAGAGCCATGGTATGTCCAAGAATATTGACCAAAGCATGGTAAGGCTTTGCAAGCTTACGATTTTACCCTTTTCTTTAACAGCCAACAACTTTATTATTCTCTCTCTTCCTTTACTACCTTGTACGTCTCTCTCCTCTTTTAACAGAAAGTCTAGGTTCACCATATATGTCCACCATACGCATGTGGGATCCATTCCGAGTCTCATAAAAATACAAAAAAATATCCATAAATTTAAAAATAATTTCTTATGGGGCCTTGTAAAAAAAAGAAATTCCAACGTATATCGGTAAGTATTTTTTCTGGATTCGTAGAGTAAAATTGTTTAACTGCTCAGTTTCTCCTTCGTAAATTCAAAAAAAATACTTACTGATATCCGTTAAAGTTGATTTTTTATAAGACCTCATAAAAAATTATTTTTAAATTTATGAGTACTCTATTTTTTTAGGTCTCGAAGTGGGCACCACATGCATAAGGTGGGCATATGTGATGGAATTGTAGCATTTGCCTTCCAATATGTACAGCAAAAACTCTTCAAAAATCGTGTGTATCAATTGTGGGTCTGATTTATGTGAACAGAATCGTGGGTCTTATAATTTCTATCAAAAATATGTTTGAGCCAAAGATGTGGACGAAAATTGAGCGTACAAAGAGGCATGAAAGGGGACTCAAGTTACCAACCTAAACACGTATTCGAACCCACACAAACGCCAGTTTAAAGCCACGCCAGAATAAATGGTGTTCTTGGGCCTTTCTCTTTGTCACTCGTTAACGAAACTGATTGAGATTGGGGAACCACTCAATCATCCGTCTGTAATTGTAACGACCCGGATTTTTGCCCCATTTTTTTTTAATACAAATTTGAAATGTTAAAACTAATTTAATAATTAGTTAGATTTATTAATTAGATTATATTATTATGTGTATATTTGATGTAAAAACTAATTCAATAATTCGTCCATATCACGTCCCTCTATTCACGGCCTATTTCCTCCTAGTTGCTATCGTTTTTAGGCCTAAGTTTCTTCACGAAAGTTGTAGAGGGCGTCGAGAGCTTTGATTTCGACCCAAGAATTGTCCAAAACGGTCAAGAATTGATAGAGTTATCGCCATTCAAAGTTAGGTAAAATTTTCGGATTCTGATTTCCAGACAGATTTAGCGATCCTTCTAAACTTTCATTTTTCTACTACTTAGAGTGGTTTTCGGGCTTAGACTTCTTCATGAAAGTCGTAGAGCGTTTCAAGATCTTCGCGAGAGACACAAGAATCATCCAAAACGGCAGATGTTTGGTCAAGTTATTCCAGCCCTAAGTTGCTGCTAGAATATCAATCTTTCGCCACCAAACGAAAACCAACCGGATTCCACCGAATCGCTTTGTCCAGATTAAAGGTATTATAATCTATATCCTACCTTCTCCTAAGTATAATAAGTGTTTATGCATTGTTGTTTAACGTTTCGGAGTAGGAGAAATCAACCCCGACGCAGCACGGTATCCTACCAAATTTTTAACTTACTCGAGACCAAGTCCATATTGCCAAAAGGCTAAACTCTATGTCTGTGTGGACCACATGTTTATTGTATAAAGAGTAAGTCAAGTTTTTTTGCAAGGGATAAGTGAAAAGGTAGATGGTAGTTCTTTCAAGATCAAGACCAAGTCTATATTGCCCAAAGACTACACTTTATGTCTGTGTGGACCGCATATTTATTGTATAAAGAGCAAGTCATATTTTTTGGCAAGTGATAAGTAAAAAGTTAGGTGGTGGTTCTTTCAATATTAAGACCAAGTCCATATTGCCCAAAGACTACATTTTATGTCTCTGTGGACCACATGTTTATTGTATAAAGAGCAAATCATATTTTTTAGCAAGTGATAAGTAAAAAGTTAGGTGGTGATTCTTTCAAGACAGGTGGTGATTCTTTCAAGACCAAGTCCATATTGTCAAAAGACTACACTCTATGTCTGCGTGGACCACATGTTTATTGTATAAAGAGCAAATCATATTTTTTGGCAAGTGATAAGTAAAAAGTTAGGTGGTGGTTCTTTCAAGACCAAGACCAAGTCCATATTGCAAAAAGACTACACTCTATATCTGTATGGATCTTAAAAAGATAATTTCAAGTTCAAAAATTATGTGCTTACGCAAATAATTTTTCTATCAATATGGATCTTATTTGATAAATCTCATTGAGATTTTTAATACGGTGCAAAAAAAATTGAAAATTTATTTTTCATTTTCGTTATTTTTGAGTTTGAAAATGTGAAATAAATTGTTTATTTAGGTTTTGTGGAACAATCCTTCTTATTTTTCTTTGAGAAGTTCCAAAATAAGTATTTATTTTATAAGAAGGTTTCTGGAACGGAGCCTAAAAGTTGCACAAAGTGAGTAAAAAAATAAGAGTAAAATTTCAATGACATAAAGAAATTTACTCACGTATATAATATTAAATAATTTAAAAATACATATAAAGAGTAAAAAAATAAGTGTTCCGATTTTTAATTCGTTTGAACCGGTGCGAAGATCTTATTCTTCTTATCATTTCATTCTAAATGGTCGTAATGAATTTTTGGCTCTAAGGCCTTTCAATGAGCACCCTAAGAGAGACCTGAAACTAAATAATAAGTCTTAGGGTACTTGTTGAAAGGCCTTCGAGCCAAAAATTCATTATGATCATTGAAGACAAAATGATAAAAAAAACAAGATCTTTGCATCGATTCGATCGGATTGAAAATTGGAACACTTAAATAATATTAAATAAAAAAAATGAAAAAAAATATAAAAGTTATTAAGTAAATAAATAAGAAATAAGAAATTGCCGTGGGTTTAATTATTGCCAGGGCATAATATTAAATAATTTAAAAATACATATAAAGATTAAAAAAATAAGTGTTCCGATTTTTAATTCGTTTGAACCGGTGCGAAAATCTTATTTTTCTTATCATTTCATCCCAAATGGTCGTAATGAATTTTTGGCTCTAAGACCTTTCAATGAACACCCTAAGAGAGACCTGAAACTAAATAATAAGTCTTAGGATACTTGTTGAAAAGCCTTCGAGCCAAAAATTCATTATGATCATTGAAGACAAAATGATAAAAAAAATAAGATTTTTGCATCGATTCGACCGGATTGAAAATTGGAACATTTAAATAATATTAAATAAATAAAAATGAAAAAAAATATAAAAGTTATTAAGTAAATAAATAAAAAATAAGAAATTGCCGTGGATTGAGTGGGTATTATTGCTGGGTAGTTTGGTCTGGGGGTGGGGTCGGCCGGGGGTGTGTCAGGGGCGCAGAGAGAGTGTTGTCTTGGACAAAGGACAAATTTGTCCGGTCTCATCATGCTTATTACCTCATGCCATGTATTGGTAATATTATTTGCAGGTGTCATGTCTTGGTAATTTGGAGACTTGACACCATGAAAGTGGTGATTTATCTTGGTCCACGCCACCTGTGGGTAATTTCCCCTATATCTTTCTCTTGATCATTATTCTATTTTTCTACGCTCATTACCTACAAGTCTAAATCCAAATTCAAATCCAAAATTTCCAAACCAACGGATGTCACTTACTTTGCCGTTATTCGTTCGATTTATAAATCTATGATGGGTAAAATAAGTCAGTTATTGGATAACGTGGCTGAACAGCGACAAGTACTTAAATATGTGAAGAGACACATCCGAAGTGGCACACAATTACAATTACGTGGCTGATGTGCACTGTTGTGCAAAGCTCAAGATGAGGCCGATCCATTGGGTACAATGCCAAAGAAAGAGGATGAATCTGAAAAAATCCCCAAGAGAGATGAATTCGTTAAGGATGCATTAAAACCGTGAATCATCTTCAGCTTCTGTTTCTAGTCTAGTAATGCTAGAGAAGATGAGACTTCACAGCCGCATGAAGGAAGCACCTGAGGATGGTTGGTGTCCGTGTTAATGACATTCTGTGTTTCTGGTAATGCTTCTTGATGGCAAAAAGGATTTTTTTTTTTTTTTTAAAAGCTTGAAATAGTCCATCTTGAATCCTTTTGTTTCTATTTGTTTTGTTACTTCGTAGTGTTTTTGTTTTTTGTGTTTGTTCCAATCCTCTCCCGCCCATACCCCCAATGATTGGAAACTACATGAGTTCCGTTGTTATTATTTGTGTGCATGCTCGTGCATATGCATATGCATATTTAGCTAGTGATACATGACATTGGACATGTAGGTTAAAGTATCATCTTGATAATGTACAGTTGGACTTCAATCCATTTAGTCGCTTGAGTCCCATATTCCTATTTGGAAATGCTATAAGAATCGTACAATGTAGTATTTTTGATGAAAAATGTTAACGGAGCTTGCTATGCAACATATTTTCTTGAAACCTGTAATGAAGCTTAATGTAGGCAAAGGAAAATATTTTGGAACATTTGTTGATATCGTCCTTGTGCATTGCGATCTGATGGTAGCCTTAGTAAGCATCCATGAAACTCGGGCGTGGCCGGCAGTGACGTCGACCAACTGATCGATCTGAAGGAGAGGAAAGAAATCCTTCGGGCAAGCATCGTTGAGATTGGTGTAGTCAACGCATACACGCCATTTAGTTCTTTTTCTTCACGACAATAGTCTTTGCCAACCACCTTGGGGATCATCGTATACCTGCTCGTCCTCTGACGTCAGACAGAGCTTGAAACTGCAGGCCGAGTTGACTTCGTTGTAACCCTCAATTTCATTAAAGAGCTCCCAGTAATGACTGGCGTATTAGCAGAGCGTTTCATCATTTCGCTTCCGAAGCACGATGAGGGAGTCAATCTCCTTCGCATGCTTGTTGCTTGTCACAAACCGAGCCATGAAGGCGTCGTAGAGGGAATCAAACGATGAGATGGATCTGGGAGGAAGCTGGTTGATCCAAGTGAGACCCAAATTATGGAGGCTTGCGGGGAACACCTTGCAAAGGAAGGCGTCGTCTGAGGGGCTGCTCTGGGTGAATAGAGACATGACGAGCTTATACTGTACCAAGTGAGTATAGGCGCCTCAGACTTGCCATCATAATTGACAAATTTGAGCTGGGTGAATCCTTTTTGTGTGTGTGTGGGGGGGGGTGTTGACTGAGTCAATTTCTTTAGTAAATGGAGAGGTTGTGAGTCTCTCCAGGCACGTATCGCGATGGGGCCGGATCGAACGGTTGGGACCATCTGGGCGCTCAGTTGCGGTGCGTTTCTTCGGGGTTATATTATCATGCTTTGGGAAGCCCCTGGGTTTTGGCGGAACTTTCTCTGATTTCTAAGGGGTGCGTTTGCGCCAGACACAACGATTATCAGATCTGTAGCCATCTCGAGAGTGGTGGTGCACCTCGATGCCCTCATCCTTCCGCTCGAGGCACTCGGTTACCAGGCTTTCTCCTATCTGTTCTTGAGGAGTTCTTGGTATCCCTTGGTTTGGATCTCCTATTGGCTGTTGTTGGGGAATTTTTGGTATCCATTGGTTTGGATCTCCTATTGGTTGTTGTCCGCCTGGGTAAACCTTGAGTAGTTAGGAGTGTTCTCGGAGTGCCCCCGGCTGTGGTGGATGGGTTGAGTGGAGGAAGCCGAGACACTTCCGAGCCTGTGGAAGGCAGAGCACCGCCCTTAGATTTCTTTTGGGTGGTGTTTAGGTGACAGGGAACGTTCTTCACGTAGGCCTGTTTTCCTGACGCGGTCCCGCTCTTGAGGTGAGTCGAGTCGATCCTTTGCGGATGGTCTTGGCTGGTGCTCCCTTCAGTGAACTCTTTCGTCATTGTGGGGCAGGCTGTGGTGGCTCCTTCGTCCGCAACTTCCACTAGAACGAGGGGGAGACATCTGGGGATTCGGTTAATCGGGATCTGGACTGTGGTAGGGCTCTGGTTCCTTCCTTTGTCGCTCATTGGTCCATCCGCATATCCTGCAACAAGCCACTAGGGCTGGTGGCCCGGTGACCCTCCGATGATCAAGTTAGATCTAAGGAAGAAGTGTAGGTCTAGGGTTAGGGTAGAATAACATACCTTTCTAGGTTAGAGTCCATTTCCTTTTATAGGCCTCGCCTTATTTGGTCCCCAAGCAAGCGCGTGGAGGGTATGCTCGGGTAACCACCTTAGGTGATATCATATGTGACATAAGAGATAAGGCGGTTATGGAGCACATGGCCAGGTCACACATCAATGATTATCCCCATGTAACTGCCTATGGTCCCTGTTATGCCGACGCCTCCTTGGACGCGGTCACGGAATCCCCGAGATGACCTCTCTCCCGAGCCATCCTGGAAGACGATGCTTGGATCGTTGCTACTTGCCGAGCGATGCACCGAGGAGGCTGCAGGACACTTCGAACTTTATGCTCATCACATATCTAGGGGACCTATTCGATCATGTCCGGTGACTCGTGTCTCAGTGAACAATCCGAGCCCCATTTTTGGGGCCACTACACAAACCAACCAAATGAAACCGAGCCATAAATCCCAGACAATTAGAGTTGCCTTCTGTTTTCTTCATTAAAGCTCTATTGAGGACATGTTGTTTGCCAAAAAAAAAAAAGGGACCTTGCTTAGAGGCTTATCAAATAGAAAAATCAGCAACATCCAATAGTAGCTGTCCGAAAACAATCAACAACAGCCATAGATGTCTTGAGTTCAGACAGTTGACAATGCAAGTACTCTTGAGAGTGCTTATATATGCACGAGTGCAAGAACATCCAATTTGAATTTGTGTTCAATTACAAGTTTACAACTGTGTCCTTGTCTATATACTTATATATATTGATATTGAGACCTGGAATAGTTATCTTCGTACATGTATTTTGCTGAATGGTGGATGTGTAATGCATGCCACATGGGTCAATAGTTAATATATATTCTAGAAGCTTTTGTGAAATGCCAGTCTTTGTTTGTCTTCAATTAATAAAAACACATGTATAATGTAACCATGGAGTCTTGCAGTATGCTTCATATAGCTTCATAAATGGTAGAAATCGAAGGAAACTATTCAAGATCCTTGCTTTGGTTTCTAAAGTTCTTACCAATATCCATCTCATGCCATTTTTTTTAGTTTTAATATTGATACACGTTTGGTATAGAACACTTATATGCTGGTTCTTGTTGTAGCACAATCTGCTAAACGTACATTTTTCCTGTATGGTCCTGATGTTTATGAATTGTCTTTTACTTTAATCGAATAGTTACAAGTCATAAGAAAAAGGTTACCGAACTGGTAAAGGGGAGAAGCCAATATATGTATCAAACGATTACTGCCATTGTTGCAGCACAACCGTGTCTTAACTCTTATTACATATATTCATTACAGATATATATATATATATATATACATATATATATTTATTTATTTATTAAACAATTACTGCCATTGTTGCAGCACAACCGTGTCTTAACTCTTATTACATATATTCATTACAGAGAGAGGGGTTACTCAGACGTATGGTGTTTGTTTTTAACCCGAAGCAATTGCTGGTGTCACGCCCTCGATTTTTAACTTAAATTAACAATACGATTTGAAATACAAAGTCCTCACAATCGTACGTACATTACCCTAAAATACAATGCAGTTTCCAACTATCCACAACCTGGCCTACAAATACAACTTTTCAAAATAGGAGTTTCATAACAAGCGATTTGTTTTACAGGAAATATAAAGTACTCTCCAAAAATAGCTTCACTTGATATTGCCAGCATGCACTTCAAGCACTCCATGACCATGACCTGCAATGAACCTGAAATGGTAGGTTGAGCAAACAAGTGCCCAGTAGAGTATTCTATGCTCAAACTATATGTAAATTTGATGAATCATGTACCATGAATGAGTGTATATTGACAAATGCGCCCAAAGTTTGAACGATTACCAACGAGCTGCACGCTTTGATCAGGGGATTCTAGACTTTATCGGAATGTCACTAACCGTTTACTCCTCGGACTAGATACATCAATGAACCCCCATCCATCCACCTTAGTCTACAATCAATTCTAAATCATTTTATTACTCTTCGTACAATATTACAATCTTTCTCGTGTCTACAGTCATCATCTGCAAATCCCTTTATTACATTATCTTTCCTTTTAATCAGATAAAAGTTGAGTTTCCTTGACTACGGAAATGTGGACATCTATCAATAAGAAAAAAGGGTTCATGGTTATCATGGCGCACATTTCGATGATTCTTGGAAGTTACAAAGCTGCATTCTAAGGTAATTTTAATTTTATGCAAGTTTAATTTTATGCAAGTTGAATGTTGTTATTGTACATTCATACTTAACAGTAACTGTTTTATTTAGGTTCGTGTATGTGCCATGTCCACACATGGCGGAAGCATTGTGTCAGGTGTTGAAGGATTACCTTTTTGGAGTGAAATATTGATAGAAAATTGTCTACTTTGACAGTTGATAATTGTACTACTAATGATGCAATGATTGATCTGTTAGAAAAACTTGGAGGTGATCATATAAGGTGTAAGAGTTTGTTTCATGTGCGATGTGCTGCCCACATTCTTAACTTGATTGTGAAAGATGGTTTGGATGTCATTAAGTCTTCCATTGTGAAGGTTAGGGATAGTGTTGCTTATTGGACAGCAACACAAAAGAGAGAGGAGACATTTGAAGTGCAACTCGCCAATTGAGAATTACTTATGGTAAAAATTTCTCTTGATTGTCCTACAAGGTGGAATTCCACCTTTTTGATGCTTCAACTGCCATAAAATATAGGAATGCTTTTGGTCTGTTAAAAACTCAAGGATTCCCAATATAAAAGTTGCCCAAATGATGATGATTGGAACTTGGCTGAAAATATATGTGAGAGATTGGAAATATTCTACAAGGTCACTTTGTTGTTTAGTGGGACTACCTATCCTACTTCCAATTTATTTTTTCCAGATGTGTGTGATATTAAAGTTAGATTGTCAGAGTGGGTCTGTTGTGGGATTGATGTAGTGGAGGAAATGGCCTTTAATATGCTTGAGAAATATGACAAATATTGGGATAATACGCATGGATTTTTGGCAGTTGCAGTCGTGTTGGACCCAAGGTTCAAAATGTCCTTGATTGAACTAATATAAAAGAATTTATGGAGAGCATGGTGTTGAGATGGCGGAGGACATTTGAAGAAGGTGTTATGACTTGCTTACATTGTACCAAGGTAAATCTCCAAGCAAGGATCGTAGTGAATCTTCAAGCAAGGCGTCGCCCTTTACCTATTTAAGGGATAGGACTTCTCTCGTCGATTATCTTGATCAACAAAAGAAAACTAAAACTGTGCATGTAAAGTCAGAATTAGATCGTTATTTGGAGGAGGAGCAGTTACCAATGTGTGATGATTTTGATATATTGGCATGGTGGAAATCTAATGGTTTAAAGTATCCGATTTTGCAAGCCATAGCTAGGGATGTGTTGGCCGTGCCTGTGTCTACTATTGCATCGGAGTCCTCTTTTAGCACTAGTGGTAGGGTGGTGAGTCCAAGTCGTAATAGAATTCACCCGAAGATTTGGAAGCCTTAATGTGTACTCAAAGTTGGTTGGCGGCTATGGAGAATGAAGGTAATTTTAATAATCTTTTCTTCTTTTTCATACTATATTTTTTTATCTTTGCTAATATGCTATAACAATTATTGTTCTTAATTAAGTCTTATTTTTCTTCAAGTAGAGGTTCCAACTATCAATGATGAGGATATGGATGTTGATGACTGTACGTCCAATGTGACAACTGTTGATGATTGATCAAGTTATGGGTAAGTTGTTTCATTTGTACTGTGAAAAGTTTTACACTTGTGCTAGCGTTATCTCCTAACTCTTATATGCTAAAACGTTTTACACTTGTACTGATAGAGTTCAGGAAAAAAAGGATTTGATTTGTGTAATTTGGTAAAACAAAAGTGTGAGCCAGCCTCAAATAGGAGACCATACCAATTGGTGCTCTCCCTTAATAAATTAGAATAGATTATGTTCAATTTGTTGCTTAGAATGGTCATTTATAGTTTTCACCAAACACTGGAATGTGATAATGATGATTGATGATGTGTGCTACTTTTATAGCAGTAAGGAGGGATTGAATTGTTGTGAATGCATCTCCTTGAAAAAAAAGTTATGGCTTTTCCCTTGTGGACTTGTAGTTCATTGTTCTGAGCATGCAACAAGCAAGATGGCTTTTGGCCACATGCATTAGTAGACTTTTACATGATCTTTCATCTGTTATAAGTTATGCTAAAATTGTACATGAAAGTTGGAATGTTGAGTTTGGGTTGCTTTTGATCATCTCTGTTGATTATATGTAGTAGAAAGTGATATGTTTGTATTTTATGTGACAGGTGTTACTATGGAATATTTGGACTTTGGACTTTGGATAGATGCTTCTTATTAGAGAGTAATATGCTTTCAATGAATCAATGGTGTATTCATTTTTTTTGGAGGTTCAAGAACTTTAGAATTATGTAATTATGAAGTATGGAATTATGAACTTTAGTATTTTGTGTTTGCTACTATGGAATTATGTAATTATGAAGTATGGAAGCCCAACAATGTGTTGTTGGATGAATTATGGAACTCTAGTATTGTTGTTGGATGCAATGGTGTTGGTTTAATTAATTGGCTAAGTTAATGCCTAATAGTTGTGGAATCTGTTTTTTTGGCAAATTGTGGAACTCTAGTAATTTTTTTCTTTTTGGAATCCCTTTTTTTTTTTGGACACTAACTATGAATTAGTGGCTTAATTGGTTAATGTCCTACAAAATTTCTTTTTTTTTTTCAAATTCGGATATCCAAATCTCCGATTGGAACTCCGTTCCCCGTTTGGAGCGGGGATGGAGTATCCAAAATATATCCGATCGAAGTTCAGAGCATATTCGGAGGACGGGTTGAAGGTTCGGATTCGGATTCAGATATTGCAATATCTACCTCCGATCCGACCCGTTGCCATCCCTAGCTGGTGGTAGTGGAGGTCTCGACTCTTTCTTTGTTTCCACTGCTCAAACAAATGGTGCTGTTGCTGGAGTGACACATCTTGGTGTAGTGGGGAGAGGAGTCAAGCGAGTGGTGATGAGCTCAAGTATAGTACAATCAAGCCCAAAGAAGAAACCTGCATTTGATCCTACACTTGATAACGATGATGGCAAGGCCTCTTGAAGGTATTCCTATCATCTGTGTTTGGACTCTTCCAGGCTACCATTACATGTTTATGGGCCAAAAAGACTTTTTGCATTGACAATTTTGGAGTCTAAACAAATCACAGCTCATAACAAACCTTGATTAGATCATCACTTGTTTGCCTCAATATCGTAGATTTTTTTTGGTTGTGTAGCTTATTAGTCTTCTTATGGAAAAAACAAAGAATTTGGGGATACGGAAACATTATATCTTCAGGAAAAAAAAAAAAAAAAAGTTCTAACAAAAGAAGTTTGAATTTGATGTTTGATTTAAAGAGCTTAAAATAAGCTATAGATCATCAAAATCTTGTTTGGCTGAATTTGTGGGGACATTTTACGATGACTTGTGTATTTCTCATGACTCTACCTATCAAACTGATCATTCTCCCTTTGGACCCTCTCACCTCACAATGCTTTTGACATGCATAATTTCCCTATTGCTATTGTTCTGTTAGCTTATACTGGGGTTATGCTTTTGACATCTCTAATGTGAAATGTTTCTTTGATGTACAGTTTATTTTAAGCTCTTTAAATCAAACACCCAAAGTTTTCCCTTCAAAACATGTATCGCCATCCCTTTGGAAAAGTGGTATGGGTACCTTTTCCCCTTGTTTCCATAATAGTCACGATCTAAGCATCATTTGTCCATTCATCTGTGGGCACACGCCCCGGAAAATTTTTATTATGAAAAATTTGGATGCGGCCCTTTTTGGAAAAAGCGAGGCGAAACGCTTCGATTTAGAGTCGCCACTCGGGTTTTAGCGCTGAAAACACCCAAGGAACCGAGCTCGAAAACGTTTGCTACGTTCGTTTGATTTTTGAAAAGGCGTAGACTGGTCCGTCGTCACCTTCGATATCTGAGGTTCGGGAGCCAGGTTACGAGAGGGGAAGGGTTTTATGGCACCCCTCTCGCCCAATCCGGAGATCGGTCTCTACTCAGGCATTTCATAAACGTTTGCATTTTTCTCTCATTAATCATTTTTAGCCAGTTAGGGAGGAGGAACAGTTAATTGAGATTAAAACTGTAACAAGTTGCAATTATGTGATAAAATGTTTACGGATGATTTGCTTACAATAATAAACATAGATTGAGAACAAGCACCGAGAGCAGTTTGAATAAGGTGGAGTATGCTGCTCTGAAGGGATGTGAGCAGGTATCGCACCAGTATGCACCGGCCAGGCTACTGCATACTAACGCAACCTGCGCACGCCACCTCATCACTGGCGTACTCCACTTACCATGAACTCACAGTCTTTGTTTGCAACCCTCTGGGCTCTGGAATGGACCAGCGCACACCCAGAACAATCCATGCAGTCAATATATCGGCGGTTATATAATTACAGACAGATGAAATGGCTTTAAGCCATGAAAATAAACGGAACACTCCATAAACAGTGTGGGAACATAAAAGAGGCCAAGACTAAGCTAAGATGCAAGGGCCAGCCACTGGGTCTCGGCAGAACTGCCGTACGCCGATCGTATGAAACCGTACACCAGTTACACCCCTTACCGCTTTGCATCATCTGGGCTCTGAAACATGATCGGAGAGATCCCAGGAGCCCTCCAAAGCAAATAAAAGTAAATATTGAATGCTACATCTAAACAGTTTTAGGATACGGAAAGCTATAAAACTGGTTATTAGCATGCTAAGGTGATGGCAGAAGTGTAAGCAAGTAAAAATGGACGATCAATGATCCCCACGCCAGTAGTGCACATACTGCCATGACTGGAGTACGGCATGATTGTACTAGTGTGCGCCATTTGTCATCTTACACGATTGCTATATTTTACCAGTTTAAGGCCAGGACTAGTATTGATTACTAGCCTGGACCTTACTGATTCCCCTCAAGAGTCGAAAACAGAAAGCCACACAAAGGTGGTATACCTTTTTGTGTTGAGGTTTGAAGGTGGTTTTGAGCTTTAACGTTGAAGATGGAGGTTGGATGGTGACTGAATGACAATGGGGTGTATGGGAGTGGACTCCTCTTCTTTCTCTTTCAATGGAGGAGAAGAGATAGAGAGCAAGAGAGGAGAGAAAATGGGTTGGAATCTTTAATGTGGTTAACCCCTTGCAAATGAATGCAATAGGGGTATTTATAGAGGAGAGAGGGACTGAGGAAGGGCCTTAACCAGTTGGGTTAGGGTTGGTTTGGTTAAGGGGAGAGCCTCCCATGCATTAAATGCATGGGACTTGGCTTGATGGAGGGTGTAGGAGAGAGGGGGAACGTCCTTGCCGAGTGTAATCATCAGGGGGACTGTAGCCCACGTCAGGGTGGCACAAAAGTCTCGTCCATGTGGCTGAATAAAGTTGATTTGACTAGGCTTTACTGGCGTGCGCCATGTTTTGACCGGCATGCGCTAGTGATAACTGAGTCAACGGTCGATGATCGACACGTGGCAGTTCACTAGCGCACGCCAAGAAAACACCGGCGTAAGCAAGTAGGGTTCTGCTGGGGCCATCTGGCTCAAAGGGTTTGAGGATGGAATTCGAAAGGGTTTAAATGAGAAATGTCCAAAGCTCAAAGCTCAAGACCTGCCATCGACCTTGGAATGTTCTCGACCTTTAATCATCATTGGGGCAACAAAAGACCATAATATAGGCTTATCCGGATAGTTCAGAATAGGGTGTCTACAGTAGCCCCCCTTTAACGGCACTTGGAGTACCATGGACCTAGTACAAGTAACGTCAAAGGTTTGCTAAACACCTCTCCTCTAGGCTATCTAGAGCAGGAAGCACAGGTCAAGGAAGACATGAACTTTAAAGAACCTGATCGGTTGAGTTCAGCCAAACAGATCATTTGAGATAAACCGTCATTGCTAAGGATACTATAGACAGACGGACTGCCGCTTGATCTGTATCGAAAGGGTAGTACAGGCTACCGTAGGAGGCGAACTTCCCTGGGGGATGATCCTCTGCAAAAGCATCGACTCTGCTTGGGGAAAGAAGAGGAAATTGGACGGATGGATCGTCGTTGATTTGAAATTGGACAGATGGATCGTCGTTGATTTGAAATTGGACGGATGGATCGTAGTTGATTTGAAAATTGGACGGATGGATCGTCGTTGATTTGAAATTGGATAGATGGATCGTCGTTGATTTGAAATTGGACGGACTCTATTTGGGAAACATCTTGCCACGGGCCCCAAATCGTTCCAAAACAAATCGAGCTTCCATTTGAGAAAGAATTTCGGCACATGGCATGAATTGGGCTTGAGGCCCAAAAGTTACTAGCGTACGGCACTATGAGACTGTGCGCCACATTTTGCAAAGATCTGAGCCCAGACCCAGCCCAGATCCGGCCCAATCACTCTCTACGTCGTATAGACTTCTGCAGAAGACGGGAAACCGCCAATCTTTTGGTTTTCGAACTCCCAAACTCTCTCAACTTCTCAATTTCTCACTCAATCCTTCCTTCTCTACCATTATTTGCTCAAATCAGTGCATCCATGGCTGAGCCCAGTGAAGGTGGCGGCAATGGCGGTGGTGGAGAAGAGGAAAGGCAAACAAGGGTTGAAATCGAGACTCCGGGGCCACAAATCGACGATCAACCAGTGGAGGAGGTTGTTTCGGGTACCGGTGTAGGGGTTTCAGGCAGGGATAGCGGCGGCGATGGCCATGCAGCAAAGGTGGGTGGCGGTGTTGAGGGGTGTACGCCAGGAGATGAAGGGTGTACGCCAACTATTGTTGGTACGGGGGGTGCACAGGTTCAACGTTTGGATCCAAGGAGTGGGGTAGAGGGTTTGGTGATCACCGGTTTGGGCTCGGTTAGAGCCGGTGGCAGCAGCAGTGGTGGTGGTGGTGGTGATGATCGACTGAGGACACCACCGAGAGACCCGGCAAGGGGCAAGGATCCCGTGGTTGAGGAGGGGGTATCCGAGGAGGTGCCCATGAAGGAGGTTAAGTTTAGGCCTACAGTGCGGTCTTCGGCACATGTCCCTATTACGCGCGGGGACTTTGCTGAGTTTGTGACAGAGGAGAGGCTTGGCCGTTTGCTCCGAGAGAACCCAGGGGTGGTGGCTGCAGTGCTAGCAGCGCGAGAGGATCAGCTCCGACAGGTTGAGAGAGATTAGGAGGAGAAGTGCTTGAGAGCAGAGACCGAGAGAGCCAGGGCCGAGGAGGAGGCCTTTGCGCATGAGACGAAGGTAGCCGAGGAGGCTCAAAATGAGGTATGGTCCTTTGAGCGTGCAGTGACACTTGCAGAGTCCTTACGGCAGACACCCCGTGCTAGGTTTGTCGCGGATACGTATGTTTTGCCAGAGCCACACTTGTTCATACCGTCCGGGGTTGAGAGCCTCGCACCTCTGCGGGATAACTACGACGCAGAGCTCATACTGAGAGACCCACAGAGACACCTATCTGTGGATTGGGCACAGGTATATTTTTGGACTTACTTTGATATTCATGCTTTGTTATTGTAACAGTATGTAGCTTGAACTAGCGTAGCATAGCTTGCAATGTACATAGGTCAAAACCTTGAACTGTAGCTCGACTTAGAAAGTAGAATTTGGATAGTATGCCTCGACTTTGAAACTTGACTTGACTAATAAAATACTCGACATAGCTGAATCGACGTGCAGAGCACCCATAACCTCGACGAACACTGTTAAGGCCAAGCTTGAATCAATCATAAGCTGTCTCGACTGATAACATAGTCCTTTGAACTTGAATTTGACTAAGTAGATTGCCATGACATGATAAGCGCCAGGATGGCGTGCCCAACAGTTTGAATCGACCGGATGATATACAGAATGCCTTTGAAATCGACTGAGAAGTGTACCTCGGGGGAAATAATGCTTTGTGGCTCGGAACCTGTCTGAGAGACGCCCATGATTTGATTCGACCGATAGCAGAATTGGATAAAATAACACGAGCACCTGTACCTCTGATCGACCTTTATAATGCTTGTTTCGACCGTAGAGTTACTCTTGAAATTCTGAATTCGATTGACTATTTGAATTGCGTTTGCTGATGAACCTCTTTTTGTTGTTTGTCTTTGTATGTAGAGAGGAGCAGCCAGCACTCGGGTCACGGTGGTCCTGCGAGCTCGCTTGAGTTGTATCGAGGGCTGCCGGAGCGAGTCAGGGCTTTAGTAGATGCTGCAGGGTTCCGGCCATTCATCCTTACGTTGACGGCAGTGAAGAGTGACCATGCACTGCTTACTGCACTGGCCGAGAGGTGGTAGGATTTCTCGAATACCTTCCACTTTCCGATCGGGGAGATGACGGTGACTCCGTCAAACTTTGCAGCTCTCACTGGCTTGAGGGTAGGAGGAGAGCCTATCCCATTTGACTCAGAGATTTACAAAGATACCGGGGCACTGGAGTGGTTCTTAGGGCAGGCACCGGCGGGCAAAGCAAAGACCATCCATTATGACCAGTTCAAACGGTATTTGCAGGGGAGGGCACCAGACTTAGAGTAGGAGGTGGAGCAAATGGTGAGGGCCTACTTGTTGTACTTGTTCGGGGCTACGTTGTACCCGAACAAGCGATCCACAGTACACCTGTCTTACTTGCCGGCCCTCCACGACTTA
The DNA here is from genome assembly GCF_030253575.1 of Rhododendron vialii. Classification (NCBI taxonomy): domain Eukaryota; kingdom Viridiplantae; phylum Streptophyta; class Magnoliopsida; order Ericales; family Ericaceae; genus Rhododendron; species Rhododendron vialii. Next base: position 10,136,029 of record NC_080562.1, on the reverse strand, counting down.
CGCACAGCTTCGCGCTTTGACTGGGGAGGAGGAGCTCTGGGAACGTGCTATGGTTTTATGGGGGAGTTCTCGCAGGGGAAGAAGGCGACTGCCGGTTACTGAAGAGTGTGAGAGGTAAGAAACGAAGCTTGCAATTCATTTCCTATTTTTCTTTCTTGCACTTGTCTTTGATATGCATATGAACTGTATCTTGATGCTTTGATTGTCTGAACATTTGTAGCTGTGGGCTTACGAAGTGCTGAAGATGTACCCACCGGAGAATAAGTGTCCAAACTTGAGGATGCTCCCACGTGCTATGATCTGGGGGCCTGTGTACAGTGGTAAGAAGAAATCGAGAGGGAGCCTCCTAGCCTTCAGGTCATACCTTGACGAGCTGTCAGGTACTCAAGTAAGCAACACGTCAAATTGACCATTCTGCCCTTAGAATTGCTTTAATGTTGTCGCTGATGTCCATCTGACTCTGAATCTTTGCACTTGTCTCGCAGGTGGAGTGGGACCCATGGAGTAATGCAGAGCCCGAGCCTGAGTACTTGGCGAGGAGCAGAGTGGTGACAGCGAGTCGGGTTCTATTGGAGTCAGCCTTTGGGTGGCAGTGGTACTTAGGTGACCGGGTGACACGACAATTACTGGGCTTTCTTGAGTACCAGGTTCCTGGGCCACTTCCACCTCATGCTTCACATACGGACAAGTACACTCTGGCTGCGCTGCGACGCTTCACTGTTCCGGCTGGCCTTGCTGCTTTCTTGAGGCTCGAGCGTGACTATGCCGTCTACCGGAGACAACGCCTGGCGAGGCCACTTGGGGTTTTGGAGCACATTGCCGTGCAAGGCGAGGCGCTGGAGGCCGGCGAGGAGAGGCGGAGCCGGGAGAGCAGAGCAACTCGAGAGAGAGAGAGAGAGGAGCGACTACGCCATAACGACTGGGCTACCTCGGCTTTCTTGGACCCTAGCAGTGCGGGACGTGCAGGGAGAGGAGGCCATAGTTCGGTTTGAGCCTGCCAGGGCAGAGCCAGCAGAGATCACAGAACCGGTACGATACTCTTCATCCCTTGTACTTTCCTTACTTTACTTTCGGCATGTATATCTGGCTTGCGTTCTGATTTTGCCAAAACTGTAACACAGGCCCTGATGGAGTGGGTGCGAGAGGCGGTGCGCTTGATGAAGGCCATGGAGAAAGAGTTTCATAAGATAGCCGGCGGCACCTCTTTGTAGTTACACTACCTACCGCCAGCTCCATCTCCTGCTGTGCAGCCTCAGGTATAATTTCCCATTCTGCTCTTAGATAGGATTGCTTTCAAAATTTCCTGCACTTCGCATTTCAATATACACAATATGTACAACGTATGCTAAATGATTTGAATGAACATGTAGGGACGCGCTAGGGCGGCTCCTAGGAGGAAAAGCGTGCGGCCTCCTCCACAAAAAAAGATAGCACCGAGCTCCTCTCGGCCAGCAGCGAGCATACAGAGGGGAGTGCAGATCACTCCAGCTAGCGAGGAGCTCCAGTTCCGCCGAGAACTGAGGGACCTTCACAAAAGAGGAGAAGAGAGGAGGAGGAAGAAGAATAAGATGAGCAAACATCCCTCAGCAGCGGCTCTGACTCCGCGGACGATCCTAGGTTTCGGATGGACCCGCGAGAGATGGAGGAGAGCGAGGAGGACGACGACGACGAGGACCTTTTTGATGACTGAGGGCTATCACCGAGCCTCGGTTTAGTTTGCTGTCCTTTTGACATTTTAAGATAATAGATACTTGGCTTTTGGTATAGGGCCTGCGTGCCTTTTGACTTTTGGGCTAGTGTGCCTTGGTACTTTTTAGTTCTGCCTGGGCCGTTGTGCCGCTTTGATACATTTCTGCCTTTGCTTTTTGGATATGGTAGTATATAATTTATGCATTTTCTGTTTATCGATCTCCCTTGCTGTGATGAGATTTGGTAAAGGAAAAGAACAAACCATCCACTAATATCTAACATGCATTAATGAATGTTCTGAATCGACAAAAAGACACTTGCATATGTGCACAATTGACTTAGCTCGAAGAAAGAGGGACAAAGAAATCCTAGGATACGACATATATCCCAGACACGCGGAGGATATGGGAAATTTGGGCATTAGTAAGTCAAAATCCGACATTCTCCTAAGCGAAAGAAACTGACCCTTTGAAAAGACAACATAGGTGCATAACGACTTGTATGAACTACCAAAACTGGTACAATTGTCCCGGTATGAAGGAAATACCGAAGAAAAGCTAAAAATGCCAAAAAAACGGACATAAGACGCAAAAGATGACTCGATATGGTCCCGGACTGAAACCGACACCCCCGTATAGTCACATAAGTCCTATGTAACATGCACGGTATGATAAAACTTGGCGAAAGCCCCTGAAACGAGATTTGACCTCCCGTATCCTTGTTTTAGCTTGAAACGGGCCGCCGAGGGTCCGAAATCTTCATTGGGCGTGGCTTTTGGAATCCAACGCCTCGCCATAGTCCCAAATGACATTTATGACCTGTAGGAATCAACAATCGGCCAAAGCAAGCCCCGGAATTGAAAACGACCATGCGGAGGAAGTAGCTGCTGCAAACTGGTTTCTGGTGAACCTTACTGGCGTACGCCATAAATTTGGCCCCATACGCTAGTAAGTGGGGGACACGCATACGCCAGTTAGAAACTGGCGTACGCCAGGTTTCTGAGAGCCAGATCCACTTGACTGACCAACTGTCCTTTTTCAGGGGGCACTTTGTTTTTATCTTCACATGGTTTGCACACAGTTTCTGAGCTCTCAGAAGGCAGAGTCCTTTGCTGTGGTGTAATTTGGAGGCTAGTATGTTGTCCAAATGAATCATAGGAAATGGAAAGAATGGCCAAGGCCTATAAAGCTGGGATGCATGCATTGTGGCCTTCACAGCTCCATTGCTTCCCCTTTTCTTCAGCATATTCTGGCATTTTCCATGGATAACCCCCTCCCAACTTTACTTAGGCCTTGGTTGGCGCAATTTCTGAGCGTTGACTGGCTCAATTTCCAATATCACGGTCTTGCTTCGTTCCGTTTTCTTCGACACGTGCCGCTCCGCCTAGCGCTTCTACGGGCTGCCCTCAGATTTTGGGACCCTGACGTCCATGTCTTTCGCTTTGGCGATGACGAGATGTGCCCGACCGTGGAGGAATTCCAGGCATACCTCCGAACCTACTCGTCCCATACACTTGTTGTTCCACCTTGTCAAGTGAGCATGTCCAAACTGCTAGCCAGCTCGCTCAACATCTCCCGGGGTTTGGCGAGCACTATCCTTGAGGGTGGCCAAATGAACATCATGCGGTTGATTGAAATGTACAGTCCAGACGGCGATTTGGATAGCGACGAAGCTCAAGCGCGCCGTCGCTTTGCCTTGGTAATCTGCCTGCTTGCCGCCTACCTGCTCATTCTTGCCCACGGGCAGGTCAGCCCCTCGCTTGTGAGTGTTGCTGCCCAGATGGGGGCACGAAGGAACGTGATCCCTTTGGTCCTGGCCGAGACACTCTTGGGTTTGGATCTAGTATACACGGGCCAGTTAGCTGTCTTCAGCGGGAGCCCGCTTTTGCTTCAGGTAAACTCACTCAGCTCACCTTTTTCTGGCTTTTCACACATTCTCGTTTTACCTCGACGCTCAGCTTAGGCTGCTCCCTAGCTCCTTATTTGTCTTTTCGCTCAGGCTTTATCTGACTTCTTACTTGTCTTTTCGCTCATGTAGCTATGGTTGTCGGACAAACTGAACCTACTGCACTCACCGGTGGCGGGCTGGAATGTTTTTCCAAAGAGGATTTATCAAAGGGAGATGCGGTACCCCGACATGGATATAGAAGGTTGGTACGAATTCATGCAGCAAATGCAGCCTGACGAGATCGTCTGGAGGTGCTCCTGGCTGGACCTCCTGGATATGGCTATTCGCTCCGATGGATTCGATAGGATGGTGATTGCAGGACTGTCGAGCTTTACTTTCTATATTCCCGGCCGTATCCTTCGCCAACTGGGCGCTTCTCAGGAGAATCACCGCATCAGTACTGGGGACTTCCATGTCCCTAATTTCAATGCCCAAACACTTAACGGTTACCAGAGGCGCTGGGGCCTTAGAGCCCTTCAGGCTGAGATGCCAGATTTTGCCACAAGGCTAAGGAATCGCTACAGACAGTGGTTGAGAGTGGATGTAAACTTAAGGGAAAACATTAACTGACTCCGGGCCACTTTGCTATGCTTAGAATAAACTGTGAGCCGTTAGGCTTCTTAAGCATTTTGTTCTGTTTTTCATGCTTTAACTATGTTAAGGCTTTTATGCTCAGCTCATGTATCAAAAGTAGTAATTTGTAATAAAGTTGAAAGACGATGGGTTTCCCCTTTTATGATTTTCTTCAATGCGGCTGTGACTTGTGCTCGACCTTATCAAACTGCGACGTGGACCCGAAAATGTCAACCCTGGATCAAAACTTTGATAGAATATGACTGAATCTCAAGGTGAGATTGCCTACGTATCCCTTTTCAAGGAATCAGGTCAGAACGTAGTTCAGGCAAAGGTTCACTCGTGTTTTTTACCTCTCCTTTTACGCTCTAACTTTTGCCTAGAACCGCCTTTTCAGGTTTTCGGCCTAGCCAGCTTTTGACTTTCGCCTATTTATTTTTGCCTAGAACCGCCTCCTTAGGTTTTCGGTCTAGCAGGCTGCTCTAACTTTTGCTTGGAATTGCCCACTGTTGTGGTTTTCGACCCAACGAGCATCTCTCAGGGATAGTAACGCTTGAGTTGATCCAGGTTGACCAGGGCGTTGAATTCGTTACCGTCGAGGTCGATGAGCTTAGCAGCACCCCTAGATAGGATAGTCTTGATGACGTAAGGCCCAGATCGCTTCGGCCTGAACTTCCCGCGGGGATCAAACACTGGGGCGCGGATTTCCTTTGTGACCATGTCTCCTTTGACTAAACCCCTGGATTTCACCTTTTTGTTGAACGCGTGAGCAATTCGACGCTGATACCCTTGAACATGATTCAAGGCTCGGAGCCTCCTTTCATCAAACAAATCAGTTCGACAAACCTCCCGTTTAACCATTCAGATTCCTCGAGACCACTTTCAACCATGATTCTCAGTGGCAGGACCTCAAGCTCGATAGGAAGCACTGCCTCCATCCCATAGACCAAGGAGAAAGGAGTCGCACCAGTTGAAGTGCAGATAGATGTTCGATACCCCCAAAGGGCGAGAGGCAGCTGCTCATGCCAATCCCTTGCGGACTCGGCAGTTTTCTTGATGATCATCTCAACATTCTTGTTTGCGGCCTCGACCGCTCCATTTGTTTGTGGGCGATAGGTCGTCGAATGATGGATCTCGATGCCGAATTCCTCAAAAAGCTCCAGAACCCTTCCTTTGAAATGACTTCCGTTATCCGACACAAATGCCTGAGGAACTCCGTACCGATAGATGATGTTCTTTCGAATGAATTGAGCAACCTGAATCGTTGTCAGCGTCTTGTAGGATTCAGCTTCAACCCATTTGGTGAAATAGTCTATCGCCACCAGTATGAACTTATGGTCGTTTGAAGCAGACGGCCTGATCATTCCAATAACATCGATGCCCCAGACAGAGAAAGGCCATGGTGAGGTCATGCCATACAATTTAGATGGAGGGACATGCTGCAAATTCGCGTGGATTTGACATTTGTAACAGCGCCGTATGTAGTCGATGCATTGCGATTCCATCGCAGACCAGTAATAACCCTACCTGAGGATCTTCCTAGCGAGCATGACGCCGCTCATATGAGGCCCGCAGACTCCCTCGTGAACCTCCTCCATTATCCTTGTTGCTTCGACACCATTGACACAGAGCTTGTGCATCCCACAATGAAACCTTCGATACAATTTCCCTCCACAGATGATGTGCTGAGAAGCTAACCTTTATAAAGCAATCCGATCCTTCTTCGTGGCCCCGGCAGGAAATTCCCCATGCTCCACAAAGTTCCAAATGTCATGGTACCAGGGTAGGCCATCATTGACATCATCAATGGCGTTGACGTACTCATAAGCAGGCAAATCCCTCTGCTCAATCACAATCGGCCGCAGCTTAACGCCTATTGGAAGTTTGATAATTGAAGCCAAAGTCGCCAAAGCATCGGCGAACTGATTCTTCAAGCGTGGGACATGGGTGAAAGTCACCTTATTGAAGCGAGGAATAAGTTATTCCAAATCTTGGTGATAAGGCTTCAGCTTTTCCTCACGAACTTTCCAATCTGCATTGGCTTGGGAGACCACCAAGTTTGAATCTCCAATTACTTCGAGCTTCTCGACCCCTAAAGCCATAGCAGCTTCCATTCCGACAATGCGGGCCTCGTACTCAGCTTGATTATTGATAACATAGAAATTCAGCTTGAAAGCGAGTGGAATGTGAGTGCCGGCGGGCGTGATCAACAACACTCCGATCCCGAACACCTTTTGGTTAGCAGCTCCATCAAAATAGAGCGTTCATACTTCCTCGACCACCGTCAGCACCTCCTCGTTAGGGAAAGTGAAATCCGCATCTTCTGGGCCGTCGATCGGGTGATCGGCCAAGAATTCGGCCACAGCACGCCCCTTTACAGACTTTCTCATGACGTGTTGGAGTTCGAACTTAGCCAGCAGAAGCAACCAACATGCTAGTTTATGGGTGAGCGCGGGCTTCTCGAACAAATACTTGATAGGATCCATCGAGAAATCAGTCTCACCGAATAGGCTAGCATGTAGTGTCTAAGCTTTTTGGTAGCCCAAACCAGCGCCTAACATGTCTTCTCCAGAGGGGTATAGCGCTCCTCAGACCCCACCATTTTCTTGCTCAGATAGTAAACAGCTTTCTCGACCCCATTGCTCCCCTCCTGCGCTAGTAGACATCCCATGGCTGTTGGAGAGACCGACAGATAAAGAATCAATGGTCGGCCTGGCGCAGGCGGCATTAGTACTGGCGGGCTCTGTAAATACCTCTGAATAGATTCGAAGGCGACCTGGCATTTCTCTGTCCATTCAAACGGGACCCCCTTTTTGAGTAAACGGAATAACGGCTCGCAGGTTAGAGTTAGCTTGGAGATGAATCTACTGATAAACTGGACCTTCCCTAGAAAGCTTCGTACGCCTTTCTCGGACTTTGGTGGCTCCATTTCAAGAATCGCCTTGATTTTGGAAGGATCCACTTCGATTCCCCTTGCGGTGATCAGAAATCCTAACATCTTGCCTGCCGTGACTCTAAATGTGCACTTTTGTGGGTTTAATCGTACGTTGTACCTGCGAAGCCTTTCAAGAAACTGCCTGAGTGAAGGAAGATAGTCCTTTTCCTCCTTTGCCTTCACAATCATGTCGTTGACGTAGATCTCAATGGTCTTATGGATAAAGTCATGAAACAAGGTCGTCTGGGCCCTTTAGAAAGTACATCCGGCGTTCTTCAGCCCAAATGGCATCTTCACATAGCAATAAGTGCCCCATTCTGTGACAAACGTCGTTTTCTCTTGGTCCTCGGGCGCCATAGAGATCTGGTTGTACCCTGAGAATCCGTCGACAAAAGAGAGCAAGGCATGCCCCGCCGTGTTGTCCACAAGCACGTCAATGTGTAGCAAGGGAAAACTGTCTTTGGGGCTTGCCTTGTTTAAGTCCCTAAAGTCGACGTAAACTCGGATTCTCCCATCCTTCTTGGGGACAGGCACGATGTTGGCGACCCATTTGGGGTACTCTGCGACCCTTATGAATCCTGCATCAATCTGCTTGGTAACCTCCTCTTTGATTTTCTGAACCCAATCCGGCCTCATCCTACGGAGCTTCTGTTTGACAGGGACAACCCCGGGCTCTAACGGGATTCGATGCTATACTATTTCGGGATCGATGCTCGGCATATCCTTGTGGGACCACGCGAAAACCTCGGAGAATTCTTTGAGAAGCTCGATTGTTCCAGCGTGATTTTTCGGGGACAGATTTGCACCAATTTGCATCATGCAGGGGTCATCCTCGTCTTTCAAGTTTATTAAAATTACTTCTTCTTTTAGAGGCTGAGCACGCCTTTCGTCTCCCTTTTCAATGAGGGAACGCAACTCAGCCGGGATGTTCCCGTCGAAGTTTGTTCCTTCATCGTCAGGGTCGACATAGTTTATATAGAAGCTAGCAAAGTAGTCAGAAGCAGGATCATGCATTTCATAAAGCCCAGCAGGGTTGCCAAGTACAAACGACTCAAACTCAAAGTAAAAGCTACGACGTGGAAGGTCGGGAGGCACAAACTCCGACTCTGAGCTAGACTTAGATTCGACAGACTCTGTGTCAGATTCAGATACATTGTCAATGCATGTCAGGCGTGGAGTGAAAATGCAGTTATTAATACTTCCCTTCGCCTTCGCGATGAGAGAGGTAGGATCCTCGAGAATATTTGACAAGTCGGGCCCAAGCATCAGCACCTCAGCTTTTTCACCCTTGCCAACCAAACCTACTTGGGAGAACAGCATCTCTAGATTCCCCTGATCGAAAGCCCCCAGCCAGTCAAACTTCTCTTTGGTCCGACCCAGCTGTTTCTTGAATTCCCCCTTAGCGAGCTCCTCTTCAGCCATCTCCTTTTCACCGTCGAACCAGGTATCTGTAGCAAAGATTTCAAAGCCTAGCAGCCAAGTGCAAGTCTTTGGATCCCAAAATGGCTCTATCTGTCTCGAGTAAGCAGAGCCTCCTCCTTCCTGAACAAAATAGCTGTCGAGGTTACCAAAAAGAGTTCGAGGTTTTCCCGTGTCTTTCCTCTTTTTGGCGTCTTTGGCCGGCGGAGTGTAACCCAAACCAAAGCGGCCTTCGGTGAAAGGAAAGACAGGGAATCCAGCGATCCCTTGTTGGTTGATCCTGAGTCCTAGGCCAGGCATGAATGACATTTTCCTCATCATCTCGAGGACAGTTGAACTTATGGTAAAATCATCATCCATGGCAATGGCGAGGACTGAGCCCGACGTGTCAAAAGAGAAACCTCCAAAAGTCTGAGTCTTCCTCCCCGTGCATAATTCCCAAAACAGGCGTTCCATCATTTGAGAGCGGGCGGATTCCAAAATCTCCACAGATCGTCAAAGTCCCAGTAGGGAGCCCCAGCATGACCTTTTGGTGCAGAGTTGAAGGTACCGCCATGATGTCGGCCCTATGAAGCCATGGCCTGCCCAGTAGTAGGTTAAAGGTAACAAGGACATCGACGACATGGAATTCTACGTCCATTTCAAAGCCTTCAGCATCGAGTTTCAGAGTCAGAGTCCCTTCCACCACACAGCGAGTGCTGTCATATGCTTTGACGGCTAGATTGGAGGGTGTTAGGTCATTCTTTGTGAGCCCCAAGCGGTAGGCAACTCTCATCGGGCAAACATTGATGGCAGAACCATTGTCGATTAGCACAGTTGGCACCCAATGCCCCCGGCACTTGACAGTGATGTGCAGCGGGCGGTTATGAGCGGTTCCTTCGATGGGCAAGTCCCTTTCGGTGAACGTGACGAAGTGCTTAGAGAGGAGCGGTAGTACAAGGGCAATCATGGCCTCGGGGGTGATGTCCGTTGGTACCGTGAGCCGGGCCAATGCCGAGGATAGCTTTTCGCGATGCTCCTTTGACGATGATATCAAACCCCAGATAAACACAGCGGTCGGGATTCGTTCGAGCTATTTCAGAATAGCATCTTCTTCGGGAACCCCACTTGGAAAGACCGGATCATTCCTCTGAGCGGCGGGAGCGGTGGTCTTCTGAGCAAGCGGATTGGACGAGCTTCCTGTCTGGAGATTAGACGGCTGGAATACGCGGCCACTCTTTGTGACGTTGGCAACATCCCACCATGAAGACGAGTCAACAAAATCCCACAGATCGGCCGGCATCTCTTCTAACTTGCGCTTTCCTTTGTCTGTTGACGCAACTGTTGCGGTCGAGTCTGGCCCCAGAGCTGAGTCCCATTCCAAATCTTCCATCACTAATCCCTCCCAAAAAGAAGGATCCTGCGCAGCATCTTCCTCAAAGGGTGCCCCCGGGTTGGCGACAAACGGAACGTCCCAAAATCCTCTGTCGACAAGGGCAGTGTTGACAGTCCACACTTCGCTTCCCATGTTCAGATCGACAATATTGTCCACATCCCAAATATCGGCAGGCGGTGGAGTTTTGATGGTTTCCTTCGCATTCCAAAAGTCGGCAGGGGGCGCATCCAGGGCCATGATCGAGCAGTCATCTCCGGGAGCCGAAACAATAGGGCGAGGCTGTTCCACAGAGACAATGTCGAGAGTAGGGTCAAATTCATGGATGCGGCGGTCGACCGTGCCAGCAATCGAATTCACCAAAGGTAACATGGCGCCTAGCGAGCGACGGACGTCGGACACGATTTCCCCTTCTTGATAGTAACCCCAATATTCCTCACTAATATCATTTCAGTCCAAATCAGCCTTGAGACCTTGACCTATTTGTCATTCATCAGGTTGTGGATCCCATACGTATTCTTCAGCCTCTACCTCAACTTGGTCTAACTCAAGCTGGTAGAAGAGTGCGAACAAAGAGAGACCGTCTAGAGGGTCAGCCTGTGCCGCATTCCATTCTCCTTCCCACTGGTTTAGCCACATCTGATTGACTTGAGGGTGTGCGGGGAACCCCATGTTGTATTGCTCGATCCAATCGGTACAAAGCTCTTCCCATTCCCTAGCTTTGTCTTCCATGGCCCATCCGGCTGCCATCATGTTAACACTTGGCTCAGAAGGAAAGGGTACGTCTGGTCTAGGTTTGCTGGTTGAGGTAATATGGTCGGTGGGGTTGAATATGGTGGAGCTGAGAGTTATCTGGTTTACTTGAGGGTTGGGGTCGTGTTTAGGCAAGGAATTGGTAATGACATTGGGTTTAGTAGGTGGAGTTAGAAGGGTACCATTGTCCACCAAATCTTGTATCGCGTGACGAAGGCGATAGCAAGAGTCAGTGTAATGGCCGAGCATCTTGTGGTATGCACAGAAAGCATTGGGGTTATGACTGGGGGGTGGATTTTGAGGAAGCGGAGTTGGGGCTAAAGGCCTAAGGTGTCCGATTTTGACTAGCTTCTCCAATACCGAGGAAAGTGGCGCCTCGAAATTAGCGAAGTTACGGGGTTGGTTGCGGTTTCAGGGTCTCTGAGGGGTTTGAACTTGGTTCACATCGGTGATGTGATTGGAGCTTTGGGTAAAGGCATTGTTAGCAGAAGTTGTGTTGGCATAATTATTGCCACCAAACAGAGCAGTGATGTTTCCAGTGTACACACGGGGTTTTGATTTTGAAGCTGAGGCAGAAGAGGGAACGTCACTTCTGGGTAGAACACCGGTTTGGAGAGCTTCTTCGATGGCCAGCCCGGAGTCGTAGAAAGTCTCGAAGTTCGCTCCTTCAACCAACACGAGGTTTTTAGCGAAGTCCGGCTGTACATTGCGGGAAATGATGCGGATTTGGTCCTTCTCGCTCGGGCGATCGGGCATGAGAGCCGCTTTGGCCCTCCACCTCTAGATAAAGTCTGCGAAAGACTCCTTTGCACTCATCTTAGTTGATTCCAACTCCCGGGTGGTCATCTTGAGCTGGGCATTATAGCTGTACTGAGCGTTGAAGGCAGTGCCGATGTCTTCCCATGTCCGTCTTTTGGAAATTTCGAGTGATAAGAACCATTGGAAGGTGGGGCCAGCAAGGGTTTGCGGAAACAGCTGAGCCGTTGCGTCTTCCTCGACACCATGTAGCTTCATTGCACCATGATAAGCCAATAGGTGAGTTTTCAGGTCTCCGGTCCCGTCGAACTTCGCGAAGTCGGGCATCTTGAATCGATCGGGCAACCTGGCGTTCGGGAATGGGCAAAGGCGATCCATGTCTAGCACTCCTGCCCCTTTCCTTTCGGATTTAGCGACTGCTTCTTCCAATTTCGCCATTTTGGCGATCAAATCTGCCATTTCCTCTTGGCTTGGAGCAGGATTTTCGATCAGAAGGTTCTCTTCGGCAGCGACTTCCCGCTCTCGCCTTTCACCGCCTTCCCCTCCTGCTGCAAGAGGGAGTCGTTCTTCGATTAGGGTGCGGAGATTGGCCATAGAGGCGTCGGCCTGGTCGGCCCTTTGCTACATGATGGCTAGGTTGTGCCGGAGATCCGCCAATACAGTAGCGAGATTCGGGGGTGGGACATCTACCATGGCTAGAAACTCTGTCTTAACAAGTTTTGGCGATGCAGGGGGAGACGGAGTAGACAAAGGGGACTCGTGCGGAGTAGTCGGTGGTGAATCCTCCCACGACAAAGTGCAGGCCAGAGCTTCCGTTGTGACTGGCCGAAAGATGAACCCCAAATCAAACCTTCAAACGGACTCGGCGGATGGCCCCAAGTAGGTTTGGCTCTTGATTTCGGACCCTTGCTTTGATATCGGCATGACTAGACAGCAAAGTACAAGAACTCAGTGATAGCCTGCAATCATTTTACTTGAAAGAATCGAAAAAAATGGAAAATGAGCATGCCACGTCGTCGATGTCCTCCTAGACTCTAGAGCTAGAAAGAGCCTGCCTTGCGACGCTCGGACATTTGCCATAAAATCCTCGGATTTTCTTTTCAACGATGTATCCTTGATTGAATCTACTGTCACTAAGAGATGTCAAAACAACCTAAGCCTTTGACTTCTCCATTCTCGAAGTTTCAAAGTTTGAGTTCGGAACAACTCGGTGTGGATGGCGTGATACAGTAACCGAAGTGGCGTAAGTAGCACTGTGCCGGAGCCTGAGCGGTGTAAGTGATTAGCACTTTTAACCTGAGTGGTGTAAGCATCACGACATTCTCTCCGTTGTTCCTAGTTTTTCAGCTTGAAACCTCGATCGGGCGTTAGCTAAAGACTTAGAAAGTATTGATTTCCCGAAGCCTCAATGATTAAGGACTTGAAAACTTTTGGTAACGTGCAACATCGAGATGCACAACTCGTCATCGGTCCAAGGCAACGTCGAACGGGCGCAAGGCAGACTCGACAAAAGACAATCCTAAAAGCCGCCCTGGCATGTTCCTACGCAAAACTGTCATGAATGTATGTACAGGCATGCGATAAGTAAAACAGTAACATGTAGACAGAATATGGGAGTTAGCTGCAAATAATCCTACCCTGTGGGTTCCTGTCCTAGGTTGGAAAGTTCTAGTGCTTTGTAAGCGTGTAGAGGCCGGTTTTGGCTTAAGGGGTTCCTTTGACTAGAGCCGCGATATACCTCCCATTGCGACGCGTAGAGCAAAGCAATGGTTGAACGGTAGTACGACTCATCATCATCCAAGGTTGTTGGGCGTTCGAGGACCCCGGGCTCCAATGAATTGTGCCGGTTACCCAAAACACCTCAACGGGGCTGACCAACCATCGATGCGAACGGAGAATGCCGAAGAATGATTTGATGAGAGAGAAATGCAATGTTCGAAAAAAAAATGCCTTTTGAAGTTTGGCTCACTTTCATTGATCAATACTTGGAGAAAACTACATAAGTGAACAATAGCAAAAGCCCCAGTTCGGATTGGTCGGATGCTGAGATGCTGTTACGTTACCATTTCGTTCTTCAGCAGCGCGGAGCATACTGTTTTGACAGACTTTAAGAAAATTGTTCATTTATGTATTAATTTCCAAAATATCAATCAATGCAATTCATCCCCAGCGGAGTCGCCACTGTGGGCACACGCCCCGAAAAAATTTTATTATGAAAAATTTGGGTGCGGCCCTTTTTGGAAAAAGCGCGGCGAAACACTTCGATTCAGAGTCACCACTCGGGTTTTAGCGGTGAAAAAACCCAAGGAATCGAACTCAAAAACGTTTGCTACGTTCGTTTGATTTTTGAAAAGGCGTAGACTGGTCCGTCGTCACCTTCGATATCTGAGGTTCGGGAGCCAGGTTACGAGAGGGGAAGGATTTTATGGCACCCCTCTCACCCAATCCGGAGATCGGTCTCTACTCAGGCATTTCATAAATCGTTTGCATTTTTCTCTCATTAATCATTTTTAGCCAGTTAGGGAGGGGGAACAGTTAATGGGGATTAAAACTGTAACAAGTTGCAATTATGTGATAAAATGTTTACGGATGATTTGCTTACAATAATAAACATAGATTGAGAACAAGCACCGAGAGCAGTTTGAATAAGGTGGAGTATGCTGCTCTGAAGGGATGTGAGCAGGTATCGCACCAGTATGCACCGGCCAGGCCACTGCATACTAACGCAACCTGCGCACGCCACCTCATCACTGGCGTACTCCACTTACCATGAACTCACAGTCTTTGTTTGCAACCCTCTGGGCTCTGGAATGGACCAGCGCACACCCAGGACAATCCACGCAGTCAATATATCGGCGGTTATATAATTACAGACAGATGAAATGGCTTTAAGCCATGAAAATAAACGGAACACCCCATAAACAGTGTGGGAACATAAAAGAGGCCAAGACTAAGCTAAGATGCAAGGGTCAGCCACTGGATCTCGGCAGAACTGCCGTACGCCGGTTGTATGAAACCGTACGCCAGTTACACCCCTTATCCAATGCTTGGCTTTGCATCATCTGGGCTCTGGAACATGACCAGAGAGATCCCAAGAGCCCTCCAAAGCAAATAAAAGTAAATATTGAATGCTACATCTAAACAGTTCAAGGATACGGAAAGCTATAAAACTGGTTATTAGCATGCTAAGGTGATGGCAGAAGTGTAAGCAAGTAAAAATGGACGATCAATGATCCCCACGCCAGTAGTGCACATACTACCATGACCGGCTTACGGCATGATTGTACTAGCGTGCACCATTTGTCATCTCACACGATTGCTATATTTTACCAGTTTAAGGCCAGGACTAATATTGATTACTAGCCTGGACCTTACTGATTCCCCTCAGGGGTCGAAAACAGAAAGCCACACAAATGTGGTATACCTTTTTGTGTTGAGGTTTGAAGGTGGTTTTGAGCTTTAAGGTTGAAGATGGAGGTTGGATGGTGACTGAATGACAATGGGGTGTATGGGAGTGGACTCCTCTTCTTTCTCTTTCGATGGAGGAGAAGAGATAGAGAGCAAGAGAGGTGTCACGCCCTGCTTTTTAAACATATCTTCAAAGAAAGATACTAATTAACAAATAAAAACAATACTAATAATATTACCAAAAAGATCCTTTGAGTTTAGCATAAGTTGGAGAAAGTTCAAGTATCAAGGTTAACGGGTGGAAATAACAAAGTTAATTACATTCTTCCAATGTCAAAAGTAAACGTCAAAATACGGTTACAGAGCCATCTACCCAATTCCCAAAAGACTATAAGTGTAGATGTATAAATAACCGTCCAATAAGTTCACAAAAGATGCCTTTTCTTTGCAGGCATACACTCCATGCAACAAGAACTAGTTGCCTTGATTTGTACCTGAAAATGTTAAGGAAGGGTGAGCTCACTAGCTCGTAGAGAAATCTTGAAATGAAAAACACGAAAACATGTTATATTCAATTACCGAACAAGAGGCTCATTGAGGAAGGATAGTAATCCAAGATACAATTCAAAGTCGAATGACAAGCCAAACATTAAATTAACAACTTTATCTCTCTTTTCATTTCTCAAGCAACACAGATCATACGTCTAGCCCAACCAATCAACAATGCGTGATATGTGATGCAAAGCAATGCACCGGGCAATGTTGGGCCCCGTAACCCTCGCCAAGGTCCCACCAAGAAGGTGAACCGAGCTCCGTCCATATTGACGTGAATTCCGGGCGGTGTTGGGTCCCGTAACCCTCGCCAAGGTCCCACCAAGAAGGTGAACCGAGCTCCGTCCATATTGACGTGAATTCTGGGCGGTGTTGGGTCCCGTAACCCTCGCCAAGGTCCCACCAAGAAGGTGAACCGGGCTCCGTCCATATTGACGTGAATTCCGGGCGGTGTTGGGCCCCGTAACCCTCATCGACATCCCACGAAATGGATGCGACTCCACATTCCGGGCAGTGTTAGGCCCCGTAACCCTCGTCGACATCCGAAGTTGGATACGACTTCATCTATTGTCCATATGCTATGACATGCCACACCATGATGCATACAAAATTCGATATCACACGTAGCCATAACACTCGAATCATAGTTCCATAAACATCCTTCATTATGCACAATCCATCCATAATCAATCTCACACCCATTATCGAGTCAAAACGATTATACAACATCATAAAAAATTGCATACTCAATATCTTTCAATGATTTCAACGCCAAAATATCACCAACTTACCAATCTTTAAAACCCATAAGGATCCATAACCAATAGCGTCGTTTAACCATGACCAGCGATGAAAAGAACACAGCTCTATAAGCTGCCCAGATTTTCAAATTTGCAAGACAATCTTCTAAAAATCACTATAAATCAAATTCTTACTACTTTTGAGTGATTCTAGTCCCGATAGTTGCGCAATTGAACGAAGTACAAAAGATACAAAAGAACCCTAGTCAGATTCGCACTCAAAATCTGGCTAAACAAGCATTTACTGAAGCAACACGAATCTGTCGAGTAAAAACGTGACAGATTTGTGACCTGATTTCTAAAATCCACCATTAATTCAATTCTCAACGGTTTTGAGTGATTCTAGCGGCATTAGAACGGGCTTTAAGTCTACTCTATTTCATATGAAGGAACCAAAATTCAATTCTGAGTTTAAGAAGGCGTAAAACCCCAAAAACCGAAGACCCTGTTCTGCAGATTTTCGGAAATGACAGGGATAGCTTCAAACAACGATTTTAAGCACGATTTGTCAACATAATCAACATATAAACACATAACAAGCGTAAGAAATCCCTACCTCAAGGTCGTGTGAACTTCCCCCGAGCCAATCGAGCCCTAGATCTTGAAATACTCCGAAACCGAGGCGAACCAACTCCCACCGAGCTAGACCCACGAAATTAAAGCTTGGAGGAGCAAGGATTGAAGGTTTTTGATGTGAGTTTTGTGGAGGAATTGTGGGAGATGAAGTTTGGAGAAGAGGGGTAAAGAGAGAGAGGGAGACGTGAGAGAGAGGGCGAGAGATGTTTTGATTTTTTTTTGTTTTTGTTTAGATTTCCACCCCACCCCTATACATATATACATATTTTCCCTCTCTTACACATTGGCCCCAACCCCAAACTAATTACACATTACCCCCAATGCCACACGTAATATTGACGTATTTTCCATGAAATAATTATCCGGGTCGCTACAAGAGGAGAGAAAAGGGGTTGGACTCTTTAATGTGGTTAACCCCTTGCAAATGAATGCAAGGGGGGTATTTATAGAGGAGAGAGGGACTGAGGAAGGGCCTTAACCAGTTGGGTTAGGGCTGGTTTGGTTAAGGGGAGAGCCTCCCATGCATTAAATGCATGGGACTTGGCTTGATGGAGGGTGTAGGAGAGAGGGGGAACGTCCCTGCTTAGTATAATCATCAGGGGGACTGTAGCCCATGTCAGGGTGGCACAAAAGTCTCGTCCATGTGGCTGAATAAAGTTGATTTGACTGGGCTTTACTGGCGTGCGCCAGTGATAACTGAGTCAACGGTCGATGACCGACACGTGGCAATTCACTAGCGCACGCCAAGAAAACACTGGCGTAAGCAAGTAGGGTTTTGCTGGGGCCATCTGGCTCGAAGGGTTTGAGGATGGAATTCGAAAGGGTTTAAATGAGAAATGTCCAAAGCTCAAAGCTCAAGACCTGCCATCAACCTTGGAATGTTCTTGACCTTTAATCATCATTGGGGCAACAAAAGACCGTAATATTGGCTTATCCGGATAGTTCAGAATAGGGTGTCTACATCATCTTGCCACATTTAAATTTCCTTCTAAGGTAAAGTGTAACGTAATGAATAATCATAATCACAGATTAAAGTGTTAGGGGAACCACCACTGTAATATGATCAGAAAGAAAGGCAATGTTTAACATGAAGGAAACTTAAAATGAAATCAATAATCACAAAGAGCATGCCTAGCACGTTCTCATACTGAAGCATACTAAAAAGAACAGTTATACAACTACCCCACCAAAGTAATAATATCATATGCCAAGTATAACCTTCAATGGGTAATTGGTTCATGTTGTGCTCCCTCATTGAAGTACTGGAACCTATGTAAGATAATTGCTAAAATCACTCCTCTCTCCCCCAAATTCGTTGGATGTACTCCATTCTCTTGCTGTCGATGTGTCATTTCTGCAATCAGAACACCAAAACTTACATAAGGAAGATGCATCAATCAAGTTCAACACAGATCGGATGAATAGCTAGCGAACGATTTTATTCCCAGTTAAAAATTATTTGGCCAGGAAGGTAACAAATATTATAGTTTCCCCTTAATGACAATCTATTTTTCCATGTGAGGGCATCATTAATTCTTGGACAAGCTCCAAACACGAGTAAACAAAAGTATATTGCATGCTTATATAAAGTATAACAAGCCTTGGAAGCCTTTTATCCAAGGCTATGGGACCTCATCAAGAAACCTTCTTCACCTGAAAAAGTATTCACTGTAATTATTGGAGTTGAGTTCTCTCGTGTATCCAAGGATCTTAGTTAGGCCAAGTTAATTATACATGGCATTATATGTAGCCTTTATTATGACTAGAATAGTATTAGTAGCTAAAGAGTTAAAATTTATTATTTTCGGTAAACTTGGGGCGAGATTTGAAGTCCAAGTCATAGTTGGTCTTCACAAGTTTCAAGTTTTCGAATATGTCTAGTTCCTAAAATATATTCATAGTAGATCTTTTTAGTGTTTGGGAAAGTGATTGCTAGAATTTGTTTATAACAGAGTTGTTGGGAGATGGTGTTTCAAGTGCCTTAACATGTTCCGTATATGTTGCCATTTTTCTAGGGCTTTTCCTTGTTGGAATAGTTGAATTCTTTTCCCTTAATCTAGTTTTAGTGTTGCTCAATGCGCATGATGTGATTGTCACTAGTCTCTAGATCAACGAAAACAAAATAATGGAAGGGTAATTCTATTTGCAACTGCAAATTTACTGTATGGAACATGTTTTAAAATAAATCACTTTTGGACAAAAATGCCTTTTAAAAAAATGGACAAAAATACCCTTAAGATTACTAAACACAACCCATCTATCTTCCTCCCTCCCTCCCACGTTTCTACTATAACCACCACTGGTTCCTCTTTCCATCCCAGTTTTCACCATAACCACTGGTTCCAAGTTCCACATCTCATCTAAACTTGGCCACATTGTATCAAACCTAGTTCGAGAGAGGGAGAAAGGGTTGTTCGATGTCACCCACGTTTATTTGGAACTGCAACAAGAAGGGGTTGTTCAACATCCACCTTCTACAGCTCTGGTCGCCGCCAACTTGGAACTGAAACGAAGATCAATTTCCCCCAAATTTTTTTATAGCTCCTGTGTTTGATCGAACCAAAAAATTACAGATCCTACAAAAATGAAACGAAGAAATTTTCTAAATTTTTCAGCTTTCTGTATCCGAACATGTCGGGATTTTTTTTTGAGGGAGGTGGTGTTAGTGATGGTGGGACGCAACTGATGGTGGTGGTGCGGCAGTTACAGAGGTGGTGGTGCGGCAGTTACGGAGGAAGTGGTGGTGTTGGGCCGTTGGTGTGGCTGTACTGGCGGTAGTGAACGTAGAAGAAGGGGACGAGGAAAGTTAGGGAAAATTACTAGGTTTTGGTGTTGTGTGGTGTGGTGGTGGTGTTGGGTGGTGGTGGAGAAGAGAGAACGGTGAGACAAAGAAAGGGGAAGGGGAAGGGGAAGAGATGGCTGGTGGGGAGGGAATAGTAATTTGGGGAATTCATGGATATTTGTTTTGTTGTATATTGTAAATTGTTCCAAGATTTATGGGTTTGGTTTAACATAGGCTACATATAGTAAATTCGCAGTCGTAAATAGTCGGACCCATGATGCAAATGCACTTCTTGTGTGTGTGAGAGAGGGAGAGAGAATACAAAAGCTGCTAAATAAAGACGAGGGAAATGCCTATGTTGTGGGAGTGTGCGCGCGTGGGAGAGTGGGAGGTGCTAAATAGAGAAAGGATTACAAATGATCTACCAATGCTAAGCATAGCCATAGGTTGCTGTAAAAAATTACAATAAAGAAAAAAATAAGAACTGAGGCACTTAGCCAGGTTTTGGGAGGATAAATGCTTTGAATTCAAATTCTCATGGAGAGGGAGTTGACACCATTGTTAATGGGTTTAAAGGGGTTTGGTTAGCTTAAATACCTAGGTTATTTCCAAGGACACCTCTTTAACTATCACGTTTTATCAACACGACCTCTTCACGTTTAAAACTCATCAACCTCACCCCTTCATCTATCAAAACGCATTAACTACACCCCTTTCCCTTATTTCCGTTAAAAACTTGGGCAGAAACACATGAAAAGACTAAGTTACCATTTTCTTTGGTCTGTGAAAGAAATATGGTTCGGGATTTTAAAAAAAACACACGCCTCCCTCTCCTCTTTCCCATCTCTCTCCTCTGTCTCTCTCTTTGCCCGACATGGATGAAACCTAGAAAATCAAAACCCTAGAACCCAACTAAGGACGTTAAACCCATCACTTTTGAAACCCTAAATCAATTGCTCCAAACCATACAACTTGAACTCATTTGAAACCCTAAATCAATCGCTTTAATTTTGGGGTTTTTTTCACAATCTGGGTTTTTGAAATTCAAATTTAGAGTTTGGGTGGAGTTGGAAAGAAGAATAAGATGGGGTTGGGAGAGAGAACTGAGGGTGGCTGGTTTGGAGGGGTTTGGTGGGTTTTCATTTTTCTGGGTGGGGAAATGGGGAGATGGAGATGGAAAAAAACAATAGAGAGAGGGAGAGGGCAGTAGAGATGGATGAGAGAGAGAGAGAGAGCAATATACGTTTGAGTGAGTATAAAGAGTGATTATAAATAGCCCGAGGATATATTTCCTGCCCAAAGCAAGGGCATTTTAGGCTCAAAATTTGTTTTCCCATCCAACTTAGGTTAAAAAGTTAACATTTCTTAACAGAATTGGATGAAAGGGGTGTGGTTGATGAGTTTTGATAGATGAGGAGGTGAGGTTGATGGGTTTTAAACGTGAGAGGGTTATATTGACATAACGTGATAGTCGAAGGGGTGTTCTTGAAAATAACCCTAAATACTTTTAACGTAGCCCAATTTTTTTTTTTTTTTTGGTAAGTCAACGTACCTCAAATCTTCTTTAAAGAAAAAAAGAACGAAATGAGACATGCAATTCATTTAATCCTTTGTTGATCTTGAACATGGACGATTGTTCATACAAAATTTTCCATGGAACTCTTGAAGAGCCCATATGTTTTATTCGAAGGAGATAATCAATAAAAACCTTGATTTTTCCCAACATTTGACCCAAAAAAAAAATCTTGCGTATATTTGGAGGGGAGAAACCAATCGGAGAAACCAATCTTTGATTCCCAATTCTTATCTTCATAATGCCATAAGATGTTTGGCCTGCTTTTGTTTCGTAGGGCCTGCACCATACCTAAGAACTCCTTTAGCTTGGGCCAACAACGCAACGTTACCCGACCATTAGAAAACTGACTTAATTTGGAAATGTCTTGAATTCTCCAAGCATTACTAATCAACCACCACCGGTTTCTACCCTTTCCAACCCTGGCTGTTAAGGGACTTTCACCTGCACACTTCTTTAACCTATGAAGAATTGGCTTCAGGCAACTCTTCTACTCATGAAAATCCTCATAAGGTGGCGATCCACTAGACGAAGAATCACTTTCAGGTAGTGTGGTCTGCCTTGAGGACGATGGAAGCAATTCTTTATGCTGGGAAGATACACCTGATGCAGTATGAATGATCGAGCAATTACTGATCTCGTAAACCTCAAGTTCAAATCTTCTGGAGCTCAATGTAAGAGAAAAAGGGCAACTGGGTTGAAACTACAAAAGCACCTTGGAGGTTTTTAGAAATGACAAGAAAAAACAGTATGGATGAGAGCCATGAAAATGTGGCTAGATCTCCTTTGCTACATTCTAGGCAAAGGATTTGAATTGGGTCCATAATTGGCTAATTGCAACCTTGAAAACGTGTCATTTTACGTTTTCTGTCTTTTTGAGGTTTTCAGTCCTTGTTAAGAATCTCACAAGGACAGACAGAAGAAGAGGGTGAAATGGAAAAGAAAAAAAAAAGGTCACATGGTTTGAAAAATAGGAGTGAGTGTAACTAACCTTTCTGTCCCTTTGATCCGAACTTCTTCGTGTGCCTTCTAATAAGCTTCTTTGCGTTAGTAATAGTTAGTTGCCTCGCAAAGGGAGAGAATTCTGCATCATTTTCACTCCATTCCCCATTTGACCTATTCTCTGTTTGGGACCTCATTGTCCGTAACACAAGTGCCTTGGCCTTGCGGCGCTGAGAATTGAAAAGGCCCTTAACGGATGTGACAAATCCATCACCTGCTCCATCACTGGAACGCCTAGCCCAAGATATTTGGTATTGACCAGGTTTCTCAACTGAACCTTGATCGCTGTCAGCGAGATTAAGATTGATGTCTGATGCAGCAGCTCTGCTGGACTCCTCCTGAGCATGTCCTTTATATTTAAACTTCTTACCCTGCATGTAAGTTGAAAGGTGAGTGTAGAGCAGAGCTCTCTCACCAAGAAATCGGATCAAGACAATGCAAACAATGGGGAGCAAATGTATTTTTCCCTTTTCAGGTGGTTGGCTGCTAGACATCATACTTTGAATTCACGAGCCCAAAAAATTAATGAAGACCCGGCAGAGGGCTACTAAGCGTGTGGTAACCATTGCTATGGTGGTCACTGTGAATCTTGG
Organism: Rhododendron vialii; assembly: GCF_030253575.1. Classification (NCBI taxonomy): domain Eukaryota; kingdom Viridiplantae; phylum Streptophyta; class Magnoliopsida; order Ericales; family Ericaceae; genus Rhododendron; species Rhododendron vialii. The sequence continues at coordinate 10,113,299 of NC_080562.1, read as the reverse complement.
GGAGTATATAGAGCTTTCGGAATATTAGCAGAGAAACACAATTACTTGTGGCAAGCTGCATACAGCATACCAAAGGTTACAACAGTCAAGAAAAGCGATAAGATTAATACAGGATGGGGGTGTAAAAAGAGAAACGAATTTAGTAAATCTAATCGATTATATGGCCTTGATAGTTCAGAATGGCGAACAAGGATTCTTGTACCTGACTCTATTTCATTGGGACACAAGGTGTAAGATGGTTTGGTTTTGAAATGATGTTGGAACTGAGCAGATAAAATAGAACAAGGTTGTCAGGAACTCACCGGAGTGGTCATGGTAGATAACATTATATGCAAAAAAAAATGAATGAAGGAGAGATATACGTGCACATAACTTACCTGCATCCCCGTGACCGACTTCAAGACACCCCAAATCACATGCTTCTTAACTCGTGAAAACAGTCGCCCCCAAGTTCCAGTGAAGTCAACAAGGTGAAAAGCATCCATCAGTAACCTCAGCTCGGTGATAGACAATGGAGGCCCTTCATAACTGACAAGTAGTTCAACCTACTCCATTGTGCATAGATAAATAATTAAAAATGCACCACCACACCATGTACGTATAAACCAACAGATTAATTTCAGAAGCGCTCACCTCTAGTTTCCTACTGTCTAGTCTGGTCCATTTTTGGGATGGGCCTACAATGGTGATCGGAATAGTTCAATGCATAGACCCCGCAGAGAAGATCACACATAGCCCATATAAAAACGTTGTTCACATTTGTGCAAGAAAACATTGAAGGACAAATAGGAGGTGATCTTACAAAATTGCAATGTGTTCATGTAGCTATAGATGTTCGATCACGCTGACCTTTTTGCATGAATGATCTGCTCTGCATGGTCTACGAGATGAACAGTTCTGATCACTATTGTCAGCTAAGGCCCAAAATTGAAGTGGATTGGGCAGTAAGAAATTGGAGGTGAGCCTCTTTCTAAAATTTCCGAGCGGATGACTGAAGTAACCTGGCTTATCTTGACATTGTGAAACGTCCTCATTTTACGAGGCTTGGAAAGTTTATCATCTGTCCTCTTTCCTACCTTCTTTGCTTTAAGAGAAGAACGACCAGGTCTAATAGGTTTCATCTCTTTTGACTTATTTTCAGTGAGTTCGTCCGGCTGTTCAAGAGAAAGGGACCCACTTTTAGATGGAGAAATGCCAGATGAATGAACCTGTAATACAAGTTCATTTGCCACAGATTCGGCCACATTTTCTTCCCATGTTCTGTCAAACGAAGAGGTTCGTCTTAGATCAGGAGTTGAACCACCACCTTTATCTTTTCTGTTCTGCAACTTCGATGTCTGCATGATATTAAAGGGTTATATAAGTGGTTACTGTTCAAAGGATAAATAAGTTATTTCTTTAAGGCCCGGCATGTTTGACTGGACTAATAGAGAAGGGTCTCACAAGATACGTAATCCCATTGGACTAATAGGGAGGGGCTCAACAACACAATGTTCCCTATATCTTATATAATACCAAAATTATGGGATTTCATATCTGATAAATCTTCAATTTATAGTCCAATGTGGTGCTTTAATCCAGACAAACAAACAAACGGGGCCTAAGAGTAAGCATTCAACATGAAACCACCCAAAATCCTGAAGATCATTCTGACAAACAGGCCAAAAGGCATTAATTCTTAAATTGCCTCGTACTCAACATTTCTAATTTCCTTACACGTAAAAGACCATCAAAGCCATCCAGAAACAATTATCGAATATGGAATAGGCTCCAAAAAAACTTACTTGCGAGGAATCTGCGTGAAGAGAAGATTTCCTAATCCCAGAAATAAAGGGTACCAAAAATGGGTTTGGTTTCGAGGAAACCTCAGGCTCTTTTGTTGGGGGACTGCTTGATGCAAAAGCTTCAGCCAGAGATGAAACTTTCTTTACACTTTTTGGTCCTGAAGCGGTGGAAACCTTCCAAACTTCCTGATATTACCATATAATTTGACAATTGTATTAGTTCTCAAATAGAAAACCACAAACCAAAAAATTACAAACATGAAAGGACTAACCTGCCGCCTTTGGTAGTCTTGTTGTTCTTCTGGGAAGAGATACCCCCATATCATATGGTACAGTGTCTCGGTCAAGTGTATCTTTAAGGGGTAGATATCTACCTGCAAGCATGGACAGTCCAAGCATAATCGTATGCAGAGTTAATGAACATCCATAAGTTGAATCAAACTTGAAAGTGTAGGACCCAGAGTTTGAGTACAAAAAGTGGGGAGTACTATGTTAAATAAACTCTTTTGGGGGTAACAGTACAAACAGCAGGACATATATTGATCACCCCAGAAACAGACTGTTATATTGTGGATTCCATGAAAAGATTTTATATCTTCAGCTTTATAATCAACGGATAGGGACAGGTATCCCATTTATTTTACTTTTAGTTTTCACTTTGATATGAAACATCATCAAACTTAAACTGTGTATGATGAATACTGTTAGAAGTTGGCTTCCGGACCCACAATGATGTACTATAATGTATTGAAGTACCAACAACGATGAAGCATTGAGCTGCATCTGGTTTCTTCACTTAAGAAGTGTTATTATTTCCACATAGAAAAAAAAAATAACACATTAATAAACCAAACTGAACCTTTAAGTCCCAATTACTTATAAACCAAACTGAACCTTTAAGTCCCAAATACTTTGGGTTCGGCTATAACCATCCATTTTCTACAATGAGCTCTATCAAGAGCATCATTGTTCTGTGATATCCAAACAACTTAGTTTCTGTCGAACTACCACCTCTTAAGTCAATTTTGGTCTATCCCTCTTAGTGCTCAGTGCTAACATCTACCATAATCATATTGCTCCTCCTAACTACTGCATCTACCAATCTACAATAGACATGTCCAAATCACCTTAATCTATTTTCTCTTACCTTCGGTGTTACCCCTACCAATGGGTGAAGGTATTCGTTTCAATTCTATCGTCATTCAAAAAAAAAATTGTTTCAACTCTATCTTGCAAAGTCTTACCACTACACACATATCCATCTCAACATTCTCATTCAACTACACTCATTTTATTCACATATTGTGGATACCCGGCCGTTGCGGCACGGATTCGCACACAGGATGGCCAATCAGCGAAACACTTGACACCCGTTGCCGCGTGTCTGTATCAGAAGTGCCCGTTGCGGCGCACTAATTTGTTTGGAGTTGCTGCTTGGTTTTAGGAACCAAGAAACCATGTTGAGATTCTGTGCTTGGGAACCAAGGGTGCAATGAATAAACCATTCTCCATTTCTTCTAACGAGGCTAAATCAGACTACAAATCCGAATAACTAATTTTGGAAATGAACATAATGCACTACGAGGAAGATAATACATAATTACAAAACCAAGAGGGACTATAATGAAAGAGAAGTACTATGATTTTTTTCACTTAGTAAAAGAGATTAATTCAACACTACAATGCCAAAGGATTAGCGAGTTGACCCTAACTAGCTGATAATTAATTTGAGGCTGGGTAACTTATGACAATCATACTTTCATGGTACATTTTCAGATTGGATCAAGAAAAAGCAACTTGAACGTTATGATGTTTAATTTGATTCTTGACATATACGCTGATAGTCTATAAGAAGGTACCCTTAATCATTGGCCCTCTGATAGTGAAGTAATCAGTTCAGTTGCAAAACTGACTACCTGGAAGTTTTCAAAAGGAGTGTTTCCAACCTTTGGAGCTCCTTGCCTTGCATCTACCTGGAGCATTACTTTTCTGCAAGATAAATTTCATGACATAAAAAGAAAGGACAAAACCTCATAAACCCTTGAAGTACTCTCTTATGTAGGCACTGGAATAATGGAACTGAAGGAGGACAATGGAAAAATATTTAGACTGGAATGTCATATAAAACAATGCTCGTAGTTCCACTTCAAAAATCAGTTTCACTTTGAAAATCAGTGAGACTTGAATTCAAGTTACTGATTATAGCTTGATGTAGGTTCTAGAACCATGTTTATTAGAACCAAGATTGATGGCATTCAACTAAGCATTCAGACTATTTCAAGCAAAAGAAAAAAGTAAGGCATTTAAGGGTTCAATAACTAATGGCCAAAATACGTGTATTCACAAGAGAAAAAAAAAACATATACTATATTCCAAAACAAAAAATCCTATAATTAGAGCCCATGAAAGACATGTGGTTCCATTCTATACCGCCAGAAATGAAGAACTATAAAAGAGAATAAAAGTCTTAAGCAATCGGAGTGCCTTACAACTAGAAGGAAATAAATTACAGCCATTTCTCAGTGCAACAAGAAGGTAGAGAAAAGTGCATACTTTCCCCATTCAGGAGGAGGATTCCATGGTGATAGAAGCATATCAAACTTGGCATTGGGCAAGCAATTTCTCACGACAAAATACTTGATTGTGAATCGAGCTACAGCAATATCTTTGAAGTCCCTGTCAAACTCATATTTCTGTATAGGAACAGGGAATTTATCAGATGTTCTTCAATGAAACCAAAAACTTCTGGAATAAGGATGCATACCTTATATATCAAAATCATCACTAAGGGTTACAATAGCCATCCAACAAGTTCAATATCAATAAAAGGCAGTTAAGGAGAAAAAAACTGAATTCTTGAAATCAAATGAAGTTTTACAGTATTCCATAACATCACTAAGTAAAAACTAAAAGCAAATAAACTACTTAACAGTTGCTGTTAGGGACAAAGAATGCCAATCAAATAGAAGGCGCACATAGGAGGTAATAGTTGCTGGTAGGGACACCAGCTTTGTTCAAGCAAATTGAGCAGGAATCTTCAACATCATTAAAAACTGGAGTAATATTTTAGTTTATGAGAAGGGTAACCAAACTGAATGCATTGTGCTAGTTTATTTCATTTCTACCTACACATATAGTCATCATTAGCGGTAAAACTCACAGTGACGTAGTCACATAAAGATTATACAAACAGCATCTAACATTTGGATGTAAAAAATACTTTTATGGTGCCTGAATAATCAAACTCTATGTTTGCCTTCATCTCAAGCGTAAGGGGCTTGCAATTCTAACTTTAAAATAATCTCGACTCTCACAACAAAGTGTAAGTATCTAGATTTGTTAACGCATCCAACTCAAAACCAATTGGCAATAAGTGGAGAGGCCGCCGAGACTCATTTACTAGTTTGGGAGGTTATAATTAATCAGTGTGGGACAACCTCTAATAGTCCCTTCACATGGAGAGATAAACAAAGGATCCATACTTTGGGATCATAACGAAACAAGGTGCACTTATGGCACAAACAATGGGGAAATCAATCAAGAGAGTCTTGTCCAAAAGCTTCCTAATGCCTAGCTGTGATACCACGTTAAAGTATCCAACTCAAAACCAATTGACAATGAGTGGAGAAGCCGCCCAGACTCATATACTAGTTTTGGAAGTCATAATTAACCAATGTGAGACAAGCTTCCTAATGCCTAGTTGTGATACCATGTTAAAGTATCCAACTCAAAACCAATTGGTAATGAGTGGAGAGGCCGCCCAGACTCATATACTAGTTTTGGAAGTCATAATTAACCAATATGAGACAAGCTTCCTAATGCCTAGCTGTGATACCATGTTAAAGCATCCAACTCAAAACCAATTGGCAATGAGTGGAGAGGCCGCAGGCATACTAGTCTTGACCAAAAGCTTCCTAATGCCTAGCTGTTATACCATGTTAAAGCATCCAACTCAAAACCAATTGGCAATGAGTGGAGAGGCAGGCCGCCTAGGTTCATATACTTGTTTTGAAGGTCATAATTAACCAATGTGAGACAAGCTCTAACAAGATCAGGGTTTTGAAAAGGAAGAAGCAAAGAGAAAAGGAGAAGGAGAAAACAGAAGAAATATGGTACTGATTACAGAGCTTAATGAGATAGTCTAACAGACAAGAAGATCATTACTAGAATACCCTGGCTAAGTCCAAGATAGAAAATAACCAAATATGACACTCTTAACACTTACCATATCATTTATCTCAGCTTCAACAAAACATTTCCCATCCGCAAGCATGCTCCAAATCACTTTGTTAACTTGCACAGAAATACGCATGGCACAGGATGGACTTTTGTTTTTCTCTTTTTCCATAAGTATTAGCTGTGCAGCATTGTGCAGAGCCATTCTTAGTGAAGCAGTGGCAGTTTTTCTCAAATTTTTTGCATTCCCAAGCTCTTTCTTTAGCATGTACACCTGTAGAGATGAAATTTGTAGAGTTGAGAGTCAAAGACAAACCCGTACATTATTGATACAACCCTTCTTTTTTGTTATCTTATCAATAAAACACATTTGGCAAGACTGAAAAGACATATGCAGGAGATGTCTACATGTCTTCATATGGACCTCATGTCATAATAAACTTGAAGATGCAACAGATTCATCAACATTTAGTTAAAGAGAGCAAGGTGAAGAAATGATGAGGCAAAAAAAAAATGCATTAACAGAAGACCTCATGCGTGTGCATCAAAAATCCAAATTTTGTTCCGATGTTATATTTAGATTTAAGTAGAACAACAAAAATCCATTAAAGGAACTCCAAAATTATGAGGTGAACTTCTGCCAAGTGCATGTTTGAAACAAAAAGAGTACCAGCCTTATATGATGGTTTTGTAACAAAATGACCCATCAGCCTAGATAATGAACCTCAAAAATATTTAATGATCTATGTTGAATACACATGAGAAACAAAGTTAAGAGAATTATTATACAGAAGAACCTAAATCACCTCAAACCAAGCTTCCTGCACATCCAAAAGGGAAAACTAATGGGTTCAAAAATGCTAACCATATTCTAAAGATGTAAGTGTTAAAGCATAAAAAGTGGAGTCAGGAAGATTTCAAACGGGTTGGCAGCCCCACCATGGGGTTAAATCACATCTCACTAGAGTTGAATTACGGAAATTGGGGCCACCTTAAAAAGGAGGATCAGAGGAGATTGTATGAGGAACTTTAACTTGAAGACAAACCATTAAGAACTGGAAATGCATGAAAGAATGAAACATTGAAGGTAGAGTCTATAGAAAAAACACAACCATGTTTGGTTTAGAAAATGATCGATCAAATCTATCATGAAGCAATCTAAACCCATAAAAAAAATTCAGTCAACAACAACAATGGAAAAATAATCCACAAAGCACAAAGTTAAACTGCATGAAGTACATAAAAATCTGCCAAAGCTTCATCCGAGTGTGTAATGTGTATGAGTATATAAAGTGTATTTTCTTGTAGTATGGGATTAAAGGCTAGAGGAAATAAAATAGGTTTCCAAAGAATGTCAATTTTGAAGTGTCACAGAAAACGACACTTGAATGACAGATGTAGAACATAATGGCTATGTATTCACATAGAACCAGTGACAACTAAAGAAAAACAATTATGACTACATATTATTAGGGCTTCCAACTACTAAATACTTCATAGATTCATCTCTCACCAATGTCGACCTTCCACCAGTTATCATCCATAGATCACCTTCCTTCTCCAAGCTTTCATCTCCAGACGTATCAGAAGATGAAGACAATTTCCTAATGTCATCTAGAATCATCTTCTGCTCCCGCTCTTTTTGTTCAAGATTGATTCTCGCAAGTTCTACCTCTTCAACACCTTCAGGAACAACCTCATCTGCCTCTTCAATGCCTTCATCATCTTCAGCAAGATATGACAGACTAGTTTTTCGAGGCCTGAATCACAAGCTTTAATCAAACTACTTCTCAAAGTAAGGAAACTATTGCACAAATCAACACACCTTCTCTGACATCCAAATCACATATTCCAGTCAAAGTATGTCTACAAAACTTAATGAATTTCACATCATGATAAAATTCCTAGGCAAAGAGCGATTGGCGATTGCAACCAACCAAGTGACGAAGCAAGCATGCTTTAATTGAATTTTTTCTGAAATAACAGAAGTGTGGAAATAAAATTATGTCTATAAAAATGTGAAAAGGCCCAACTGTGAGCATAAACGGAAATAATGCCTGTGAAAAGGCAGAATAATGTTTATGGTTCACTATCTATCTGCAATGTCAATTAATTACAGCATTTACCCAAATCTACATCAAACCCATAAAGAGATGGAAAAACATAGTAGGCCAAACAGTGGAAGTACCTAAAAATTTATGCCGGGAAAGGTACAAACTACAGCTATATAGACACCTGAACTTTTTTTCCCCCCTTCTTTTGAATAAGTGACACCGGAACTCTTACCACAACATGCCTTCATCTTACCACACTTCTATAAGATTTTTCAAAAGAAAGCAAGAGTTGATGACAATAATTCAATAACCAAGAACAAGCATATTTAAATGGAAAAAGACAGTGGCAATAATTAAAAAGAAAACGACATAAAAAAAGAAAAGACTATCCTTACTTGGGAAGCCGAGCAAAGAGAAGATTAGTCAACACATCAAGCATAACCTGATATTGACGGGATGTCATTGTCGCCGTCAAATTGCGGGAATTGAAAGACAGCTCTTTCAAGGGCTTCATCTACCAAAATTCCATTAGAGAAGAATTAGCAAGTAGCATTCAAAAGACTTGCCATAAAAGACAAGATAAAGAAAAATAAGAGAATATAGCAAATATAAATAACGAGTGGAATTATAGAAACTGTTTATTCAATTTAGAGAATTTTGTATGGTGTCTACCTTTAAGTCTGTTGTACCGCCGTTATGCCTTGTGTAGCGGAAGTACATATCACAAGGCACAAACACTCTTTCAAGTAAAGCACCAGTGCGCTTTCTGTTGGGGGAACTCCTACGGATTTTTGGAAGCCACTGAAGTCCAGCCCCAGGGTCAACATCAGTTGGTGCAACATGAGCCTGCACATGCTCCAACATCACCGAAAATTCCTTGCGGTTCCATGTCATTTCAGGTTGACATTCTGGAACATGTAAATTTCCAGCACCAAGAGCTTGTCCAATTATTTCATAGCCAATGTGAAGAACTGAATGGAATGAACGGGCTAAAACACGACCACTATCAGCAGCAAGCAGAAATCTACCCTGTTGTCAAACAAACAAAAAGTGTACCTAGTACACAAATGTTGTATGGAAAGAACTTCTGAATTTGTAAAGCAGCTTCATTGATTCATATACTTCAAAATGGGAAAGGCAAAGGGAAGTGGAATCAAAATTGCTGCTTCTACATATGCAGCCATTCAAATTGTTAAATCAAAGTTCCAACTACTTGATACAAAGTTCTCTTAGAGATCCTATGTCATCCTAATTTATGAGACCAAAATAGGAATATAACAATGGCCTGTGTTTTTGCGAACATATATTACTATTTTAGGGATTTAAGGTTCTTGTCCTTTAATATATTGTTTTTAAGGGTAGTTTAGTCATACAGTAAAATAGGGTTTTTATATTTAACCTAGTTAGTCTTGTATTCTTTGTAATATTTTCATTATGCAATAGACTTTATGTTGTTCCGCCTTTTGCAAGTTATCATGGTATCAGAGCCCCCAGTGGGGGTAATAATTTGTTTCCACTGCCGCTGTTGTTTGAATTAAAAGTAGATTCTCTCTCTCTCTCTCTCTCTCTCTCTCTCTCTCTCTCTCTCTCTCTCTCTCTCTCTCCATTGATTGTTTATTCACTTTAGCACTTTGTTTCAACACACACTGTTCATCAGAGTTACTGTTCAAGCAACCCAGTTCACGCTACCGTTCACACAAAGAATTGTTCAATCAAGGCACTGTTCACGTGACACATTAAACTTCTTTTGATTAGCAATAATAATCTCTCTTCTTCTTTTGGTACTATTCTGCACTGTTTGGGACTGTTATGCACGGTTCGAGGCTGTTTGGGGTACTGTTTCTCACTGTAGCACACTGTTTCGGACTGTTAGGAATGTTTTGTGCTATAAAGGATTGTTTGGGGCACTCTTGCACTGTTGGGCACTATTTCGGGCTGTTTAGAACTGTTTTGAGCTTTCGGTGCATCTGTGTAACTCTCTTGTGGGTCTTGAATCATTTTTTTGGCTGATAAAATGCAAGCAATCAGTGCTATCCCGTCTGCTCCGCCTAGTTTGTCTTCAGCACTTGCCTACTCCAGTTTCACGTGTGATTGAGGTTATGTGCAAGCCTAAGCCTCGGGTTTCTATAGGCAAGTGTAGTTTATGCCGTCAGAAGTGACATTGGAAAAATGAGTGCCCTCAGCTTTTATTTTTGAGCGGCAAAAAAATTTCATTAGTCTTGAAATGGTTACAAGACTAATAGATGCATGACCTAAGCTTCTGCAACTTAAAGGACGTAATTCTTTTCCTTCGACTACACCATCATATTCTCGGTCACCACCACAGATTTTTTGACCTCCCGCAGCTTTAGCAACTCCTACCACTGGCAGAGTTCCTCCATCCCATCATCTACACAGTATCAATAGTATCATGCATTTTTTGCTGCCACCCAGGAGGATCATTCAAAAGCTTATGCCATGACCACTATCTAGAGTTAGGTTTGCATGGTTCTTATACCACAGGTATCTTACCCACCAAATGGATTGTCGATTCCAGTTCCTCCCATTGTACGACCCCCAATTTGTCTCTCCTTAATAATTGCATTTCCCCTACCTCTCTAGTAGTATTGCCACTACAAATAGTTCCCTTATGCAAGTTGTTTCCATTGGTTCCATTCTCCCTACCTCTGGCTCTCTCTTGTCTATCTCGGATGTGTTATAAGTTACTCAATTGTCTTTAAGTTTGCTTTCTATTATTCAATTATCTGATTCCGGGTTTGATGTCTTATTCTCCTCTTCTGGTAGTTTTGTGCATGATTGGGTGTCCAAGAAATAGATTGGGACCGGGCATAGGGCTGTGATCTCTATATTTTGGAGAGCTTGCACGTTCCTATAGAATCTACCTCCACTGACATGTCGTCTTTTTGCTTAGATCGTAATTCCTCCCTCCTTCATCTTTGGCATTCTAGGTTAGGACATTTGTCTAGTGAGCATTTAAAATTTTTGGTTAAGTCAGGTATGTAGGGAAAATTTCTATTAGTGACATTTATGAGTGCAATGGTAGTAAGTTTGCAAAAATTTCCGCCTTTCCCTATAGTAAAAGCACCTCATTTTATACTTCTCCTTTTTAGGTTGTTCATACCTATTAATGGGGTCCATCTCCGATTTCCACTAAAGGTGGTTCCGTTTATTATCTCTTCTTTGTTGATGATTATAGTTGATCTTGGGTTTATTTATGACGCACAAATCTGATTTTCTTTTAAAATTTATCGTTCTTTTCATCCCAGGGTTTTTTTTTTTTGGTCAAAATGGTAGGAGATTTCATTCATACGAAAACGCATACAACCAAAATGGTAGGAGTTGAAACCCGCTTTCTATTAAAAATCTTTGTTCTAATTTGGGTGGGGAATATTTTCTTTCTGAGTTTGTTGCGATCTTAGATACACATGAGACTATCCATCAATCTTCTTGTTCTGACACTCTTGCCCAAAATGGTAGGGGTGAAAAAAGCATTGTCACCTTCTTGATGATGCAAGGACCTACTGTTGTTGTCCTTTGTACCTTCTCTGTGTTGTGGGAAGAAGTTGTATTCACTGCACCTTATCTTCTGAATCAGATGCCCACTCCTATTCTCTCTAGTAGTTCCCAATATGAGCGGCTCTATGGTCATGTTCTTAACTACTCTCTCCTGTGTTTGGTTCTAGTTGTTTTGTCCTTCTCCCAAAGAAAGATCGTATTAAGCTAAGTACTCGTTGTGTCTTCTTAGGGTATAACACTAATCAAAGGGGCTATCGGTGTTATGATCATGTGACAAAGAAGTTGTATGTGTCTAGGCACGTTACTTTTCTCGAGCGTCTACCCTATTTCTCTCTTCCTCCCAAAACTGCACCTGTAGCTAAGGAAGACTTGGTTAATATTGATCCACTTCCTTCTAATGTACCTACAAAGTACATTTCTACTCTCGAACTTCATGTGGTGTCCTTTGCTCCCCCTCCGTCTACTCTCCTTCTGCCTCCGTACTCATACTTTTGCCGTACTGCAGCTCCTCCCGGCTATACTGCCCCTCCCACTACCTTTTTGGGCCTAGTCTATGTGCTGCAACCAACTCTGGCTCGTTTGACCGCCAATATCCTTCTCACGATTGTCATCCACTGGTAAGACTTGGTTTTACCAATACTTGTCTCTCTTCTTCCTATTGTTCCTTCTTATCTCATCTACATACCTACTTTGAACCTCGTTCTTCCAAAGAAGCTTGTAATGATCCTAACTGGGTGAAGGCCATGAATGATGAGCTCACTGCTCTTCCTAAACCACAAACGTGGGAGTTGGTTCCTCTTTCGGATGGTAGAATCTTATTGGCTGCAAATGGGTCTTCAAAGTTAAGACTCGTTCTAATGGCTCTTTGGAGTGGTATAAAGCCTGCTTAGTTGCCCAGGGGTTCTCTCAGGAATATTTGCAAAGATGACCATCGTCCGTTCTTTGATTTATATTGCTGCTATGCACCATTGATGAATGTTAAGCACCAATACAAAAGTGGTCAGAAAAAAATCAATATAGAAATTTTGCAAGTGGTGTCTAAGGAGAGACGGAAGGACAAAAAAATAAAGTCAGGTACACATATCCCACTTATCCGACCAAAAAACAACTATGAAAAGAGACATGTAACAATCCAAAATTTACACAGATGTCAGCTCTAGTGCTGCGATTTCTATGCAACTTACATTGGAATCTTCTGAGTGAAGATTGAATTGTGGTTCTACTATATTCACCATGAAATGTCGAGTACCCTCCTCCTCAGAATCATGATTGCTTCCGTTATTTGCTGGTGGTAAGGCAAAATGAATCCTCCTTAACTGAAATCTTTTGTAATGCAATGCATTCAAGAAATTAAATCTTTTATAGTCAAATATAGCTACAAATAGGCCTATACTATTGCAATGATGGCATCATGCTGATATTTACTGCGTAAGAGCTTAGTAAACCAGATCAGACGAAAAAGACTCGTTATAAAGAGAAATGCCTTGGCATAAAATTACATAAGTGGACAAAGAAAAAACTAAAATTGAAGTCCAGAGGAATGTTTTTAGGCATGCTTCGAACTTACCAACTGCACCAGATGGAGAGTTCTCTCTTTTAACTTCCTGAGTTAGAGATGAAGGCGATCCTGAAGTCACTACAAGCATTGGAGTAGGGGAACTACCACCTTGATTAATTAAAGGAGGATTTGTTGAATCATCTTGAGGCATTTCAGGTCCATTAACAACCTGTTTGCCCTCATTCAACTTCCTCTGTGCATACAGCCGAGAAGGAGAAAGTTTTGGAGGTTCAAATGCCTTGGATATTACAGCAATCCAGGAACACACAGCATCTCTATTTTCAAAATTCCACAAAAGCTTGAGGCCGTAAACAAAAATGCGTAAACAATTGTCAGCTATTGCCACATTATAATCATCATCACTTGGATCTGATCCAGTGTGGTCATTACTCTTACTCTCGTTTTCAAACTCAGACCTGATGTATGTCATCTCAAGATTTCTTCTTCCTGCTTCCTGCCATGCTGATAACCTTGCAGGATCGGCTTTTGCGGCTTGCCGTCTGATTAGGAAATAATCTGATGATAGCAGAAATCCATCATCACTATTCTTCTCTGTGCAGCTGCTAGTATAGCTACGTTTTTCATTGGTAGCTTTACCCATTGGCACATACGTAGGATTTTTCCTGCTGATTTGGATTGCTTTTGCAACACTCATGCAATCTTCTTTACTTAAACTTGCTTTAAGCATGTTAAGGTCAACACCCAGGTAAACAAGATCAAGAGGATCACGCATGCATTCAAAGGTATATGTTTGCTTACCCCGACCAAAGTAGAGTTCACATTTGAGTTTTGACATCTTAAATTTAAGTCCTTTAGCCGGATCATTATCATCCAAAGGCATATGCCTTATACAGATCGGAGTTACATCAATCCGGAACATGAATTCCGTCATCACCCTTTCTAACGACAGATTGCCCGATCTGGAGACTCTTGGAATTCCAAAACGAGGCCACCGCGAAAAGGTTCTCAACTTATGAGGAGGTATGAAATTCATGTTCCAGAATTTTATTAACCATACTAAATCATGAGCACCAACTACCATGGTTGCTGAATCAGTTGAAACATATTCTGACCTGAATATTTTACCATAAGTAGCACCGCTCACGATAGCATCATCTCGCATGGTGGAGGATAGTGATTGATCCTCACTTGAGGGCAGAGAGGGCCTCAGTGAGAAATCCCACCTCAGGGAGAGAGAAGTAGATCTGAAGGGATCAAAAACTTTTTCACGAGGTACACCTTCATGTGGGAGTGCAAACAAATAGTGATTTATGGGATTGCCTGACTCGCAATCCCATTCCATTGTCACTTCTAGAGTAAAGGATGGGGCCTCTAGGAGAGCATCAGACATGCCAATTGGAAGTTTTAGGTTGCAGTTGTTTAGAAAAGTCTCCAAAGTGCTCAACAAAATCTTAAAATCCTTGACAGAGAGATAAACACGACCATCTGACTGCTGGATTTCCATATGGCAAGAAAGGATTTGAAGCTTGTCACACTTCTCATAAGGATCAGTAGTGGCAAGAAGATTCCATCTGGTCTCAGACATGAACAAAGTTATATTCCCATGAATGTAGTTTCTCATATCATCCCACCATGGTAAGCTTCGTTCCTTTCTTGGTGGTTGAACATCGAAACTATTAGGGTTCCTCATGCTTAGATTAGCCCTACGAAGAGCTACAGTAAAAGCATAGCTGATATCAGCAAAAGCTGGCTCAAAACCCACTCCAAAGGCAACATCTGTTTTCTGAAAATGTATAGGCAAATCTAAGTATGTTTTCATTGGTGGAGTAGTGCCAGTAGCTGAACGAAGCATGCGAACCTTCCTCCATCTCCCAATGAATACATTTTGGTAAATTTGGGGCTGAAAGCATGTTGCCTGCAATAAATTGAGGACCATCCAATCACGAAGGTACTAAGCAAGTAGTCGATAGTCAAGACTAAAATATGATAAAAAAAGACATCATTGTCTCCTCTGAAGATCACCAATCACAAAATGACGTCATCGAGGTAGCATTCCCTACAAAAACAAAAACCAAAAACAGAAAAAGAAAAGCAAACATGGAAGGAGCTCCTACTGCCTGAATACTCTTCCACAGAAAGTTACCTCCATGAGACCAGGCTAAAGCCGTAGAATGGTTTTCCTCAAATCTGCCTTCCTGGAAGCTAGCCCATCATAACTTACCATCCTTCCTACTAAACTGCTGATAACCATAAAGAAGACCAACAAAGTCCGAGACTCCAGTACCCAGTCTTGCAATCCACCTCAAGCTAATACCCCCCAAAAGTAACTTCTCCTTCACCTCTAGGATAATCAGCCATTTAAGCATCCCTATCCACTTTAACTCTGAAGATAAGCGTAAATGCCTCTCCAAAGGTCTCCACCCCACAACACCTCTGGCTCCAAAACACCTCCATCCCAGCTACCCACAAATGGAATGACTCCTTTGAGAAATCATTCCAACCCTATCTGATCCCCTACCAAGGACAACACTTGTGCCATCTTGCGAGGTCCAATTGCACCAAGAAGAATTGCATTTTTCCGCAATCTCCCTCATAAAAGGGCTATAATGAAAATGCCCACCCTCATTACCCCGAGTTTTCAGGTACTTTTGTGGCAACTTAAACAGGGACTGCTGGTCTAGTTAAACTTTCCTTGGGTACTTTTGAGTGTTAGGCTTCCTGCTCTTGCCAAACCTCAGGGGATGTCAGTGCACTTAACTATTTTGTTTTCCTCCAATCCACAACATCCATTCATATATGGAAAATTGTGAATACAGGAACAGCAGAACTGAAGAAAGACAAATGAAGGGAAAAAATGGATAAAGAAATCGAGAACCGACCTGTTGAGCTAGCACAACGCGACCTTCACAGCTGCCAGAAGATCCAGAAAAAAGTGGCAAAGTGTAATTTCTCAACTGAACAACAAGAGAGCACATGCGCAAAAGAACAGTACTCCCGTAAAGTCGAGAAAAGGGTATGTTAAATTCTCGACTGACAGGATCAAGCTGTTGAATAACCTCTAACATCCCATCATCACCACCAATAATGCTTGTCAAGCTAACATCCAACTCTAATGCATAGATAGAAAGGAGAGATGTTCTTGAAGTGCTAGGCTTGAAACCAGATTGAAACCCTCTTTTACAAGCTCCTGATCCATCTGATGGCACAAGATTCTGACATGCCTGGTAATATGACTGGAATGATTGCTTATAAATCTCCTCCTCCTTCTGAACAACTGAAGCATTTCGAACATCAATCTCCTCACCTACAGAAAAAAGTATCTCTCCATCGTGAGCAGAATCCTTTGCTTCAGCAGTTCCAGAACATTGCCTGCTTCTGGAAATAAGTTCATCAAGAAATTTCAATCTGACAGATAATTCAGAAGCCTCATTCTTCATCAACTGATAGTGTTCATCAAGCCAACCCTGTAACGGTTCTTCCTCAATGTCAACAGTTAGTTTATGTATGCATAACTTCACACAACCAAATTTTGTTGAACTAGGCTGCTTAGGTTTTGCACTATCTTTCTTCATTGGAAATACAATTTTGGCTTTAGCAGCAGTGATAAGCTTTAGAGCTCTCAACATCTCCTCAATGGAATCATCAATGGCACGCAACTGCAATCTGTATGGCATGCAAATATGGACATCAAGTCCTTGAATTACCCAATCCCATGAAGTCGCTGCCCCAACTTCAGCATCAGATGAACCAGCAGAGACATTAGGAATTCTAGATATTTGTATCCGACTGCTTTTAAAGACTCTTGCATCATTGAAACTGAGCACAAGTCCTTCAAGAACTACCCCTATAGATGCATTCTCAGTAAAAATTGATTGAACCTGAACCATGGCATCAACCCCATCTCCAACCTCAGCAGATATGCTCAGCATCTCAAGGTCAACAACGAAAATAGATTCCCTTTTCTTCTTTTGCTTTCCATATTGTATTGTTTCGACAGAGGTTTCTTTCTTCTGTTCATTTCCTCTTACACTAGAAGTGTTTTCCATAGGAATTTCATCAAATCCTTGAAACTTGTGATTATGTATGAGTAACTTCACTTGTAGCACAAGCTCAAACAATGCTATATGAACATCTGGCTCCCACCTGATTGCAATATCCGTAGCACTAAACAAATAGCGAATAGTAATCTCTTTAAGACCACCAGATCGCAGAAGTTTTGCATTCTGCATGTCAAACAATGCACAAATTGCACCTGACCTATCATCATCCAAGTACTCCTGATAGATAGATCTTGCTCTTTCAAGCTCCATCTGTGTCGACTGTTTCTCCCTGTCCATGCTCGTACTGAACTGGAAAATGTCAAGAGATATACAATACTTCAATTTCTTGCATTCATCAGAAATGGTGGACATTATGTTTGCACTACGTGGTGCCCCATCAGCTGAGAGAATAACTATAACTCGACCACCTTGAGATCCATAATTCACACGTTTGGGGTCCGCAATAACTGTGTTCTCCAACCCCATCTCACCGCTAAAGTTTATAGAGCACTTATCCAATCTAAATATTAAGCGTTGAATGCCCTTCCCTGATGGTTCAGATGGGTGGCCTCCTCGGTTCGGTGGTGGTTTTGTACTAGAAGCAGAAAACAATTTCAACAAATATTTAAAGGATATTACCGTCGATAGAAGTGATTCAATACGCTTGAAGGTCAAGTAAACACCCACACCAGTCACCTCAACTGAGAGAACCACTTTGCTCTTAGGACCATCTTTTTCAAGTGACTCCATATCTTTTCTGCCCCAATCCAGGCTAGCTGTTGTGATATTCATTATGCAACCTGTATTTGTTTCCACTCCAAAAAGGCTTTCTTTTAAGCAATCTTCATATTCACCAGCTGTGTGTAAATTTAGTTCACCAAGTTCCATGTGCACTGAAGTGCCAGTACTTGAAATATTATTGGCAAACAAATGTGCTGATTGTGAGCAACCCTGCATTTCGAAATCAAAAAGAAAATGCAGTGAGAGGCATATGTTAATGCACACAAAGAATGAAGGGATTACTTGTGGATTACTACTTCATAGAACATGGACACTTCTGAGTCGAAAACTGAAACGCACAATGAGTAAACACTACTTCATAAAATGACAGGATTTATGTTTGATCTCGGTTATCAAAAAGACACATAACCTACACAGAAACACAAAAATATGATTACACAGGTAACGTTAAGAAGACATAATGTCTCATGCTTCACGACCACAAAAATGGAAGTACTACGGTTAAAGGTCCCATAATGATGCACTTGAAATTCTATTAACCATGTGGCACATTTTTCGTCTAAATTACAATTTATTGAAATCTTTTTGAACTATACATGTAACTCAATCCATGATAACAGAAGGCAACTCATCAGCAGGAATGTGTAGGGAACCATCAAAAGCACACTCAAATGGCTGTGGAATGAGAATCACATGAGCTGATATATAGTTCACATGATAATTATACCAACGTATACACTATACATATGTTTGACATAGATATTTTGACAACGAACTGGATCACATCAGATTATATGATCAAGACATCCAAAGTAAATCATAATCAGACCATATGATTAGAGTCCTCATGTGGCTAATTGTAAAATAAAATTAAACGATCTCTAGAACAATCATGATTGTTAATGGACTAAAAAAGCCACTAATCCTAATTATAAATTCATGGAACAATTCACTAATTGAAGCCATCCATGAGCAACTCTTGGCTCCCAGACCAATTTGATGGACTAGTAAGGATTCTTGTGGTTTGAGACTTTATAGGAGCTTTTTCTGTTTAGCATCTTTGTTTTACATGGATGGCAACCCTTGATGCCTTGTTAATAACCCTTTACTAGTCAACATTTGTGAATCATGTATTTTTGGTAAGTGAATGAGACATTGAGCTTGATTTGTGAGCTCATTCGAGACAAACTTTAGCTGGGTAAGCCTAAGCTAGCTCACAAGCAGGAGAGTTAATACCAGAGGTGAGCAAAAACCTGATTTACTCGCTAAACCCAACCGATCCAATCAGCAAAAAAGGGAACACCTAAAAGAACTTGACGTACATTCCTCGGGCACGTGCGAGATACTCGTCTTTCCATGTCCATAACTAGAGAATAAAAATATTTATTCGGACACCGTGTCCGACACCTTTTTAGTGTCCAAGACAAATAATTAACCTTGTAGTGGACACTTCTTAGAGGTTTAGGGGGGCCACTATTTTAGTGGTATTCTGAGAGCAACCACTTTGTGCATATATTGCCAAAGGTTAAGTCTGTTTTCAATCATCCCCTGCCCATACCCCCAATGATTGGGGACTAGATGGGTTATGTTATGTTCTTATGTTGTGGTGGACACTTCTTAGACACTCGCTAACATATGATTATCAAAAAGTACAGAATTTGTCATATTAGAATGATACACAGAGTAGGAAAAATAATAATCGTCACCAATAATCATACTCAAATTTACTTAAAATTTGCATTGAGTTCTTCCATAAAAAATTTCTTCAGGATTCCTAGCCATGCCCTATTTTTTTTCCAGCGATTTCATGAGTTCCATGTCAAATCTAGATTCTTCGTAACTTATTGCCACTGACTATTGACTTTGGACGTTATCTTAAAGTGATATCACATAACAATACGTTTGGATGTATAATTGAAGGTATCCCCAACGTGTTTGTGTCCTACATTTTGGCAATATAACATATTCGTGCGTCCATGTCGTGTCATATTCGTTTCCTGTGTATGTACCTATGCTTCTTACAGTTAAACAAATACAATCAGCCAGCAACTGGTCTGCTGAAGACAAAAATTCAGTTTTTTGGCCGGACTTCAAGTTTGGAAAGAGAACACTGCTGGAACCGATCCGACCGACGTAAATTTAAGTACCAGTTATTTGTCCACAGCACATTCTCATTTGATGGTTATAGTACACCTTCTCCCTTCAGTAGAAACAATTGTCTCTAAAGCAACATGTCCTATTTACAACCTTTGAGAGATAAAGGTCATTGTTCTGAAAGTTCCATACGACCAGAAGTGCCAGAATCGTCATAGGTTGCCAGAGATATCTCCATCACCGGTGAGGAAAACTTCTTGAATCAAACGCGAAGATATACGCCCAAGCACAACGATTGTTAAAGCATCGAACTCAAAATCAATTGGAAATGAATTGAGAGACCGCCCGGGCTTATATACTAGTTTTGGAGATTATTATTAAACAATGTGGACAAGCACTTACACTCTCCTGCACGTGCGACCCTGACCTACACGTGGAGAGGTTAACAAATTATCCATAAGATGAACAACGAATCAAGGTGCTCTTAAGGCACAAACAACAGAGCAATCAATCAAGAGAATCTTGTTGATAACATGTTAAAGCATCTAACTCAAAACCAATTGGCAATGAGTCTAGGCCACCCAAACTCATACACTAGTTTTGGAGGTTATAATTAACCAATGTGGGACTAGCACTAACAACAATGAATGCTTCTCAATCTCACTTCTCTTTGCATGTATCTGTATTTCTGTTTTTCTTCATTCAGATTCAATAGTGGCTCTTTTCCCTTTTCTGTTCTTCATTCTTCACCCGATTCACCCGACCGAAGACTGATATTGAACCAGCAGTCTCGATCCGACGACCTGTGATGTAGCTCAATTGAAATCGGGTGATTAGTTTCCAAAATGAGATGATGGGTTCAGGTGGGGTGTAGAAGCCATACCCAAACAGACAAAACCCATGCATACCCTAGTTAATAATGTTTGTGCAAATTCAAGAGGTGTGAAAGCCATTTATTGAATTTTGTAAGATGAATGATTGCTACTTGATACTTTGTTGAGAAATCCAAAATAGGATTTGAATGAAGTAACACTGCAAAACAAGGCCTCAAATGGAATAGAGAAATAAATTAACCGCAGCAAGATCTAATACACAAAATAAACTTCAGACATTTGAAAAAACAACCGTTCCACAAATTTAACACATGTTTAAAAGTTTGGCAGTATGTTCTTACATCATTTTGACTTAGCAAAGCTGTTTGGCAGTCAAAGAAACGTGCAAGAGGATGTGCTGCACCAGCACATATTAGCAAGATAACAAGCCAAAGCCTTGAACAGCTCATGAGCCAAGTTTGTCTATTGTTGGATAGCTTGTAACTGTTAAACGGTTTTTGGTAGAACTCAGCCCAAAAAGTGAGCTATTGAGGTAAAGGCAGCGTTCTAAAACAAGAAATTAATCGGTGATTAATCGTTGATTTATCGTTGGCGGGGCTATCCAATTAGGTTCGACGAACGATTAATCGCTAATTACTAATTAATATGCACCAATTAATTGCCGATTAATCCGATAAATCACTCGAAGGTGGCCAACTGCCCAACTAGCGCCTAGCAACTTTTAGAACATTGGGTAAAGGTGCCCTAAACACCCTCATGTACTGCACATTATTTTCATACCAGGCAACGTGAGACTTTGCTTCATTAACAATCCCAAGGTGAGTTTGAGTATACGACCAAACCAAGCTGGAAAACCTTGCTGCTCACCTCAGCTCGTGTCCAGCTCTACCCATCAATGTCTTGGCTGATATTATATTAAAGGAATCTCTCCAACATGTCCCCAACCGGTGCTAGCTTTCAAACTTTGAATGTACTCAATCCGACATAAAGGAAACAATCTCTTTCTATGGGAGTATCCAAACCTCCTACCCGATGATCTCTTTTTTCCCAAATGTCAGTAAACTTGTATCTTTGTATTCCTAGTCCTGGTTAAAGTGAAACCCTAGTTATTGTTATTTATCTCACCATTATTTTACTGGACAATAATACCTCCAAACAATTTCCAATTGAAACTTTGCCCCAACATTAAAAAGAAGGGCTCATTGCTGAACCCTGAAGACAAGAAACAGCGAAGCAAATGCTGTGTCTCCACACTGAAACAGTTAAGCACTAATGATGGGATTGTCACTGCATCCATTTTTTTAATCTACAGGTATGTAATTTAAAACAGTCAATTTGACAATTGTAGGCTGGAGTGCCATCGCCCAATCTGAAGTTTTCACTTTAACATTGCAAAAACTGATCTACCATTAGCAAGAGAAGTAATAAGAACAATTCCTTACGGGATCGGAAATATTGACTCCGTTATCCATACTAGTTAAATATTTTGCATATAAAGCTGGGATGTCAAAGAAACCAACACACACACACCAAAAAAAAAAAATTGAAGAAATCACATACAAGATATAGGGGCGAACCACTCAGGCTATAAAGCATAGCAGTCATCTCTGGTGCTGAAACTGTACAACTCCATATGATGCCTTTGGATTCGGTAGAATGCAGCCTTCCAGGGTTAGAACTCCCATCTTGAAGCACCATTTTCTCCCCTTTTGAGGAGCGAAGGCGCATCCATGGCTTTAGTCTGCTCAGTATAATGTTGCACTGTGTATCCCCAAGCTTAACATCACTCTCATATCTGATAGGCAAATCATGCTGGAAAACAAAGCATCATAAACGAGTAAATACATAGATGCACACAAAAAAAAATGCCAGTGCCATTCAAAAGAACAACTCCCTACAGATATGTGTGTATACAATCTGGATACCCCGGTAGAAAAATAGCCGACGTGGAACAAATAAATCATTGAATTGCTGCACAGAGCTGGCTATAATTGCCTTCTATGTGTTGTTAACCTCACAGGAGTGCAGAAATCATCTAGAATAGCTACATCAGAGACCTAATATAGCTACTCGAATAAAATTTAACAATTCATTAATAGTTGCATTTTATAAATGCAACAAAAACACCTACAATTCTACATCTTCATAGATGCGTCATTATTAGCATTCCACCAAGAATAGTAAATGTTCAGATAAAAACAAATCCCACATGAACAGCACAAAAGGCCG